>NC_061510.1:403240401-403393039 GCF_022539505.1 Lolium rigidum
GATGCTTGCAAGGGCTATAATCACAAGTATGTATTAGTCCTAGGAAGGGCGGTGCATTAGCATAGGTTCACCCACACAACACTTATCAAAACAATGAAGATTAATCAGCTATATGAAGCGAAAGCACTAGACTAAATTCCCGTGTGTCCTCAAGAACGTTTGGTCATTATAAGTAAACAAACCGGCTTGTCCTTTGTGCTAAAAAGGATTGGGCCACTCGTTGCAACTATTACTCTCGCATTTTATTTACTTGTACTTTATTTATCTGCTATATCAAAACCCCCTGAATACTTGTTTGTGAGCATTTACAGTGAATCCTTCATCGAAACTGCTTGTCAACACCTTCTGCTCCTCGTTGGGTTCGACACTCTTATTTATCGAAAGTACTACGATACACCCCCTATACTTGTGGGTCATTAGTGTGCCATATGCTTGCACACCAGACTTAGTTTGCGAACAGTCCCTTTGCCTGCCTTGTGATCCAATATATGAGGCCTCATTTTGGTTTGTCTAGTGCATTGGCCAATGATTCAACAATGGCACACTGGAAGGCAAGGTGCTACCCTCAAACTTAGTCGTGTGTGCCATATGACTTGCACACTAGACTTAGTTTGCGGGCAGTCCCTTTGTCTGCCGTGTGATCGTACATATATTAGGCCTCGTTTTGGTTTGTCTAGTGCATTGGCCAATGATTTAACACTGGCACACTGGAAGGTAAGGTGCTGCCCTCAAACTTAGTCGTTGGTGTGTGATATCTTGCACACTAGACTTAGTTTGAGGGCAGTCCCTTGAGCTGCTGTGTGATCCAATGTTTGAGGCATCACATGTTTCCAATGTTCGTTTTCATCTATATACTTGTGAGCAGGCACACATCTAATGGCATGTGTTCTTGTGGAAGACTGATAAGCTCAAGCTTGGATCACCTCAGACCCCCGACGAGGGACCGTCCAAGAAGCGAAGGGCGGCTAACGTCGACCACTTCCAGCCGGACATGGGGCCGGACCAGTTCCTGCGCATCGTCTTCAAGACAACCTTCAACCGGCTACAGATCCCTCATGATTTCGTCAGGTGGTTCGGAGAAATCAATTCGAACATCAACGTCACCACCAACACAGGCTGCTATTGGAGGATGACTACGGTGAGAGAAGGCGATGACGCATACATCGACCAGGGGTGGGCGGCCTTCGCCGTCGCTCATCAGCTGCAGATAGGCCAGTTCCTCATCTTCAAGAAGGTGTCCACCTTCTAGTACAATGTGGTCATCTTTGACTACACCTGCACTGAGGTGATGACCATGTGCCGTTACCATGGCGACGCGACCAGGTGTGTCGTCTTCCAAAGTCATGCATGTCTGAAGCTCCTGATCTGTGTGTACTTGCTGTTCCAGTCGTCTTGTTGAACTATGCTCGTCCTGTGTCCTGAACTATGATCGTCCTGTGTCGTGAACTATGAACGTGTTTGAACTATTATCACTGCTAAGTTTGTCTGAACTGTGAACTGTGTTCTTCCTTGTACCGTTGATCGCTGGTAACCTCACCACCGAAGGTAAGAGGTAAGCAGAAGCAGTTTCTGGGTTGCAACCAAACAACATCGGCGCCGTTCTGGGCTGTTAGGAGGCCTCAAAATCGACCTACCAAACGGGCAGAGCCTAAATCTACACGGGGCCGAAAAAACTCTATGCAAGCCACCAAACGACGTGGCTTTTATGGCCCATGGCCCGTATGCGACGCGCAGGGGACTCCTTCCCGCTGGGCCAGTGGTGCAGGAAAGTGATGCAGGCTACCAAACGCGCCCGTAGTTTTAGTGTTTTACTTTGCGCTTCAGCTCGCTTTTCAACTAATCCCCACCCTTTCTGCCTATAAGTTAAAATTCTATTAAGTACATGTTCATATTTATTAAATTTAGGCAGCAAACACATACTGATTTAAACTTTAGGGAGGATCTCGTCCGAGAGGAGACGCGGGTTTCCTCGGCGGTGGCGGCGACGCCGGGAGGGGTGGTACCAGGAGGGGCGGCGCCGGGGGCAGTGGCGTCGCTCATCGGAGAGGAGCCTGTGGAGGAGTCCTAGGAGGAGAGAGGATGAGAGGAGATGTGGGTTTGGTCTCATAGACGTGGGTAAGAGAGGATATCATTTTTTTAATAAAGGGCATTTTATTATTAAAAAGTTTAAGCATTACACATGGCATCTGCATAACTAAGATATACATAACCGCACACAATCTAAGGAATCACATGTTATTTCCTTCCAAAACCAAAACCGATGGACTCTTTTTGTTGACCGTTGGCAAATACAGTTGAAGCATTGTAATAGCTAAACAGAATTACCGGTTGATTTAATCAATGACCACGAAAAATCTGATTAGACGGAACCACATGAAACCTAGGTTCCGTGCCAATCGCCGTAAAAGAGCTCCAAACAAAAATATGCAACAAAGTGTAAACATGTACCGACTTATTCTTCTTCGAGGACGATGCAAGGAAAATTGACGTGCTCAAACTAACACATTTTGTTAAATTGTAGGGATTTTATCATTTGACACGTACACAGGTTAAAGTGAGAACGATGATGGTTGTATGTTCAGCAAATGCTGAAATACAACCAACCAATTCTTAATTCTTCCGGATCTTTGCATAGACAATTCCAGAAGGGTGGGGTAAATTACCACGAAGAATCGAGGGTGACAAGTTACATGAGAACGTAATTTTGTAAATTCATAGAAGAAGTGTCTCCACTCAAATGATATGTTCGAGTCAGAATTTTCTAGGTCCGCCGCTAGTCCTAACTTACATTAGAATGTTTAGGAGTATGAACTTTGAAATTTTATCAATATTCTAAGGGTATGATAAAATAAATCCAAATTCACAACAATAAAATGGAAATAATGCTTGCTTACCCAACTTCATCTACAAATGTTGAATGATACTTTTCTCATCGCCAGAAGTTCATACTTCTTTCCGATACTTATTTTTATTGACTTCAAAATTATGTGCAACTACAAGTCAAGCAACACTATCCAATAAGAACCACAACAGACTACATGTTTGGTAGAGAACTCCAAATGCAACATATGTGTATGGGAGCTTGTTGTAGATGTTGAACTTCTTGAATAATAGTGCAATATACCATCTTTATACATCATATAAATGAGTTTTTTTCTTCACTATATACCATAATCAGCAATGTTAGATTGTGACATTGTTCATGTTCATCAATACTAATTGTGTCTCGCTATCATAAACAATCTTTAAGTTTGGCCAACATGTATTAATTTTGGTATTTTAATGACAATTCGCACCACACATGTACCATATGCATATTATGTTTAGTTGATCGGTTATGGATGTACAGGCTAAAACTATATTATTGAAGAAACAAGTCATAATTTGTGTAAGAAAAATTAAAATCAAAAGCGGTTAGCACATTGTTCTTTAAAATGTTTATTGGGATTTCCAAAATATTTCACTTTTAAATCAATGAATAATATATCGAGCTAATACAAACTAAAATAATTACACTTTATATTGAACTTTTATACTTAAAAAATCATTTCTTTGATGCTACATTATTAATGAGTATAATTTTCTATTACTTACCGATCATAGTTAACAAAATATTGATGTGTCTAAATGTCACATGTAGTGTTCTTTGTTTTACGGTTGTGATGTATATCTAATATATCACGTGTAGCGTTTTTTGACAACTATATGAACTACACAATGTACATGATAAAACCTCCAATGCCTACGATCTAACAAATATCTTAATAGCTATCTCTAGTGAATGATTAAGTAAATAAACTTACTTCTGGAGTATAAATTTGAGCACTAGCATGAATTCTTACTGATTTTCTAGTAAAATGGGTCTAACCAGTTACGGAATGTTTGATAATACGTTGTCAATATGTGGATGCTCCGTATTGGGTATTTAAGTAGCATTTCTCATAGTAATCATGAAAATTTAAAACATGGATTATACCGCGTTTTCCTACATACTATTTAATTATGTCCATGTGAGACAACACAATTTTTTTGTGGCATGGTGTGCTCATAATTAATTTTTGTGGGTTTGTGACCTTTTGCTTAATTATTATTATTTTTTGTTTCAATTAAGCTTATATTCTTTGTCCACATAAAAAAACCGCAAAAAATAGTTATCTTCTCTATAAGTTTATCTTGCATTTACATATGCTTAGATCATAGTCGGCATTGTAACATGTCAACGTTCGAGAAAATGTTTTTGCGGCCTACCGATACTACTCTCTCCGTCTAAAAATATGTGTCTCACTTTTATTTAGATATGGATGTATAGGTAAAGTTAAGACATCTATTTTTACACGGATGGAGTAGTAACATGTGGGTTGCAATCATATAAACTACAATATAAGCACCAAAAGGTGAATGTATATAGTGTATTCCTAATGGCGATTGAAGAAACATACACCCATCGATAGGTTTTGCGCCCTGCAACAAGCAAAGGCAAAAAAAAAAAAATCATGCATTGATAAATTGCTAGCACTGAACTTGTTTTTTTTTAACATAAGGGGCAAAACTTTTCATTTCCATGTAAATTTGCAAGCGCGCAGATGACATACATTATCACTTGAAAATGCTTTTTACCCATATGCAACTTTGAATCACTCGTGGTCGTGATAGTGGTCTATAAAGGAAAAAAAAGTGAAGGTGCAATAGCAGAACACTTCATTGCAGATAGCTTTAGAGTACACATTAAGTCTTAGATTGTGTGGTTGAAAAATTCGTAAACAATGTAATCTTACTATATATGTTGAGTGGTTTTGTTGGTGCCCCTTTGAAAAAACTTGGTTTAATGATGTGCTTTTCGAAGAAAAGAGCGATGAGTACTCTTTTTATTTAGGATTTAATGTTTGTCCGATTTATCTACCAAGATTCAAATCACCTAAAATTATACCTGAATTTTCGAATCATGAATTAATAAAGTTTATATCGTTTTTCTTTTCAAAAGTTTCATGGCCTCAAACCAAGTTTTTTGTTATGTTTAAGCAAAGGCTAACAAAACGACAATCAACCGGTGATTTGATGGTTACGAGGGTGGTTGTACACCAAACTCACAATAGATCAAACCCAATTTTTTCCTAGTAAGGCAAAATATTAGACGATGATCAAGAGAGGCAAATTGTAAAAAAATATATCCTTGACTGTTCCATTTTGCCGTTTTTAGGCAACTCTGTCTCAGATTTCAAGCATAGACAAATCAGGGAATGGCGGGGCAAAATTACCGCGAAGACTGGATGGTGACGCGGACGCGAGACAGACACGCAGTAATCAGCACGGACACGGCCACCTCCCATTGGTTGTGCTCGTGCGCCTACAGTTTCCGGTCTTGCCCTCGTCGCTAGTCGTTGCTTCCTCCGATTTTCCACTCGCAATCCGGGGCGAAACAACCGGGGAGCAAAGGAAGAAACCGAGGGGAAAGCGCAGCTGGGTTTGCGGATCTACGAGTCTGCGAGGGCACGCTTGGTTCCTTCGGTTCCTCCAAACTCTTCTAACCATGAGGTGAGCTCCTTCTTCTAGCCATGATAATTTCCTGCCCTTTGTTTCGAGATTTCAAGCAGTGTAGCGCAGCATAGCTTTGTCAGGCAAGAGGGGATTTCTTGTACTAACTGTATGCGATAGTAGTCTCATTTGATACGCATCCAGATGGTCTGTCCTAGGCAAGATTGGTTCTTCTCTGGTCTCGAGTGGATCAGATTCTGCATCAGCTAAAAGCAGATGCGTAGATTGTGTGTTTGGACAGTGCATTCGTTTGCCTAAAGATTTAACCGGAGTGTCCCAGTTCTTGTCCAACTTCGAAAGGATTGACTGATTCGGGGGTGTCATTTTGAATTTTTGATGGCCGGACTCAGATTCAGGGCTGCAGAACGCAGGTTCGACCCCATTGACAATGTCCTTTTTCTTTTTCTTTTTTCTTTTTGGAGCAACCGGTAGGAGCATTGCCTTTTCGCTCCACCGATCTGGTAGCACCTGTGAGGCTGCGGGCACTGAAGAGCTGGTGCAGATCAGCTCCTGTACTTGCAAAACGCTAGACATTCATGTGCAACACAGAGAGTTATCGGCTAGGGGATATGCAGATCTTGATCTTTGGTCGAAATAGGGGAACAAAAGTCCTCCTGTCCTTCCATTACTAGCCCCTTTTTTCCTTTTTAGATTCTGAATCCTGAATGTGAGAATCTCATGACAACCATCACGACTGACTTTTGATATCTCACAGCCAGACCAGGTTAACTGTCATGCAATTGGCATGGGTTTGTTTTAGATGGATTGGCTTGTTAACTAGTAGGTCCTAAGTTTCAGTTCGAGGAGAGACAGATAAATAGTACTCCCTCCATTCTCAAATATAAGACGTTTTGGCAGTTCAAATTGAACTTAACTGCCCAAACATCTTATATTAAGGAACTGAGGTAGTATAAGCCAAGTAGTATAGCATTTGATAGAGTATACTCTACTCCTTGCAGTCTTTGTCGGGAAAGCTTCAAATATTTCTGTATCATACTGTTGCCATTTAATGGAAAATTCACCCAAGTTTTACGTCATGTTTCATATCTATAGTCCTATTTTTTTTTATGTGCAAGTTCAAAGCAGGGAAAACTAGAATTATCTTTCTAGGTATTGTCACCACAATTCCTGTGTGGACGTGAACACAATCAAATTCTGTCGGAACATAGTTCAGTATTAATTACGGTCGTTTTGTTGTAGATCTTTTGCATCCATCTGCCATCCCTCGGTCATACCATGCACATGCGAGACGCCCTATATTAAATATAGATCTATGCTGAGGAGCGAATCTAAGTTTAGTTGTAGATGGCCGAGCAAGCATTCCGGACGTGAGATTGGGGAATTCCAGTTTGGTGGCTGGCGGGGCTCAGATTCTGGGATGCAAACCGTAAGTTTGATCCCATGGACAGTAGCCGTTGCGTTGAGTTACTAATGATGACTGGTTGCCTGCTCCACTAATTGAAAACCAGACAGATCTGGTTGCACCTGTGAGGGTGTGGTCACTGAAAGAGTTGGTGGAGATCAGCTGCTACACTTGCAGAATGCTGGCCAATCATGTACTTTTTCTTTCATGGAACATAGGGAGTTCTTGTTTAGCCAATATCCAGATCTTTGACTGGAATAGGCGGAATATTCCTGTTTGCCGATTATATATCTTTGCCTTTTAGAAGCTGAACCCTGAAAGTGAGAAACTCGTGATAACCATCACAGCAGTCTCTTGATATCTCTGTGGGACCAGGTTAAGCATCAGTCAATCGACATAGCTTTGTTTTAGATGGATTGACTTGTTAGTTAGTTCTTAATTTTCAGTTTTAGGACAGACGGTTAATCAGTATAAGCTAAGTCTATTTTAAATACGTTACTCTTTTGCTGTTTTTATCTGCAAAGCCCTCATCACGCCTTGCAATTTAATGGTGAAATCACCAAATGTCCAGTTCTGTTTCATACATATAGTCCTATCTTTTTATGCATGAAGCTTGAAGCATGAAAAAAACAAGAATGCTTCTAGGTATTATGGCTACAATTCCTGTGTGGGTGTAATGCAACCAATTTTTTTTGGACCATAGTTCTGTTCACTATTCATTACGATAATTTCATTGTAGATCTTTTGCATCCATCTGCCACCCATCAAGATACCATGCACATGAGAGACATCATTCGTCAATATAGATCCTGACTGGGAGTGAATCTAAGTTTAACTGTACTGATGTGAATATATTGAAACATGTTAACTCATTTGTGTCACACAAATAT
Source organism: Lolium rigidum (assembly GCF_022539505.1). Lineage (NCBI taxonomy): Eukaryota > Viridiplantae > Streptophyta > Magnoliopsida > Poales > Poaceae > Lolium > Lolium rigidum. The sequence goes on from NC_061510.1 coordinate 403,248,187, forward strand.
TGCCAGAATTCCACGAGTTGTCATGTGGCATTCACTGACATATATATGAATGCTTAACTAATTATTTTGTCTTCTTTCAGGGCGAAAAAGATGATATATGGATTCTCCATCTCCCTTATCCTCATCAACCTGGCTTCCATAATGGAACGGGCTGATGAGAATCTCCTCCCAGCCGTGTACAAGGAAGTCAGTGCTGCCTTCGATGCTGGTCCTACTGATCTGGGGTACCTTACGTTTATAATGAACTTTCTGAAGTCCATAGCATCTCCCTTGGCAGGTGTCCTTGCTCTTCAGTATGATCGCCCCACTATTCTTGCGATCGGAACTGTCTTCTGGGCTATATCAACAGGGGCGGTTGGTGTCAGCCAGTATTTTCAGCAGGTTGCATTCTGGAGAGGTGTAAATGGTGTCGGACTTGCCATTGTAATACCATCACTTCAATCCTTCATTGCTGATAGCTACAAAGATGGCACTCGTGGCGCAGGATTTGGCCTGTTAGCCCTTATTGGCTCAATAGGTGGTATAGGAGGAAGTATTCTGGCTACAATCATGGCCGGAAGGGATTACTGGGGATTGCCTGGATGGCGATTTGCGTTCATTGTGGTAGCATTTGTGAGCTTGTTAATTGGGCTTCTTGTCTATTTTTACACCGTTGATCCTAGAAAAGTGTCCCCAAGCAATTTTGGTGATGAGGACAGCCACGAGAGGTATGTTCTTCTTTTATTTTTTTTGAAAATAATCTTTCATCGACATTAATAGTTCAAAGAGTACATATTGCGCTAGTTGTATTGTGAAGGCATAAGTAGCAAGTAGCATTACTGGTGATCAAGTTTTTTTTTTTTTTTGAAATAAAGGGTTTCCCCCGATTTCCATTAAAGAAACCAAGTTCTGCTACATCATCCTCCACAACGCAACATAACCGGTCATCAAGACAGTTTTTTAAGTACCAGAACGCTAATACAACTCAAGAAGCCTAGTGCTGAAAAGGAAAGAATCATGTCTTCTCCTCTACATCGCGCATATCGGTTTTCCTGAATCCAACAGCCCCTTCTCCTGCAACGCTCCTTCCTGTAAATAATCTTGCCATCAGTCTCGGGGTCCATGACACCCAGCTCCGTCTTGGTTGAAAACATCAGTTGTGATTTGTTCCACCAGCTTTGCGAGCCACCATAGTCGATTCATTGCGCTGTCCTTCACCTGCAAAGAACTCCACCAATTAATCCAATAACATATCCTGAAAATCACAGAGATAGGTTCATCTGGCCATTCTTTCTGAAAACACGCCCTGTTTCTCACTTTGCAAATTTCCCAGAAGACTGCCCCAAGCACAACCACAGCTAAATTTCTGTTAGGCCTGTTAGCCCTCTCAGCCAAACATTGGTACATCCCTGGACGCTGAAAGAAGGTCGGTCAAAGCCAAAGGAAATGCGTAGCACAATTCTACATGTATCGAGCAAGTGGACAGGTAAAGAAATGATGATCAATCGATTCATTACCACCACAGGAAATACAATTCCTCGTACATACGCCACCTCATTGCAACAAAACATCTCTTGTCAATACATTGCTGGTGATCAAGTGCTGGCATTACTTTGTGTTTTCATTTATATAATATAACTCTCAGCTCTAAAATATACAGCTGACCTGGAATTTTGAGGAAGTGTAAATTGTTTTTTTCTAAGCTGTTGTGTTGGATGACTACTTGGTTCTACATTGACTTGCCATATAGCACTATGCACCAGCAGTTTGTGTGTATTTGTTACTAAAACATATTTTTTCTCTCTCATAAATGGCAGGTCACGTTTGGTTGGCAATACTAGTATTTTTCCTCCACAGTCTATCTGGAAGGATTCATGGATAACTGCAAGATCTGTCATGAAAGTGCGGACATTTCAAATCATTGTCTTGCAAGGCATAGTTGGCTCTCTGCCATGGACTGCTGTTGTTTTCTTCACGATGTGGTTTGAGCTGATTGGTAAGAGTACAAATCGACAGTTCCAGTATGTGAACTGTCAATAATTCCTTACAGAATTAACAGTAATGAAGTCTTGAACCCTTGTAGGTTTCGACAATAAAAGCTCAGCAGGATTAAACAGCCTATTCGCTATCGGCTGTGCCAGTGGATCATTTCTTGGTGGAGTAATCGCAGATCGCTTGTCAAGACGCTACCCGGATTCAGGCCGCATCATGTGTGCTCAGTTCAGTGCCTTCATGGGCATCCCTTTCTCATGGATTCTCCTTACACTCATCCCCCAGTCAGTTGATTACTGGTATAGCTACGCTTTCACACTCTTCTTGATGGGGATCACCATAAGCTGGTGCGCCACCTGCGCAAACAACCCGATGTTCGCAGAGGTAGTCCCTCCCAAGCACCGCACTATGATCTACGCCTTCGATCGCGCATTTGAGGGCTCATTCGCCTCCCTGGCTGCCCCTGCTGTCGGTATGGTGACAGAGAAGATCTATGGCTACAACTCGAAGACGGTCAATCTGGAAAACGGATCAGTGGCGGGGGCGTATGCTCTCTCAAGGGGGCTGCTGACCATGATGATTGTTCCTTTTGGTATGTGCTTCTTGTTCTACACCCCGCTGTACTTTGTGTTCAAGCGTGATCGCGATAATGCGAGGTTAGCAGCCAGCGCCAAGGAGCTCGAGCTTATGTGAATATGACGAAATGTTTCTCATCAGGGCTGTGCAGCGACCAGCAGCCAGCTGCTTCAGTTAGCCTTAGCTATTTTTTGGTCAGGTTTTGACCAAGTTAGCCTTTCCACAACCTTCTTCAGAAACACAGAAAGCACACTAGTACACGTGATGATTATTTGTACAACGAGGGACGATGAATTGTTATGATCTTTTTTGTAGATAAATAAATGTCAGCTGCTGTCATGTTCAATCTCACTCTATACCTCCTTTTATCACTTTGTTGTCTGAACCCTGAAGTTAATTAGCCAAGAGAAACATCCACATTGAACATGATGCTACAGGTTCTATCATGTGTAGCTTTGTTACACTTTCAGATTTTTTTTTCCTTTGGATATTCAGTTACCAGCGCACTCAATTTAACATAGCTTCGCGGTGGTGTATCATACGCCACTCAGTGTTGTATCATCAAATATACTCATGCAGGAATCAAACAAGTTCATAAGGCGATGGCTGAATCATTTCGATTGACTTCGCGCACAGATTGAACAAGAGAAACATCCATAGAGAATACAACAATGACACCAACGTGCAAGTCTGCAAGAACACGCGTTTTATATATACTAGTGCTATAGAACACGCGCGGGACGCCGCCAGTTCATTCATTACATAAGGATGCAACGATTACAGTTATTAGGTAGCTTCCACCACAGATTCAGTCCCCAAAACAAGCTACACTAACCATACATCACCTTCTTCCCTAACGTACCCTTCGACAGCACCCAGGGGTTTGCACTAATACGCTGATCATACTAGAACTAACTCAGGTACTTAAGAACTTGGACTACTCTGCATCATAGGAGAACTACGGAGTACTACGTTTGCTGCATCCTGCCAATGTCATGGCATATGCATTGCAGCCTAAGACAAGCTAATCGCCTGCATCCTGGAGCCTAACAGATCCGCCGGCGCCGCCACGGCCTGGTTCTGCTGGAAGAAGCGCACGTACCTCCCGTGGGCACGGAAGGCGGCGGGCCAGTCGCAGACCCCGAGGATCTGCACGGGGACGACGCTGGTGGAGCTGTCGGCGTAGACGATGCGGAGCTCGCGCGGGACCTCCCTCGGGTGGCCGACGCAGAGCAGGACATGGACGTCGGCGAGGTCGGGCGCGGCGAAGCAGGCCCGGTCGACCTCGAGCACCCACCCGAAGCCGCGGCAGTTGGCGCCGACCTCCGTCTCGGTGCGCTGCTCGGCCGGGTAGCGTCCGAGGGCGACGTGGACGAGCAGGTCGTCGGGGCTCCGGACGAGGTGCTCGGGAGTGTTGTGGATGAAGTAGTCGTCCAGGACGCCCGTCTCCCACGCACTACACCACGTCATACAATTAGGGGCACTTCTTCTAGTGGCACTTGTCAAAGTGCGGCTAATAGTACTTAATTTATGGCATTTTTTGGAAGTGCCCCTAATTGTATACCTATTGGGGCACTTCTCAAATGCCCCAATATGTGTATACCTATTAGGGCACTTCCTCTAATGCCCCAATAGATGTATACCTTTTGGGACACTTTTAAGTGCCACAATTTATCATTACTCACTTAACAATTATATATAACCTATAATTATAAACACAACATTCCGTACTAACATTACCCACATTGCATACTATCATTACTTAACGATCTACCGACATTGCAGTTCATATTTAGCAATCCATATTGACCTCACATTGAAGTCCATAATTAGCACTATTTAACAGTCCATAGTGACATTAGAGTTTAGTACATTTAATAGTCTATACTGACATAATGCGGCAGATTTGGTCGTGGAAGACAAAAGTACGGAACAAATGTGGATTCCGTCGGAGACAATGCGATCTGATGGGGCATGCCAGACAATCGAACACATGTGTGAAGTAGACTTTCACAGTAAATAGGACAAGGAGACAATGCGTAGGATCTTTCCTTCGGCGATGTACCATGGCCGGCGGTCGACGACGACAAACCTTCGGCTTTGATACCAGTGTTAGAAAATTTAGTGAGGGAACCGCACGGAGAGAACTAACTCCATCACCATCAACGGTAACTATCCGCACGTAGCGGCAGGAGCACACCATGTCCACCAGGCCCAGCCGATCCCAAAGCCCATATGGCCCAAGGGACCGCACGGGCTTAACCCGGCGACGGCTGGGGAAGGAAGGGGATGGTGGCGGCTACGCTAGGATTCGTGTTGCCTGCCATGGGAAACGACTAGAAGGGCCACACTCTTTTTCTTTCACACTCTTTACTTAGTTCCTTCCATATAATCGGAATCATTCGGCTACGAAGTCATCGTGAAGGGCTTTCCCCCACTATCCATGAACCTATGGGTGATCAGCTTTGCAGTGATGAATTTTCCATCATATTTAATTAAAGCTAAAGCTACTTTTGAAAAGAAGACACGGAATGTTATATCATATACTTTAATATATACATATATATAATACCGAGTATTATTTATTTTATAATAAATATATATGTTTTTGTTTTCCCAATCGGTGTTTCTTGCACGCAGGAAAAGTTGACAAGTTCGATTCGATTTTTACAAGTAACTCGTTTTTTTCACTGGTGTTTGCTATTCCCGATTGTTGGCCTAAAAAGAAAAACCTAGAGACTCAGATTCCGGTTTTTTCTGTCGGACCGCTGTTCCGCACCTGTTTTATAACTATGTCAAGCCGACCCGACCCGAGTCAACTCTCTCTCTCTCATTCTCGTCTATCTCCTCTCCCGCACTACCTCCCCCTCGCCGCCGTCGCCGCCGCCGCCGCTTGCCCCCGTCCGGGCCAACTCCGGCCACAAACACGACCACCACACTCTGAGGAAGATGTGGCTTGGCCCACTCTACCGGATCCGTTCTCGTGCCTCGCCGTTCCTGCCCCGAGCGCGATGCCACGGCTAACCCTAGCCGTGGGGTTTGGCTCAGTCGCCGGGGCGGTTCCCGCTCCGCTGACCTCCTCCTGACGCTCGCGGTCTCCGTCTGGCCCTCGATATCCATCTGGCGCCCCCGAGGACAGGCGTCAGCGATGGCCCCGTTGAAGAAAACGGCGCGGAAGAGGAGGTGGCGGCCGCGCGGTCGTGGCTGGCGAGGAGGGCGGCGTGGTGGGTCGGGCTGAAGCTCGCCTTCATCTCCTTCAACCACGAGGTGAGCTTCTCTCTGTAGTGAGAAATTCCGAGCAATTGATTGGTTCAGGAGCGGGGCAGAGGCTTCAGGTGTTTGCTTCTATGCTCACGTGAACGCAAAGGCGAGCAGCCAACTCCAAGTAGTAGTACTCATCGTCACGGCCAGTGGCTTTTCCCAACTTTCCGGAATTCCTTCTGCAGCTCCCCAATCCAATTTTGGCGAAGTACATTAGGAAGCAGAGCTATTTATCGACAATTGCTTGGCTCCTTTGCCATATAGTGGTGCATGCACAAGTGGACAATATTTTCCTGTTTGATACTAAATAAACTCATGCACAACTAGTGATATTTTCTGCTCCATTTTATAAATTGCCCAATCAACACTTAGATGCTTTAAATTTTTGGAAATCGTTCATTATTATTTTCATAGGGCTGCTGTGCCTGCTAGTGCTCGGGATAGTAGGTTGCATCGATATACTTGTTTGTTGATTTCGGTATACGGGATTCACAGGAATTGTTCATCTCTTCCATAAGTGCTGGTATGCAGTAGTGGGCGACAAGACTGAATTTGGCTTGGAGGCTACCCAACCAACCACTGCCGATGTTTGTAAACCTTGCTCTAGCCACACTCATTTACGCCGCCTTGGTGTGCTTCGCCAAGAGTAATTTCCGCAACTCATGTCATCTCTTGTTGTCCCTTTACTCTGTGCGCACACATGTACATGAAATTTATGAACAGTGTTGCTAGATACAATACATTTGTCCTCTCTAGTCACTCAATCTGGGGTCGCTAAACTTTTAGTAGACAAATCTTCTCAAAATTTGAAAAATGGTTGCTTAGTGCATATGTGGAGCTCCCTGTATAGCCTAGGAATGCATTACTGCCAAGTATCTCTTAATTAACCACAGGTCATCGTGCTTTGCAGTTGACATCAAGGACAAGAAAAGGGCTTGAAAAACTTCCAAGAGGATAAGAAGCAAACTGGTGGTGAATCTAGGGACCTTGACCAAAACGACCAAAACAATGTCCAGGTCTGTTTGCTTCTTTCAGCCTAAGTTTGCTCACATATGATTTCTAATGGTTTAATCTGTACAATGTTCATACAATTTCCGCCGAATTGCTATTTTATTTTCGCTGCAGCGAGGTGTTTCTAATTTCCCCACTATTATTTATTTACATCAATTACATATGTGTGTATATATACCACATTACCACATAACAAGCTATTAGCATTGTTACTGCATGGTGGGCCTCTGTGTTTACTTTATTTTGTGTTGTTTCCATTGGCCTGCTTATTGCTTTTCATTTTAGGTTGAAAGTGCGATACACTCCCACCTTCTTAAGAACTGGAGTAACAAGTAAAATCCCCCAAGTGCTAACTTTGGCGTATGTTTCTGAATCCATATGCGAAGTACTGTTTCTTAAATTTCATGTATGTTTCTGAATCCATAGGTGAAGTACTGTTTCTTATATCCATTTATATCACCTTTGATGCAAATAGATCTCGAGTATTGTCCCGTAATTTTTAACCTTAATTAGTACTGTCCTGTATTATTTTCTGTTTGATATAATCTAACTCAGATGTCCGGCCAAGTTCAGTTGTGCTGATCGATTGGGACCAGGTGACGGTTGTGTTCGATAGGGACACCGTCAGGTGTGTTGATAGACAATTTGAGCTGGTCAATTGGGACAAGAGCCGGTTAGGTGCTTGCTTGGGCCAGACAAGGCTGAGTTCACCGGTTATTTCTGAAGTGTGTTTAGTATTGTTATTCTTTTTGTCTAAAGCATGAAGTGATGCATTTTCAGGTGTAAGAGAAGTGAAGCGTGAATCCAGTCTTTCTTTTGATAACACCAACTCTGAAGTGAACTCTGTCAAGAGGAAAAGGCTGAACCAGGTGCTTGAAGTGAGGTGGAGCATCCTGATAAGCAGGTGCCTACGGACTCACTATGATGTCTTCATATTAAAAAGAAAGCATTGTGCATGCATAATATATCTCTATGTACTTCTCATATCCTTGGTTTGAATTACTCTGCTTGGCCATCCAATTATTCTAAAGGTGTAATTGGACAGCTTCTCTTCTGATGCATTTTGTGCATTAATGCTGTCACTTTTGTAGTGTTTCTTTTCCCGCTGCTGGTTTTGGTTTAACTTAGGTCCCACTCAAGAAAAATTCTACACATATGCAGGTTGGTGTTGTTCCTGAATATGAAGAATTTTGATATGACAAGAACGAGGCAAAAGCATCAACATCTACAAAGAGGGTACTGACATCATCAAGTAAGAACAGTTCACCTGATAAGTTTCGATGTTTTGTCTAAATGGTTTGATCCATTATAACACTTTGTCAATCCATATTTTTGTACATGTAGCACGTGCTTAACTTTATATGTAAATATCATGCGATGCTTAGCATATATACCTAAAATGGCTTATATTTCGGAACAGAGGTAATAAATAATTACATATCAATCGGTATGTTAGTGGCATTACCATGTGCAGTGTTATTGAAACACCATTTTCATGTGTATTAGTAATACTGTTGTAAAACCTGAAAGAGCAAACTAGATGGTACACGATCACGTTGCATCCACTATCTTATTGGAGAAATGTGGAACTTAAAGGATCACGCTTTTGATGATTTTTCTTCAAGTTTTTTGTAGCAATCCTTGTGTTGTATATAAAAAAAACAGAGCTAAGATTTATTCCGCTTGTTGATACTGCAGCGTTAGGTCCCTAGTAATCTTAAATTTGAAAAACTACAGCAGTGGAAGGCATCCATGGGGTGATCTTAAACCAGATTATCTTGAAAAGGTTGGTACTTCAACTTGCTCATGCACATTGCCATATATCTTAGTTTTAGTTTTCTAGTCCAGCATACGTGGAGTTGACTTCAAAGTTCTTAAATGGGTTATGTTCACAACAATCGACCATTATCTAGAAGTGTGTTGCATCACCGCTGCCTATCACTTCAGAACAAGTGGTAGCTGCAATCTAGAGTTCAATTGTGCCTGTGAGTATTTATTTTTAGCTGGGGCCCAAAAATTCACCATTTCTTCCGTATCTTGGTTAATCAGTATGCAATGAACAACGTATGCCTATGGTTAGCAAGAGCAACTGAACATTACTGTTGCTCGGAGCTCCAATGGTTCATTAGTTTCACCCACCACCGTTGATGTTTAGAAAAGGTTATCTCTGCCAAAGCATGAGCATTGAATTTCTGATCCATGGGCATGGTTGTTTCCTGTGTGGTTTTGGTGAGGTCAGTACATGATGCTTCCACTGTAAAGTTGTTTCATTATTGCGAAATATAGTACTAGCTCTTTTTGCCTCTGATGTAGGCTTGCTGGAGGTGTTTTCTTTGCTACCTGCGCTAAGCAATAATGATTGTAGTTTGTGATATGCTTGTGTTCGATCTCAGCAGGTCTCTGGAGAAGGAGCTGCTGGTGGAAGACAAAGGAGCTGCGTTTGAGTCTTATATTATTTAGAGTTCATTGACGGTTATTGTTGAATTTGCATACTATGTAACTTGTATTGATGATTATGTGAAAATGCATTGGTTGTTTGAGTACATTTTGGGATATAGTACTAAGCTCTATTTGTTTATTCAACCATATTTGAAAAGGGTGTATAATTGAATTCTGGGGATTTTTTTGAATTAGCTATTATGGATTTTGGGGCACTTCTTAAAGTGCCACTGATTGGAATTAGGGGCATTTTTCAAAGTGCCACAAATTGGATTTTGGGGCACTGCTCAAAGTGCCCCTAATTAGCTTTTGGGGCACTTTTTCCAAGTGCCACAAATTGGGTGTTGGGGCACATTGAGAAGTGCCCTGTCAACACCCGGATTTTTAAGTCCAGATGCCTATTATGCCATTCCTCGCAATCCCAGGAATATTGTTTTTGCGAGACATAATAGATTGATATCACAACACATCATTCATTACAACACATAATCGTCTTACAACAAAGGATCACATGATCCAATCTTAATACATCATAGTGGATCTAGGGATCCTATTACAAAACACATAGCGGAAGCGAAGTAGTAGCGGTCGTGGTCCATCTATTCCACGAGCAACTCGTTGACGTCGGAGTGATCCTAGTTGTCGTAGACGTCCCGCTGTCCATCTTCCTCGTACTGCTCGTTCTCCTTCATAGTCCGGCCATTTGAATAGCCAGGGACAAAGCCATGAGTACTTTAAAGTACTCGCAAACTACTACTAATGTAAGCACTATCAACTATAGTAAAGGGGTGCTAAGCTCTAAGTTTATTTGCATAAAGCCAATTTTATTTCATAAGCATTTGGTAAAAAGCCTCTTCATTTGCTAACTAACTCAAGTGGGAACATTAGTGTCATTCCCACAACTCTGTTGTGATTCAAGTCAAAGTCACCATTTCCAGTTCAAAATCACAAGTCACCCTTCACATGTCACATTTTTGAAAATGGTCTGATGACGGAACAGTATGGCCTTTCCAATCGTCCGTAACCGTGGACACGGCTATTCGAATAGTTCTACACTCGCAGAGGTCGTACACTTGTGCCACAACATTTGCAATAATCCGTCGTGGTTAATCGGCTCCTGATTTATCACACTCCGTGTGCGGACTACCAACCATAACCTTTCACTTATATACTCTAGTACAGGCACCTCTCCCCATGAGCTTGGCCTCCCGGTGAAAACCAACCTCGTTAACCCGGGAACCGCACAGGGCTTGGGCCGGACAATTCACCTCATTCACGTCATATCACATCATTTCTTTTGTAGAGGCAGCCCTCGGCATAACCCCGATGACGCTTGTTTAGAGGGAACCCATACTAAAGCACATAAATTTCTAGTTAAGCCCTTACCCATATCGGGTATTGTGGGGGTACTTGTAAAATTGGAATGGTATCGCATCCGAACCCAACCATCAGCTTTTGTAAAGTTCACCAAGTCATTCACCAGATCACATTCACCTTCAAAATCTTTCAATAGAATGACTCATCATTCCAAGGTTTTCAAAGTCATTTCATTTCGCCAGCTTCCCATCTAGAGTAGTCAATTTTATTTGTTAGCACTAGCAACTAGTCATGAGGGGTGCTAACTAGCTTTGATTGTTCTAGGCTAACTTTGATACTCCTGTAGTATTCTATCTCCAGACCAAAGTTAACTATAAAAGCAGGTTATAATAATCAAAGTAAAAGTTTGGAAGAATAAAACTTGGGATGGGATCATGAAGCATAAAGTAAATGGGTGAGTGTGCCTTGCTCTAGTAGAGCTTTGCACTTTGCAATAATATTAGCTGGCCACAATATAACTTGCATCAGTCTAGCTTGCAAGAATGTTAGCTTGCATTGATAATAGCTTGCCTTGGTTGGAGTAGTGATCAAAGTTCTCTTCCTCTTCAAAGTAGTCCTCCTCCTCCTCGGTGTACTCCTCGGTACTAGCGTCTAGATACGAGTACAATACACTCAATTACCACACAAGCCTAAGTACTAGATTAAGCACACACATAAATTACTCCTACTAAGCTATCACTCAACAGGCTTATTAGGTGAGTTGATTTAATTCTATTCTTAAGAAAAATAATTTCCTCTCATTATAAATCTTAATTAGAGTTTCTATTTATTGCTTGAGAGAAAATAATTTCCTCTCATTAAATATTATTAAGATTTAATTTCCTTCATGAATAAGATGTGACCTAGGTTGACTAAAGTCAACCTCTTCACAAGTATCAATTGGGAATTGATTTAAATGAGGCACACCACCTCATGCCTTTTTATTACTCATGATTAATGATTTAATATCATCAACTAATTTGATATGAGTTTAAAATTGACCATAGTCTATACCCCATATTAATCTTAGTTGAGGCAAGATTTAAATGAGACCACTACATCTCATAAGATTTAATAAGTAGCCTTGAATAATTTAAATACTACTATGCAAATGATTGAATATTTTTAAATAAGAACCTATGGATTATTACTACATGTGTCATTAATTCTCATTGAATCCCTTGGAGTAAGTATTTAAGTGAGAGGCTACACCTCCTATAATTTAATACCACATACTAATGATTTAAATGAGGTGTAGCACCTCATACCATTTAATTCTAACATGGTAAGGATCTAATATTATCAACAATTCATATGAGACCTAAATGACCAGAGTCTCTAGCTTATTTTGAAATGTTCTTGACAAGATTTAAATGAGAGAAGATATTCCCATAAGATTTATTAATAGTTTTGGACAATATCTTTGACTAGAAATAGCCATAAAGTCCTTTAATTAAACTAGGCCATGATCATTCAAGGTAAGCATGGCATATTTTTGCAGAAACAATTAGTGTAAGTGAAATGTGAATTATAGGAGGTGGAATCAACTCAAAAGTATTTTTGGTTGATTTTTAAGAATTAATCTAAGGCAGAAAAGTCCCTGCCTTGTTTATTTTGTCGATTTATTCTATAACTACTCTAGGGTTGGGACCAGTGTAGTCTTATAGATAATTTACCAAGGTTTCTAAATATATAAGATTTGTTCAATTTGGTTTGGTAGATTTTATTCTATTTAATTTTCAAAACAGCATCTGAGAAGAAACAATAAATTTCAAAATTCCTTTATTTGAAATGGTGGGCTTGGCGGGAAACGGTGTTGGGCCGCAGAGGGGAAAAAGGTTGGGCCGGCCCAGCTAGCGTGTCTCGCACGCAGCGGGCCGCCTGACGCAGGGGGTCCACACGTCAGCGGTTCATAACACCCGAATCGGTACCTGTCAATGTGAGCCACTGGATTAGAATGACGATCGACGGTCGAGCGTCGTCGTCGCCGTCGGGGGAGAGGAGTGTGCTGCGCCGGCGAGGTAGGGGGTCGGCGGCGACCCTGGGCTCCGGCGATGGTCGGCGACGAGGCTACTGGTCGTTGTCGACGACGGCGAGTTCAGCGGTGGTTGTGGGAGCTCCTGAGGTGGACGAATTTGACGGCGGCTTCGCGGCGGCGCTACGGGACTCCGGCCAGCAATTGACTAGCTACGGGGTAAATTGGAGGGAGGCGCTGCTCGAGGAGGGGTTGTGAGGTGAGGGAGGTCGATTGGTGTGAGGATTGAGGGCCGGGGTGGTCTCTATTTATAGGGTCGAGAGGGTCCGAGGCGGAGCGGGCAGGTTGATGGTGGCGTCGCCGTTCCAGGGCGTTGAAGGGGCAAGGAATGGGCGTAGCTGGTTGGCGATGTCACGGTGATCACAGCGCGCGTCCAGGCGTGGCCAGAGGAGGAGCGGTCGCGTCGTTCCCTTCCTCGCAGCAGTGCAGTATGGTGGCGGAGAGTCATGGACGATGTCGTCGTCTACAGCAGGTCCGGGGCCAACTGGGGATGTCCGTGATGTGGAGAGGACCGTGGTGAGTCGACGGGCGCATGGGGAGAGCGAGGGGAGGTGTGAGGCGACGGGGCATGGCGATGCTCTGGCGCGTCCAGGGATGCCATCGTGCACGTCCTGGCGCGCGTGGGCGTCTCTGGGCGTGGTCTGGGCACGCGTGGCCTGGGCAGTGTGGTGCGAGATTTAGTCGAGGCTGGAGTCTGGCACGACCAGGAGGGTGAGAGAGAGCTCAAGGACAAGGTGGTGTGGCCTGGATGGGAGAGGAGGTAGGGATGGCATGGTGGAGTGACATGAGGGCCGGCATGGTTGGGGTTTTGGTCATGGTGACCAAGAGAGAGGGGTGCAGTGGCTTGGACTGATGATGGGAGGTGTGATGGAGTGCCAGGGCCTCAGAGATGGTCAGGGTTGGACCTGGTCCAAACCAAATTTCAGTATGGGCACAATTCTAGTTGGTGCACACAAGGTGTTTGTATAAATGGCCGCAAGAAAGTTTTTGTTGAATTTTGGCAAACTTTTTGGTGGATCTCAATCATAAAATATTTGAAGTATATTGGTGGTGGTGGTGCTCATTTTGGTGTTGATTTGCAAAGTTTCAAAAAGTGGATCATCTTCTCTTTAATTCAAAGTCTCCACTTGGCAATACTATACTGGTCAACCTGGTCAACATGAGGTATGGTGGTCAACATGAAAGTTGTTCATCTTCATATGGTCTTGGATGAGATGGTCATAGTGGACCAAGTTTGGTTGAAGAAAAGTCAAAGCCAGAGGGGTAAAGAGGGGAACATTTTATAATGTGGCCAAATGACCATTAGTGCATGTGAGCTCACATTTCATTCAAATTTGATTTGATTTGAGTTTGTTTGATTCCAAAGGTGTTTATATGTGTTTAGTAACCAAACACAACCAATGGGGCAAGCCATAATGGTCTAGGTTCAAGATTTGTAAAAATGGCCATATCCTCATATGTGTATTGGGAAATCTTCTTATTTTCTTTTTGATTTGGTTATTCTTGATCCCCTTGATGTGGTTGAGGTTTAATATGATATAAGAAAACAATCCAAGCAATGGAAACAAGTTTGATGGTCTTTGGCTCAAATTTGTATTTTTGGCCATGTGCACATATGTGCATTTCATCTTTTTATTTTATTTTCTTTACCTATGACCAAAGGTCATGGTTCATGGTTGATTTAGTATTAGTTTGGGTTTAGTAAGTTTTTCAACCATTTTGGCAAGGTAGAGGTGCTTAGGTCAAGTTTTTGGAAAACTGGCTATGTGTCACATATGCCTCTATGCATAGGTGGCATTTGATTTTTAATTTGACTTTGCTTGTCCCAAATGGTGTTGTTGAGTGTTGAAATGGCATATGGAAGTGATCCAATCATCCACAACAAGTCCTAAGGTCAAACTTCTAAAATTCACAAATTTGCATGTTACTCCCATATGCCTCTATGGCATTTTTAGTTTCTTTTTATTTTCTTTGGAAACCACTTGGATTTGGTTGGATAAGTACTAAGTAAGGTATATGAAGGTTTTCCAAACCTCTAAGCAAAGTAGAAAAGCTTAGGGTAAAGTTTTATAAAAATAGCCACAGGCACATGTGCCTTTTTCTTAATTAAATTCTTTTTATTTTATTTTAACCAGGGTGGTGAAAAGAGGGGTGAAGTTTAGGGTTTAGTGGGGTTCACAATGGTTCACCATTATTTGGCATAAATAATAGAGGTAGGGTTCAAGATTTACCTATTAGGGCTATATGCCCACATATGTCTTTTAGTTTATTTTGTGTTTCTCAAAATAGGTCTATAATGATTTCTGGAGAAGATTAGGGTTTAAGGTTTTTCTTATTTGATTTCTTTCTTCTTTAATTTATTGGGTTGGTGACCTTCACTTGATCACTTTAGGGTTTTAGGTTTTAGCACATAAGCATAATAACACTCATCATGGCAAAATACAAGATTTAAAACAAGATCTACATGTATCAATCTTATTTTAATAAAAGTTTTTGTTGGTTCCAAAATTTGGAACTAGGGAAATTCATTTTGTTTGTTTTGAAATTTTTGGGTTGTTACAAACCCTTCCCCCTTAAACAAATCTCGTCCCGAGATTATAAGAAAAGTTAGGTTCCTAAGAGAGATTGAGCATTTTATTTAACAGGAGGACATACTTGGCATGGTCTGGGGTGCTTCCTGAGCTTCAGCGGCAGTCATGTGGTAGAGACGGCCGTTGTTGTTGTTCTGATTCCTTCTTCCGGCAAAGCGGCGCTGTTGCTGAGCAGGTGCTGCGGTATTGGCGGCAATCCTGGCAAGCTTCTTGGGGCACTCATTGGAGTAGTGACCCACAACTCCACATTCATAGCAGTTTACAGTTGACTTATCTTTGGGGGTGATGGGAACAGTGTTGCTTCCAGTCCTCGGGGCAGTATTGGGGTTGTTGTTGTTACTATTGGGGTGGTTGTTGGTGTTGATGTTGTTGTTGTTGTTGTGGTTGTTGTGGTGGCTTCCGGGCTTCGGGGGTCCTCCGTTGTGGTTGGTGTGGTTGGGGCGATAATTCTGAGCAGGGGGCTTGTTGTATCTTGATGCAAATCCTCCAGAGGAGTTGTTGCGGTGCTTCTGTGTATGGTGGGGTCCATTCTGGTTCATCATTCTTCTCTTGCGGTTCTCGTTGGCTTGATGCAGCTTTCCTTCCATCTGTATGGCTGAGTCTACCAGGGCTTCTAAGTCAGCGAACGGAATGTTCACTAACACAGTTTGCATCTCGTCATGCAGTCCATTTAGAAATCTCTCCTTCCTCTTCTCATTGGTGTCTGTCTCATCCGGGGCGTACCTTGACGAGTGTAAGAAACTTGTCGCGGTATTCCACCACGGACATCCTTCCTTGTTTGAGTTCACGGAACTCGTCTCTCATTTTCTTGATTAGTCCTTGGGGCACATGGTATTTACTAAACTTCAGCTTGAAGTCTTCCCAGTTCATCATTTGTCCAGCATTCATTGCGCGGGCACTTGTCCACCAGGCTCTTGCGAGTCCCGACGGATAGTGGGTGGCAAACGAGTACTTTTTCTGCGGCTTCTACTCCCGCAACTTCTAGGTTGTTCTCCATTGTCCGGAGCCGGTCATCCGCGTCAAGTGGCTCTTCGGTCTTGCTAAACATCGGAGGGTTGGTGTTCTGAAAGTTCTTGAGCTTTGATCCCGGGTGATCATGGTTTCCATGGCCTTGATTGTTCCGAGCTATCCGTTGCAGGTGCAGCTAAGTTGGCTTGTCGTTCAGCTCTCGTGGCTTCGCGATCTTCCATCATCATCTGGAGCATCTGCATCATTGCGTCTTGGTTGCGGTTTGGTGGGGCCATCTGATCATTGGAGTAGATGATAAGATAAGAGGGAATTTTCTAGGGGTTTGTTTTTGTTAATTTTTTTAAAAGGTTCATAAAAATTTTGAGTAGTGTTGCGGGGGTAAAAACCAACAACACTTTTTCATTCATACCAAGCATCATACATTACAAGGCTAACACACCGTTGGTTTGAAGAACCATTCATCGCTCTACGATACAAGGGGGATCCTGATACAACTCACACCTACTTAAGTGCTGGGGTGATACTACTCTTCAGGGTGGATTCTTCTTCTTCACGGGTGAGGCGCTTGGCGAGAGGCGCGGGCGTTATCCAAATCCCTGCGGGTTTTGTACTGCCTGAAGTCCCGAGGGGCTTTATAGGGGTTCATCTCTGGTTGTGGTGGGGGCATGGTCATCGGTCTTCCCATGGAGTCATGTCTTGGGTAGTAGAGGAAACGAGTGTTCTTGATCTTGTCCTTATTTTGTCCACACAGACGGGAAATTGCTTCTTGCATAGCTTTGTCTAGTCCTTCCTTCCAGGTGTTTCCCGTTACAGAAAACCATATGGTTTCCCATACCGGGGCTTCAAGCTTTCTTCCTAGGTCAGCGGAAACTTCCCACCGGGGTGGTCCTCCCAACTGATTATTGAAGGATGTTCCGAAGAACTCGGGGTACGGGTGTCCTAGATGTTCCACTAGTTGCTTCAATTCCTTTTCGAACCTCAGTTCTCCTCCGTGACCAAGCTGATAGCACTCCCATTGGTATTCCATCTGTGAGCAATTAGAATAAGTAAGTTAGAGAAGTGATCAAGTGTGCAAAATTTTATGTAATATTTACAAGGAAAAGTGGAGTATGGATCTCTTATTTTGGAAAAGAGTTCAAGGATAAGAGTGAGAATAATTTTTCATAAATATTCCCTTCATTTGTTTTGAAACTAAATTTTTCAGGACGTCCATTTTAACTAGGGTCTCCTAAGGTCAACAATGGCTCTGATACCAACTTGTCAACACCCGGATTTTTAAGTCCAGATGCCTATTATGCCATTCCTCGCAATCCCAGGAATATTGTTTTTGCGAGACATAATAGATTGATATCACAACACATCATTCATTACAACACATAATCGTCTTACAACAAAGGATCACATGATCCAATCTTAATACATCATAGTGGATCTAGGGATCCTATTACAAAACACATAGCGGAAGCGAAGTAGTAGCGGTCGTGGTCCATCTATTCCACAGGCAACTGTTGACGTCAGGAGTGATCCTAGTTGTCGTAGACGTCCTGCTGTCCATCTTCCTCGTACTGCTGTTCTCCTTCATAGTCTGGCCATTTGAATAGCCAGGGACAAAGCCATGAGTACTTTAAAGTACTCGCAAACTACTACTAATGTAAGCACTATCAACTATAGTAAAGGGGTGCTAAGCTCTAAGTTTATTTGCATAAAGCCAATTTTATTTCATAAGCATTTGGTAAAAAGCCTCTTCATTTGCTAACTAACTCAAGTGGGAACATTAGTGTCATTCCCACAACTCTGTTGTGATTCAAGTCAAAGTCACCATTTCCAGTTCAAAATCACAAGTCACCCTTCACATGTCACATTTTTGAAAATGGTCTGATGACGGAACAGTATGGCCTTTCCAATCGTCCGTAACCGTGGACACGGCTATTCGAATAGTTCTACACTCTGCAGAGGTCGTACACTTGTGCCACAACATTTGCAATAATCCGTCAGGGTTAACTGGCCCTGATTTATCACACTCCGTGTGCGGACTACCAACCATAACCTTTCACTTATATACTCTAGTACAGGCACCTCTCCCCATGAGCTTGGCCTCCCGGTGAAAACCAACCTGTTAACCCGGGAACTGCACAGGGCTTGGGCCGGACAATTCACCTCATTCACGTCATATCACATCATTTCTTTTGTAGAGGCAGCCCTCGGCATAACCCCGATGACGCTTGTTTAGAGGGAACCCATACTAAAGCACATAAATTTCTAGTTAAGCCCTTACCCATATCAGGTATTGTGGGGGTACTTGTAAAATTGGAATGGTATCGCATCCGAACCCAACCATCAGTTTTTGTAAAGTTCACCAAGTCATTCACCAGTCACATTCACCTTCAAAATCTTTCAATAGAATGACTCATCATTCCAAGGTTTTCAAAGTCATTTCATTTCGCCAGTTCCCATCTAGAGTAGTCAATTTTATTTGTTAGCACTAGCAACTAGTCATGAGGGGTGCTAACTAGCTTTGATTGTTCTAGGCTAACTTTGATACTCCTGTAGTATTCTATCTCCAGACCAAAGTTAACTATAAAAGTAAGTTATAATAATCAAAGTAAAAGTTTGGAAGAATAAAACTTGGGATGGGATCATGAAGCATAAAGTAAATGGGTGAGTGTGCCTTGCTCTAGTAGAGCTTTGCACTTTGCAATAATATTAGCTGGCCACAATATAACTTGCATCAGTCTAGCTTGCAAGAATGTTAGCTTGCATTGATAATAGCTTGCCTTGGTTGGAGTAGTGATCAAAGTTCTCTTCCTCTTCAAAGTAGTCCTCCTCCTCCTCGGTGTACTCCTCGGTACTAGCGTCTAGATACGAGTACAATACACTCAATTACCACACAAGCCTAAGTACTAGATTAAGCACACACATAAATTACTCCTACTAAGCTATCACTCAACAGGCTTATTAGGTGAGTTGATTTAATTCTATTCTTAAGAAAAATAATTTCCTCTCATTATAAATCTTAATTAGAGTTTCTATTTATTGCTTGAGAGAAAATAATTTCCTCTCATTAAATATTATTAAGATTTAATTTCCTTCATGAATAAGATGTGACCTAGGTTGACTAAAGTCAACCTCTTCACAAGTATCAATTGGGAATTGATTTAAATGAGGCACACCACCTCATGCCTTTTTATTACTCATGATTAATGATTTAATATCATCAACTAATTTGATATGAGTTTAAAATTGACCATAGTCTATACCCCATATTAATCTTAGTTGAGGCAAGATTTAAATGAGACCACTACATCTCATAAGATTTAATAAGTAGCCTTGAATAATTTAAATACTACTATGCAAATGATTGAATATTTTTAAATAAGAACCTATGGATTATTACTACATGTGTCATTAATTCTCATTGAATCCCTTGGAGTAAGTATTTAAGTGAGAGGCTACACCTCCTATAATTTAATACCACATACTAATGATTTAAATGAGGTGTAGCACCTCATACCATTTAATTCTAACATGGTAAGGATCTAATATTATCAACAATTCATATGAGACCTAAATGACCAGAGTCTCTAGCTTATTTTGAAATGTTCTTGACAAGATTTAAATGAGAGAAGATATTCCCATAAGATTTATTAATAGTTTTGGACAATATCTTTGACTAGAAATAGCCATAAAGTCCTTTAATTAAACTAGGCCATGATCATTCAAGGTAAGCATGGCATATTTTTGCAGAAACAATTAGTGTAAGTGAAATGTGAATTATAGGAGGTGGAATCAACTCAAAAGTATTTTTGGTTGATTTTTAAGAATTAATCTAAGGCAGAAAAGTCCCTGCCTTGTTTATTTTGTCAGATTTATTCTATAACTACTCTAGGGTTGGGACCAGTGTAGTCTTATAGATAATTTACCAAGGTTTCTAAATATATAAGATTTGTTCAATTTGGTTTGGTAGATTTTATTCTATTTAATTTTCAAAACAGCATCTGAGAAGAAACAATAAATTTCGAAATTCCTTTATTTGAAATGGTGGGCTTGGCGGGAAACGGTGTTGGGCCGCAGAGGGGGAAAAGGAGTTGGGCCAGCCCAGCTAGCATGCCACGCACGCAGCGGGCCGCCTGACGCAGGGGTCCACACGTCGGCGGTTCATAACACCCGAATCGGTACCTGTCAATGTGAGCCACCGGATTAGAATGACGATCGACGGCCGAGCGTCGTCGTCGCCGTCGGGGAGAGGAGTGTGCTGCGCCGGCGAGGTAGGGGGTCGGCGGCGACCCTGGGCTCCGGCGATGGTCGGCGACGAGGCTACTGGTCGTTGTCGACGACGGCGAGTTCAGCGGTGGTTGTGGGAGCTCCTGAGGTGGACGAATTTGACGGCGGCTTCTGCGGCGGCGCTACGGGACTCCGGCCAGCAATTGACTAGCTACGGGGTAAATTGGAGGGAGGCGCTGCTCGAGGAGGGGTTGTGAGGTGAGGGAGGTCGATTGGTGTGAGGATTGAGGGCCGGGGTGGTCTCTATTTATAGGGTCGAGAGGGTCCGAGGCGGAGCGGGCAGGTTGATGGTGGCGTCGCCGTTCCAGGGCGTTGAAGGGGCAAGGAATGGGCGTAGCTGGTTGGCGATGTCACGGTGATCACAGCGCGCGTCCAGGCGTGGCCAGAGGAGGAGCGGTCGCGTCGTTCTCTTCCTCGCAGCAGTGCAGTATGGTGGCGGAGAGTCATGGACGATGTCGTCGTCTACAGCAGGTCCGGGGCCAACTGGGGATGTCCGTGATGTGGAGAGGACCGTGGTGAGTCGACGGGCGCATGGGGAGAGCGAGGGGAGGTGTGAGGCGACGGGGCATGGCGATGCTCTGGCGCGTCCAGGGATGCCATCGTGCACGTCCTGGCGCGCGTGGGCGTCTCTGGGCGCGGTCTGGGCACGCGTGGCCTGGGCAGTGTGGTGCGAGATTTAGTCGAGGCTGGAGTCTGGCACGACCAGGAGGGTGAGAGAGAGCTCAAGGACAAGGTGGTGTGGCCTGGATGGGAGAGGAGGTAGGGATGGCATGGTGGAGTGACATGAGGGCCGGCATGGTTGGGGTTTTGGTCATGGTGACCAAGAGAGAGGGGTGCAGTGGCTTGGACTGATGATGGGAGGTGTGATGGAGTGCCAGGGCCTCAGAGATGGTCAGGGTTGGACCTGGTCCAAACCAAATTTCAGTATGGGCACAATTCTAGTTGGTGCACACAAGGTGTTTGTATAAATGGCCGCAAGAAAGTTTTTGTTGAATTTTGGCAAACTTTTTGGTGGATCTCAATCATAAAATATTTGAAGTATATTGGTGGTGGTGGTGCTCATTTTGGTGTTGATTTGCAAAGTTTCAAAAAGTGGATCATCTTCTCTTTAATTCAAAGTCTCCACTTGGCAATACTATACTGGTCAACCTGGTCAACATGAGGTATGGTGGTCAACATGAAAGTTGTTCATCTTCATATGGTCTTGGATGAGATGGTCATAGTGGACCAAGTTTGGTTGAAGAAAAGTCAAAGCCAGAGGGGTAAAGAGGGGAACATTTTATAATGTGGCCAAATGACCATTAGTGCATGTGAGCTCACATTTCATTCAAATTTGATTTGATTTGAGTTTGTTTGATTCCAAAGGTGTTTATATGTGTTTAGTAACCAAACACAACCAATGGGGCAAGCCATAATGGTCTAGGTTCAAGATTTGTAAAAATGGCCATATCCTCATATGTGTATTGGGAAATCTTCTTATTTTCTTTTTGATTTGGTTTTTCTTGATCCCCTTGATGTGGTTGAGGTTTAATATGATATAAGAAAACAATCCAAGCAATGGAAACAAGTTTGATGGTCTTTGGCTCAAATTTGTATTTTTGGCCATGTGCACATATGTGCATTTCATCTTTTTATTTTATTTTCTTTACCTATGACCAAAGGTCATGGTTCATGGTTGATTTAGTATTAGTTTGGGTTTAGTAAGTTTTTCAACCATTTTGGCAAGGTAGAGGTGCTTAGGTCAAGTTTTTGGAAAACTGGCTATGTGTCACATATGCCTCTATGCATAGGTGGCATTTGATTTTTAATTTGACTTTGCTTGTCCCAAATGGTGTTGTTGAGTGTTGAAATGGCATATGGAAGTGATCCAATCATCCACAACAAGTCCTAAGGTCAAACTTCTAAAATTCACAAATTTGCATGTTACTCCCATATGCCTCTATGGCATTTTTAGTTTCTTTTTATTTTCTTTGGAAACCACTTGGATTTGGTTGGATAAGTACTAAGTAAGGTATATGAAGGTTTTCCAAACCTCTAAGCAAAGTAGAAAAGCTTAGGGTAAAGTTTTATAAAAATAGCCACAGGCACATGTGCCTTTTTCTTAATTAAATTCTTTTTATTTTATTTTAACCAGGGTGGTGAAAAGAGGGGTGAAGTTTAGGGTTTAGTGGGGTTCACAATGGTTCACCATTATTTGGCATAAATAATAGAGGTAGGGTTCAAGATTTACCTATTAGGGCTATATGCCCACATATGTCTTTTAGTTTATTTTGTGTTTCTCAAAATAGGTCTATAATGATTTCTGGAGAAGATTAGGGTTTAAGGTTTTTCTTATTTGATTTCTTTCTTCTTTAATTTATTGGGTTGGTGACCTTCACTTGATCACTTTAGGGTTTTAGGTTTTAGCACATAAGCATAATAACACTCATCATGGCAAAATACAAGATTTAAAACAAGATCTACATGTATCAATCTTATTTTAATAAAAGTTTTTGTTGGTTCCAAAATTTGGAACTAGGGAAATTCATTTTGTTTGTTTTGAAATTTTTGGGTTGTTACATGCCCCTAATTGGATTTTGGGGCACTTTGAGAAGTGCCCTTAATTAGCTTTTGGGGCACTTGACAAGTGCCTCTAATTGAATTTTGGGGCATTTTGAGAAGTGCCCCTAGGTAGTGCCTCAAATACCTTTAGAGACGCAAGTAAAGGTGGCACTTGAAAAAGTGCCCCAATAGCTTATTAGGGGCACTTTATTACAAAATTGGGGCACTTTGAAATGCCTCAAATCTTGTACCGTGATGTAGTGACGCGCGCACGAGGGTCACCGTCCTGCCGGCGCGCGCGAAGGGCTGCAGCCGCATGGCGGCCTCGCGGTGGGCGGGGGAGAGGAAGCGGACGGCCGTGGTCCCGTGCGCGGAGGGGAGGAGCGTGAAGGAGCACCAGAGGTCGGGAGCCGCTGCGAGGATGGTTTGGAAGATGTCGGCACCCGGGTTCCGGCTGGGCGGGATGAGGAGCGCGTAGGCGAAGCACGACGGGTGGAGCGCCTGCTCGGAGATGGCGGGAGGGCGGTCTCGCGCGGCGGCGGAGTACGCCGAGGATGCCGGTGGCGGCGGGAGCGTGCGCACCGCGGTGGCGGCCGCGGGGACGTCGGCGTGCTTGTAGACGTAGTGGAAGGCCGGGCGGTCGGAGTCGGAGGTGGCCTCGGCGGCGCTGGGGTGGGCGTGGGTGACTAGCATGTTGCGGACTGAGACGTTGGTAGCTGGATGCGGGGTGGCCGGAGCACGGAGGAGGAGCGGTGGTGTTTTTAAGCACAGCGTCGAGCGGTGGAGCGAGCTGAGAGAATGAAGAAAAACTGACGCGAGTACTCTACTCTGACTCGTGTCGAGCTGAGCACACGTTGCAGTGGGAGTTGAGCGGCGCTTGACGGTTGGGACTTGGGAGGAGGTCGGGTGGAGTGATGGCGGACCTGCAGTGCACGCAAGCGCTGCACCTCTATTCGCAAGTTTGACTCGGAGCACATCTTTATTCTTCGGAAAATGTTCAAAATAAACCTTAAACTTGTAGACGTTAGCTAAATCACTGAACTTCAAATCCCGGTAATCTGCACTCTGAATTCTCGAATCCCGATCTATTTTTAACCTTAGGTCTGTTTGGCACGCCGGGAAAGTAACTAACCAGGCAAGGATAATATGTTAAATTTCATTGACAAAACATACCCACCTGTCAGGAACTTAATCAATATCAAACCTGTATTTCTTTTTGCCGACGACTTTGTCTTCTGCCCCTATACCTACACTGCACGGGAGGCTAGCCGCCGCCGGCGTTAGGCGACACGGCGACGACGGCAGACGACCGAGGCGACACCCCAGAGGCCCGTCGCGTCCGTGGAGGTTACTGGCGCGGAATCAATTCCACGAGGCGAGCTACGCCGGATCTTGCTCGTACAACAATGGCGGATGTGATGCAATGTCCATCCTTGACCATTAGCGCGGCGAGGGCGAGCTTCTCCGTGCCCTGGGAGAAGAGGGCGATCTTCAAGGCGCGGTGGCGGCTCACCCCGACGAGAACGACATCGCCGATTCCGAACACTGCGCTGCAATAGTGGTAGCGGATTGGAGCCAGAGAAGATGGATATGCCAGGTGGGTCGTGTATGTCAGTGATAGTTGCCAATTACTTCAATTAATTTCGACTTTTTCTTCTGGATTTAATATGCCACATCAACGAAATCCCAGCTTAAAAAGATATAGGGTTGAAAATAGACCGGGATTTCATAGTTTGGAGTGCCAATTACAGGGATTCAAAGTTGAAAGTTTGATTTAGCTAATGCCTATGAGTTCAAGGTTTATTTTGAACTTTTTCCTTATTCTTCCCCCTTCCTCCTCTCACGCGTGAACGGTATCTGAGTGAAGCTGGTGTGCTACCGGGTCGCTCCCGAGCCTTTCCCGGCGGCGATGCCGACCGGAGATGGCGGAGGAGCGACGCCGGATTAGGTAGGTTTAGAAGTTGTGGCGTTACGCTAGTTTGGAGTAGGGCTCTGAGATTTTGAGGCCAGATCTCGAGCATCTTGGGGTGGCGGTCTGCTGGCTTTTTGCTCCGGTGGTCGAAGGAGGCGGGCCATCTTCCCCAAGGATCTCTGTGTATAAGGACTGCTTCCTCTGGCTCTGCAGCTCTACCATGTTGTTTCTTCTTCTCCTGGCTAGCCATGGAGGTGAGGGGGATAAGAAGAACAACCTGAAGCTCGAGGTAGTTGAGGCTCCTTTGTCGTCCTGGTGCTTTGACGAGGCACCGGTTGGAGGCCGTCGCCTCGTTTCCAATGTGGAATTAAGCAGGCGGTGGTACCGTGACGAGGCCCCCAATAATCATTTGGGCCGTGCTGCTCTTTAGTACCTGCAGCTACTGCCTCCTCCTCCGGCTGGCCGTGGTGGCGAGGGGAGTGGGATAGGCAGTGGCTTCGGGGAGTCTAGATCCTGCAGGCGGTGGGTGAAACTCGAAGCTGTGTTCAAGGAGACTCAATGGAGTTCGTCATCAACAGATCTCCTTCAACGACTGTACGTCGTTAAGCTGCTGATTTCGATGGCCGAAGGGCGGCCACTCCGAGCTCTGACACTGCTTAAGTGATGCAGTCATCTCTTCTTCTTCCAAGTCAGAGTGTCATTCAGGAGGATCTTCGCGAAATGCGTTGCGCCGTTCAGGGAGCGCTGGACGCGCACTCGATAGAAGGAAATGATGCTGTTAGAGGAAGGATAAGATTCATCAAGAAAGGAGAACATTCAGAGGAGGCATGTTTTAATCTCTACCCGAAATATCTTCGTGTAGACACTCGGGGGCTACTGACGTGGGCATCACCCTTCGGGTAACTGTTATTGCGCTACCCTATACGGCCCAACTAGAGGCCCATGAAGACACTCGATGGCAAGGTGGGCGACTACGTCGGTGCCAAAGAGGATTCCTTGAAGAACAAGATGAAGAAACGAAGAATACAAGGAAAGTTTAGGACTAGGACCCTTTGTAACATAGTCGTACCGGACAGATCTCTTGAGACCTGGCCCCCTATATAAGGGCCAGGAGAGGGGCTGCCGAGGACACACGCAATCTTAGAAATTGTAGCCACCATAAGTCTAGAGCTAGGTCCCAGCAGAACCTAGACTCTCGACGAGATCATAACCGAAACCTTCGCCACCCCATTGTAACCCGATATTTTCATAATCAAGATCAGACAGGCAGGACGTAAGGGTTTTACCTCATCGAGGGCCCAGAACCTGGGTAAATCGCTTTCCCCGCTTATTTGATAACCGATGTCTCGTGTCAGCCTACAGGATTCCATCTACCCTAAGCCCCAAATGGAGGGCATTGCCGAGGAATACCCTCGACAGTCATTATGGAATATATATGTGTACATAACTTTATGGCAGGTTTTCTTGATCTTCTCGGGCCTTCAAATCCCTCTCGATTCCTGTTTCCATCCGAGAGATAATAACATATGCAGGATTTCTGGCTATAGCATAATACTGGTCTAATATCCTATTGGCATTTGCTATGGCCTCCAAATCTAAAGTCGGATGACAAGCTAAAACTGAAGCAAGAGCAAGTTCAGCTCCGGCCAGAAGTTCCTTCCGCACCAACAATCGAATTCTTTCTGGTGCTTGGTCCAATGGAAACATGGTTCTCCATGCCATCGAGAGATGAGCATTGTACTAATCAAAGTAATAATGCACCTTCTCCGCTCGATGTTCAAATTTAGCCATGGCTACGGCTTTCGGTCGATTGGACCATAATTCATGCTTCGGGTGAGCGACATCGGTCATTGCCTCGATCTTTTCATGGATCCGCCTATTCTCTTCTGATTCATCGAAGGCCACGACTGTTAAAGAACAAAAGCCAGTCAGCAGAAGGTTGTTCAATCAAATACTTCGTTAGAAATCGGAAGGTGATCAGATACTTACAGCTTAAGCTTTCAGTAGCAACACGGAGGCGGTCAAGAGCATGCTGTTCGATTGCGGTAGCAATCTTGCTTTTTCTTTTCACCAATGCTGCCATTGCGTGAAGGTTGGTTATGTATTTGTTTAGTCGAGATATTTGATCATGCAAACGACGAACAAGATCGGATTCATCACTAGCCGAAGAATTTAAAGAAGGATCGACACGAGAAGAAGTTGAAGGAATCTGCAGCACAACTCTCGGCTCAGAAAAGCATGGATAAAAACTCCCATCGGGAGTGCATATATTACATTCAAAAGATCGTTGATACTGACAATAGAGCCAGTATAAAACAGGACTAGACTAAATTGTATCAGGACTTAATTACAACAACGGAGCAAGAATCCTATCAAGGTTGAGCCGATGATGAATCAGGAGCAGCCTCAGGCGCAACTTTGGTCTTCTCTTCATCAACTAACTTGAGGAGCTGGTTTGCACATGTCACTGCCGATTGTTTGAAAGGCTCAAGGTTGACTAGGCAATTGTTGTCATCTACGGGCAGTGCCTTGGACAACTTTACCAAATCGAAACCTAGCCCATGCCCCATCAGCAGTTGGAAAGTAAGAACCGCCCCAAACAGACGGGAGCGTCGTTTAAGTACCTCTATAGCTTCGGAAGAATCGACGAAGAAAGTGTCTGCCATATCGCCAAGAGTCTTGTTTTGGTTCACTTTCGGGAATATCATCGAGAATAACTTCGACAATGCTCCCTTGGTTTTTTGCAAAAGACCAAGGACTTGGATATTGGAGTCAGTGGCAAGAGAAAGGGCGCTAGACATTGAATCCTCTCGAAGCTTGCGGGCTCGATTGATAGGCACATCGGCAGCGTCTGGAAAAGTATGAATAAGCAATCCAGAAGATAGTATTAGAAAAATACCATGCATTAAGCAAAAAGGAACTTACTCAGCAAGTTCGTGATGGATTCACAGAGGGTGCCTTCTTTTTCATCGGCTGCAATGGCAGCTTCGCGTCTAGCATCTTGCTCGTCCTTCATTTTCTTCTTTAGCTTCTTTAGCTCATCTTTCAGCAGGATGTTCTCATTCTGAGCATCGACTGTAAGCTTGTTAGCTTCCAGCACTTGATCAGCCGAAACTTTGATGGCCTTTCGAAGCTGAGCATTTTCTGATTCCAGACGAGTAAATTGATCAGCGAAATATGCCACAACGTCAAATGTGGCGAAAATCGGCTGCAAGAAAGAAGACAAAGAGTCTGAGCCAAATTCGGATATCAACCGTAAGAGAATATCGAGCTAGGTGGTTTACTTACATGATCACAGGCAGTTGGAGGAACGGGGATGCCGGCAGAAGGGTCAACTTTCGACACAGGAACCTTCGCCACAGTCGTCCTTGAAGGTGGCGTTGGATCAGCAGGCGAAGGATTCGACTCCTTGGCTGACTCGGTTCTTCTAGAAAACAACTTAGCCCTCTTTGCGAGAGGGACTTCATCATCATCGTCAGAACTGCTTGAAAACAAGAACATGCGTTACATGAATTGAAGGAAGATGGTTACAAAGGGAAAAGTAGAGACTCACATGTCTAAGTCATCTTCGACAGCAAAAAAGCCGGTCGAACTCTTTGCAGCTGGAGGAGGCGACGCAGTTTCATTGGCATCATCATCTTGTCCGCTAGGACTCGATTCAGCCGTCGTCATCAAGTCTTCGTTGATCGTCCTGCGCCGCATATCCTTAGTGCGAGCAGCTTCTTCGGGGGCTTCGTCTCCTTGGACCTCGCTATCCTTGAGAGCATTCTGCGCATCCTCGGTTTCCTCCGAATCGTCATCGTCATCCTCTAGTTCTACCCCAGTTTCGGGTGTAGGAGGGTAACAATGAGCGATGGTGGAAGCCTGTCAACAGATAAAGAAGTTAATAAAAGGTCGGATGACAAAATAAGAACAATAATTGGAAAAAATGCGATGAAGATTACCTTGGCTGGAAGATGCTTGAGATCATATGGAAGGCGGGACGAAGTCAGGACAATATTGTCCTTCTGGCTAAAACGGGTAAGGCGCCGCACCTCGTCACAGAGTTCCTCATCCGACAGGTCGACTGAGCTGACTCTTGACTTATCGTCCTTGCCAACATACATCCATAATTGGTGAGGCTGAGACATCAGTGGTTGCACCCGACGTTTTAGAAACACCGAGACTACCTCAGTACCGCTCATTGTCAGACCCCCTGCATTCTTCAGGTCTAAGACCTGTTCGTACAGTTGATCCGCTATGGCGCTTTCTTCGGCAGTCAGGATGTTTTGCCAAGACTTCGGCGTGGCCACCAAGACATCTTTGAATAAAGGAAGGTTGGAGCGTCGTCCAGATACTGGAACATCTTGCAGATAGAAACATTTATGTTGCCAGCCCTAGACTGACTCCTTCATCGGGTAATCGAGGTAATTAACCTCCTTTCTAACGACAAAGCCGATGCCGCCAACAACGGGGGGACCGTCATTGCCGTTGTGGCGTTTGACGTAGAAGATTTTCCTCCACAAGCCCCAATGGGGGTCGATGCCGAGGAAGGCCTCGCACAAAGTGATGAAGATGGAGAGATGAAGAATGGAATTTGGGGTCAGCTGCCAAAGCTGGATCCCGTAGAAAAAGAGGAGGGAGCGAAGGAATTCCTGAGCAGGAAGAGAAAGCCCACGAAATAAGAAGGCGACGAACATAACAGTGTAGCCTTTGGGAGGCTTTGGGCGAGAAGATGAACCTGGGAGACGGATGTCATCATTGGCTGACGAGATGAAGCCAAGGGTGCGTAGCTTGTTCACATCACGATTGGAGATGGTGGAAGCGCACCAATCGCGGCTGACCTTGCCCGCACCTGACGAAGAACCTGGCTCGGTGGTTCCCTTCTTCTTGCCCATGGCGCCTGAGTTCTTGGGAGCAGGAACAGAGGTGAGAGAAAAGATTGAGGAGGAAGATGAGGAGTGTGGAGGTGTGAAAAGTGAAAACGGTGAAAAGGTCCTTTATTTATAGTGAGGACTATTGGGAAATCGTGGCCATAACTCCAAGCTATCGTGGGGAGGTTGACGAAGATCCAGTCGTAGACGTGTCCCTGTAAGAAAAACGGAACCGGCGGCCCATTAGTCCCACTACGCACGGAAATCGAGGGGGCACCTCGGTCAATGCACAAGCACTAGTCATTTCCTAAAACTGACCGCACAGAAGTAGGGTGGGCCCGTCAGGTCACGTCTTGTCAATCAAACCGCAGCGATGGCGATGTCATCAATGATGTCATGAAAAGCGTCGACTCCGTATGAAGCATCCGAAGAAAAGATCAAACCGTCGAGTGGATCGGATTGAGTCTACACACGTATGCAAGCATCCATGTCTAGACTCGGGGGCTACTCCCATCGGGAGCGCTGGACGCGCACCCGATAGAATTTGGACTCGAATACTTTCTTACAAGAAAAAATTGCGTCTGAGGTATCTGAAGAAATATTCAAGTCATGTGGCCTAAGTCTGCACTCGGTTGCAAGCATCCGCGCCCAGACTCGGGGGGCCACTCCCATCGGGAGTGTAGAGTGCACACCCGATAAAAGTGTTTTGCGTTCCAGGATCATGCCCGGGGACTTGATTCTGTGTAGGGTAGCGTTGTTTTGCCATCGGCAGTTAACCAGCAAAGCTGGGCACGTTACTCAATATCCTTTACGTACTGAACCTTGGTTGAAATAATTAAAAGCCCCGTTATAAATGTATCGGGTGACCTTTGGAGATTTGCAGAAAGCTTTGGCAGAAGAAAACATTCGAGTAGTACAACTTGAGTCTATGCACGGTTGCAAGCATCCGTACCTAGACTCGGGGGCTACTCCCATCGGGAGTGCTGGGCGCGCACCCGATAGAAGAAGATGCTACTGTTACAAGAAGATCAAGATTTGTCGGGTGAGATGAACATTCGACAGGAGGCATGCTTTAGTCCCTGCCCAAAGTATCTTCGGCCAGTCACTCGGGGGCTACTGACGTGGGCATTACCCTTCGGGTAACTGTTGTTCCACTACCTCTTGCGGCCCAACCAGGGGCCCATGAAGACACTCGATAGCCAGGTGGGCCACTACGTCAGTTCTGAAGAGGAATTCTTGAAGAACAAGACAAGGAGATGAAGAATACAAGGAAAGTTTAGAACTAGGACTCTTTGTAACCTAGTCGTACCCGGACAGATCCTTCGAGACCTGGCTCCCAATATAAGGGCCAGGAGATAGGCTGCCGAGGACACACACAATCTTAGTAAGCATAGCCACCATAAGTCCAGAGCTAGGTCCCTGCAGAACTTAGTCTCTCGACGAGATCATAGCCGAAACCTTCGGCACCCCATTGTAATCCGATATTTTCATAATCAAGATCACACAGGCAGGACGTAAGGGTTTTACCTCATCGAGGGCCCCGAACCTGGGTAAATCGTTTTCCCCACTTGTTTGATAACCAATGTCTCGTGTCAGCCTATAGGATTCCATCTACCCTAAGCCCCAAACGGAGGGCATTGCCGAGGAGTACCCTCGACACCAACCTTCAAGTTTTCCTGCCGATAAACCAAGGCAGGATCCTCTTCACCTCGGAAGCGTTGGACAAGCTCAGAGAAAATCTCATGCTATGTATGCTTAGGAAAGAAGTGGGGAAATAGTCGCTTAAACATGGCACGAGAGTTGGAAATATTAGTGCGCACCAGATCGCCGTGCAGCTCGAGGAATGAAAGAGTGTCGAGAAGACGATCCTCGACCCCCTCGTCAAGGTAAAATCCTCACCCATCCTTCCTGCTGGAGCAAAGCAGGGGTTCATCAATATTCAGGGAAGCAAGTAAAGATAAAAACAAAGGCAGGCGAAGGAAAACACTTACTAACGAATCTCCGGTTTTGGGTGTCCAAACGATCTATGATGGCATTCTCACGCTCGATTTGCTAAGAAATCTTGTCACTCAAAGCACTCTCAGCAGTGTGGAGCCTTTGGCGAAGATCTACAACATCAGCGGCATCTTGTTCAGCTTTCTCGCGAGCCTTTTCGCTTCGCTCAAGCTTAGCTGCCAGTGCATCAACGCGTTTCTCGGCTCGGTGGAGAGCCTCTGAAAAGAAGGTAAAAGGGCAAAAATCCATTATCATAATACAAAACAAGTTTGACGAGAAAAATGAGTCATCAAGAACAAAGCGGGCCTTACCTTTCAAATCGTCGGCTTCGTCACGGAACCCAATAAATTGGGTCCCAAGTTTGATGAGATGCTTCATCACAGGCTGTAAAGAGAGAGCGTCAGGAAGCAAGTTCAAAAGAGGAAAAACTCGACAAACGATCAAAGATACCGGTGGAAAAAGAAAGATAGACTAGTAAAACAGAACATCGAATCAAAAAGAAAAAGAAGACTTACATCGTCCAAAGAAGGAGTCGAGGAACTCCCCGCAACAATTGCATGACTATCGCCAGCCCCAATCCTTGCTCTCTTCGGTGAGGGGGCTCGGGGTCTGGCTATAGGAGTATGCGTTTCCACGTTCTGTTGAGGGGGAGGTGAAGATTCTGTGGCGGTCCGACGCTCTTCAGAAAGAACCATGGTGTTGGACGTACTCGTTGGAGTCGTACCATGAACCTCTGGTTCTTCCTTTTCTTCTTCCTCTTCGCCACTGTCAACACAGAAAAATGAGCATTCCGAAGAAAAAGGAGTTGGACAAAAAACAACAACAAAGAAACTTACGAGCTAATGGCGCCAGCGTCATCGTAAGGGTTAAAGGAACCCTCTTCTTCGGGTGAAGTTTCTTCGGCAGCTGACCCAGTGGGCTTGGAGGTGCCGGAATCTTCGACTTCATCCCTTTTCCACTTATTCCTTGGAGAAACGGCGAGAGGAGGAAAGACGGAGCGGCCAGATTCAGAAGGATCTGATTCAGTTTCTTTTTCGGAGGAGTCCGCGGACTTCTGAGATCCTGCAACTTCACTCTCAGGACGAGAGGATTATTGCGAGTCGTCGGTGACAACAACTCGCTCATCCACCTCTCCACCTTCAGGAAGGGGAGGAAGAGAAGATAGAACTTGGTGGTTCTGTAAGATGCAAAAGTAAGACCAAGGTGAATATACAAAGAAAATGAGGAAGCAGTCGAAAAATAGAAGCACAACAAGAAGAAAAAGCTACTTACTTTGGGAAGGGCGTGGCTACCACTATATGGCTCCACGCGACAAGAGGTTGGAACCTCGTGTTTCTTGCTTAACGAGGAAAAACATCAAATGAGCTTCTCCAAGTCCTTCACAGAGAGATCTTTGGACAAGCGATCAACATCTTTTTTGCCAGAATACATCCAAAGGGGGGTTTTTGCGAGCCTGCAGAGGCCGCACCCTGATCCTAATGAAATAATCAGTTATTTGAACACCCGACAGTTCTTCACCGTGGGTGTTCTGGAGCTGATGGATGCGCTTTATTAGAGCCTCCGTGTTCGTCTTTTCTTCGGCAGTAACCTCGGCGTCCCAGGATCGGCGTCTGAGAATTTCTGCGGCACTGTCAAATGGAGCGATGCCATACTCCTGGGAGTTGTCGTACTCGTCTTGGATGTACAACCACCTTCTACGCCACCCTTGGACGGAGTCGGGGAATTTGACGTCAAAATAGTCAACGTCAGGTTGGACGTAGATGCAAACGCTGCCCACATTGTAGACGATGTTGCGGGAGTTGTTGCACCGGAGATAGAAAATGCGCTTCCACACGCCCCAATGAGGATGGGTCCCGAGGAAGCACTCGCACAAAGTGATAAAAATGGAGATGTGGAGGATGGAGTTAGGGGTCAGCTGGTGCAGCTGAATCCCGTAAACAAAAAGAAGATCACAAAGGAATTCGTGGATAGGGGTGGAAAGGCCGCGAATGAGGTGGTTGATAAAAGTTACCCGGTATCCAATTGGAGGACGCGGAAATCTTTCGTCTCCAGGGAATGTAACACCCCAACTTTTGCAACCTTGTTAAGTGTCCAGAATGCAAAAAATCAGGGGGAACAAAAACTTTTTCTAACAGCTTATTAAGATGAATTGCCTTGATCTGTTTGCAAATGAATTAACTTGGTATGCTTGTTGTTATAAATTTCCCTGATCTGTTTGTTTAGATTTCCTCTTGGGTTACTTCAGGGAGTAATTCCTCTTTAATGGAAACACCTTAGTCACTTACCAAATAAAATACATGTGTGGCTTAGGAAAATATGATCTCCTCTTTCACTACATCAAACCTTTCCACTTACGGCAACATGAGTGTGCCTACTTAAAATTCATCTATGCGATATAATCCAGCTCCAACCATTCTTGATTCAAAACTTGAAGTCGTCTACTCTTTAATACATCTTTCTCTTATACCCTAGTCAAAAACCCTAAGACCTCAGAAATTTGGCAGAGCCCTAACACTGTTATCAGGCTCCATGTTGAATCCTCTAGATTAAGCTGCCCTTGCCATCTAAGGCAATGCATCTGGTCCTAGATCTACCTTGTCCTGAGCACTTCCCAACCATACCATTCTCCTTTGACTAGATCAATCATCTACCCTCCTATCCCGGATGGTTTTGAGGCTAAGTCAATAACCTGTTTTGGTAGTGTTAAAATCTTCTAACTTTGGCAGTTGTTTCCTTAGACCCCACAACTGTTATTGGCAAACTCAAGGCATGTATCTCATCTATGCATCACCGCCTACAACTGTCACGTCTTGCATGTCTTATACAAGTCTTGCAACCCCTCTCTCCAACTTGATCTTATACCGTACCCACTGTTTCAGCTTAAGATCACTTTTTCCACTTTTACCTCTTTTTCCTTATTTAATCCAAGTTCAATCTCTATAAAACCAAGTGTGGAAATGATAGCTACATGTTGTAGTAATCATCTACCCTTGAGAAATGACTTTCCCAAAAATTATTATTTCTCTCCAATCAAGTTATTTTATTTCCAAAATTTCGAAACCCTACTTTACTTCTTCTCTGCTTTGACAACAAAACTACTTCTAGTTTTATCAAAGATTTTCAAATTATTTTCTCAATTGAAATGGGAAATGTGTGTGGTAATTTTATATCACCTTATTTTCCACCCAAAATAATTTCTATATATTTATCTTCTTGGTTTTATTTTCTTTTTTGACAAAATGCTTGTTATGGCACTTATGCCTTCTCTTGCATTTTCATGCTTATTTTAAATTTAAGAAAATCTACCTTGCTTAGTAAAGCAAGTAGATAATTTTGAAATCCTTGTTCTACCTAAGTACTCTCAACCCTTTTCGAAATCATTTTCATAAGCATTTCTTTCAAAATGGCCTTAGCCATAGAAGGTGATTTCCAAATGTTTTTCAAATGAGATCAAGCCTAGGTGGGAACCCTAGGACATCAAATGCACCTCCCTAATATATTCTATCATCACCACCTCATCTACCTATTCTTGACCTTCTTAGCTCCTCATTTGATCAACTATGGCATTAATGTCCATTTCCATCTCTTTTTCAAAATTTTATCTAAACAAATCCCGAAAATTCACTTTATACTCCACCACCATCAACACCACCTCTTGCCTAACCTGCATGGTCATCTAACCCTCTCCCTTGACCCATTTTTGCTTAGCAAAGAAGGGAGTCGGCCATCCCATGCAATTTTAACTCGTGAGATGAATCCTTCTTCTCTCTCTCCTTCTTTATTTGAGCACCACCTTATCACTTAATCTCTCCAGCACTTCTTTCTCTATGTATGCACAACCCTCCAGCAATGCTACAGTGCATACCTTGTTCTCTAGTGCTTGGAAGGAATGGAGTAAGGGGGACATGTGCATGTCGGTTTTGGGCAAGATCTTGAGGAGATCTTGTTGCAGCAACCTCGACCCTCCTCTAGCATGAGCTGCAGGCCTAAAACCGTCCCTGGGAATCATTGGTGCATTCCCTAATCAGTCCTTCCCTCTCTCTCGATCTTTCTCTTTGAACATGAAAGCCGATGGCATGCACCAAACCTGAATCGGTCACCTCTTCCCGTACCACCTCGCCATGAGCATGCCAACACCGTCCTTAATCGACACCCAATACGGCTTTGCTCTTGTCCTTTTCCTCCTGGCAGTTCACGACCCCGCTCTGAAAGCCGACAGCCCGTCGAACACCTGGCGTGCACGCACTAGGCTGTCCCTTCCCGAGCAAGGAGACAACCGAGCCCACCGCCCTGCCTCTCCTGGCACACCTCCGTTCTTAGCACCTTCCCTCTGTCCCAAGCCACCGCCCCTTTCGACCAATGGATGGCCGTGGACGTCGCCACCATCGCCATGGGCGCGGTGCACGCCCCGTCGCGGTGCACCATGTCCTCATCCTTTATAAACCGAACCTGAGCTTTTCTCCACTGTCCCCAGGCCTCACTCCCTCTCCTCTCAGTTTCCTCACCTCCCAGAACAACAACAAGAAGGACCCCGCTTGTATTTGTTTCCCCGCCGGTGAAGAAGACCGAGCCAGCGCTCGACCGTCATGCATGTCGCCGTGCACACCGTGGCCGTGGCTGCCGCCCTTCTCAGCCCCTCTCTCTCTCTCTCTCTCTCTCTCTCTCTCTCCGTTTTGGTTCCTTTCTGCATCTCAGTGAAGCCTCACCTCTGCCCCTCCTGGCCAGGTCCTCGCCAGAAAGCAGCCACCGCCGAGCCCGACGTTTTCGTCGCTGCGAGTAGCTCGCCGGCCGTGTCGATTCTCGCGGGCGCATCTGGACGTCTGCGCGCATGCTTCATCGTCTGTGCAGCGGCGAGATGCACCGCCGGCCACCGCTGCACCGTTCTCCATCGCGATCCCGTCGTCCTCGAGCCCGGCGTCCGCGTCGCCCATGCATCACCGCGTCCCTGCCGTCGGACGGGGCATCGCCAGCGCAACCGTGACGCCCGGCCGGGCATCTGAAGCGCGGCGCCCTCCCTGTTTCTCCTCCCAGCCAATCCTGCGGGGGCGCCGTCGACGTCGCCGTCGCACCGTCTCGGTAGCGTCGCGCGCGTGCGTGTCGACTGCTGCCGCCAAGGACCTCGTCCGCGCACAGGAAACGGGGAGGACAAACCCCAGGCCTCCGCTACTCTCCAGCAACGCCTCCGCCGATCCAAGCCGACCCCGCCGTCCTCGAGCCGCCGGTGAGCTCCTTCCCATCCCTGATCCTCCTCCGTTTTCGCCATCGCGGCAGCGCCGCTTCTCCTCGGGCGTAGACGACTCCCGGCGGAGATGCGTGCATGCATGCACGTCCCGCGGGCGGGCCACGGCCAGCTGGTCAATGCTGGGCCGCGCCTCTGCTGCCCACCGCGCGCTCGCGTACCATCGCCCAGCTGGGCCGGCCCACGGACAGGTCCGGCCGAATCGGCCAGAACCCCTTCTTCCTTTTCTTTTCTGGAGAAATATTATCCTTCTAGATCTGTCCTAGTTTTTAAAT
Source organism: Lolium rigidum (assembly GCF_022539505.1). Taxonomy (NCBI): domain Eukaryota; kingdom Viridiplantae; phylum Streptophyta; class Magnoliopsida; order Poales; family Poaceae; genus Lolium; species Lolium rigidum. The sequence goes on from NC_061510.1 coordinate 403,285,492, forward strand.
CACCGAAAATTCATAACTCAACCAAATGACTTGATTCAAATTTCTACCGGTTTCTAAACAAATTCCTAACCATATACACTTGCATGCATGTGGTGTACTGTTGTATATTTGTGCTGATAAATCAAACCCTAAAAAGTTGCTGTATCTGTTTTTTATTTAGTGTGTGAGTTGTGTACATCCTTTTTGCTTGAGGTCAATTTTTCTGTGCAGTATATGTAAATGTCCTTATTTTGGCACTGGTCCCACATGCAGGAGTTTCCTGGACATTACATGGTTTAGAAATATAGATCTGTCCAGAAGTCCCTTTCATGATTTTTGTTATAAAAAATAAAAAGGTTTTTTCTGCAAAAACCAAGTGCCCCTGGTAGATATCATGTTAGGGTATGTCTACGTCAGATGAAATATTTTTGTGACTGTTATTTTATTTCTGGGGATTTTATAACCAAGATAGGGTACCTTTTTAGTATATAAATTGTGATAATTATTTTATAATTCAGAAAAATGCCAAACTAACTTTGGTGGATCACATTTTTCAGTAGCTATCCGTTGGTATGTTTGTTACTGGCTTGTTATGCTCTTATCTCTCTGTTACTTGAAAGTAGATTGCTTTAGTTTCGCATTATTAGAATGTTTTAAAATATTTAAAAACTTATTTGTGTTTGATTCCAAGTGCATGTGTTTTCTACATGTTAGTAGCTTCCAAGTAGATATGTTGCATGTATTTTTGTGACTAACAGAAAGATTTAGGATAATTATTTGGTCCCTAAGTCATTTCTGGTTTTATAAAAATCATATCTATTGTTTTAAAAACCCAAATCTAGTGAATCCAATTTCTGTGGCTTTATAAAGTTAAGATTTACTTTCTGTGATTTTACCAAATTTTTGTGTGCATTATTCTAGAGTGGCTTGTTAAATTGATGCTAGTGCTTATTCTACCCGTAGGGAAATTGAGTTGTTTTTGTTAAAATGTTTTGTAATGAAAATTGGCACCGAAACCTTTCTGGTGGTTTCCAAGATTCATTACCTACCAGTACTTGTGCGGATTATATCTTGGTGTGAGCTAGAATCCTTTTAGTTGATAGCTGTTATGTTAAGGTTTTTTTTCGAGTAGCGGTAAAACCCGCCACTTTATAAATAGAATGACCATCTTGCCATAGGTGCTATTTGATTGATTTGTTTAGTGTATCTGATTTAATGGTTGGCTGTTGTGTGTTGTTGTGTGGTTTGATGCTATGCCTAGGGATTGATTGCCCTCCCTTTTATTTTGCGACGTTAGAATGCGAGTACTATCGGAGGAGAAGGAGATGATCCTGGTGCGGATGTCGAAGAGGAAGGAAGAGCAGAGGTTCATGAAGAAGAAGTCCAGGGACAAATAGCCAACCAAGGCAAGCCACCTCTTGATGCATATCTTATCCTAATTATCTTACTCTTGCATTATTAGTAGTTTTATAAATTGCATTGTTATTTATTTATGTGGGTGGTTATTGCCACCCGGAGTTTTATTATTCCACCCTTAGGGTGCAACCCTCGTTGGTACCTACCGATCAACCCCCTATTAGTGATATGGTGCTTACCACCTGGTCATCCTTGTCGCCATTTTTCAAAGAAGAGTTGGACTATAGGTTGGGAGCCCTGGAAAAATGGTTGTGAAAATGTTTTCAAGAAAAGAAGTTTTTGAAAACCTTGGAATGGGGTAGCCCTGCCCAAGTGTGAGTTTATGAAAGGAAAAAGGTTTATGGAAAGAAGATTTGCTGGAGGCAAATGGATGAATGGAAAGGTTTTCGAAAACTTTAGCGCCTAAGTACTCACCCGGACTAAAAGACAGTGCAACCACATTACCCCAAAGTGGGCACGGGGCGTAGTGTAGTAGTTTGTCTCGCCTTAGTTTGAGTCCTGCAAGTGTAGTGGAAGTCCGACCATGGACGCTTCGACCGGGGTTCTTCCCAGGAGAAGGGACGCAACCCATTTGCCTTTTTAGGTACGCGGGGTACAACTTATGAGCTCCCATTGAAAGATGCCAAAGTGGTTGGATGGCATTCCGGAGGGTCGGGTGTCGGGGACTTTGCAACTCCTGGGTAAACGGCATCCCGGACTCTGGTGTTGGGAGGTACAACTCATTCGGCATGTCTTAGGCTAAGGCGAGCAAGCGAAAAACTACGATCGGTTATCCGAGCCTGGCGTTATGACGCATGGCGAACCAGGGATGATCCCGGCGGATTTATCGGATCTTGTGGGGAAAGTGTACAACCTCTCGCAGAGTGAAAACTATTCGAATAGCCGTGTCCGCGGTTATGGACGGTTGGAAAGGCTGCTGCTTAGCACTAAAGAGTTTTGGTTTACAAAAGTGTTTTCTCAAATATTATTTTGGGAAAGTGATGCCAGTGGGACTGGTGGAAAAGTACCTGGGAGGTACGGTGGAAATATGGAATAAGTGTGTTAGCCATTTGAGATGGCCGGAAATAAGCATGGGATATCCTTACCTATTAGTCTGCAGACAAAATGGTTTACAAAAAGGTTTTCAACAAAGATATATATAGAGATGTCATACTCTCGAGAGGAACCACCTCTCACTCCTTGTCGCCCTAGTATAGTGCCTGTTCCTTGCTACTGCCAAATTGCATATCCTTTACTTCTCTCTAAGGTGGTTTGCGAGTACAATTCATAATGTACTCATGGCTTTGTCCCTGGCTATTTACTTGGCCGGACTTGGTGGAAACCGACGGATGAAGAAGGAGTCGACGACGTCTATGCGAGCTAGGAACGTCTTCCCGACCGCTTGCTCGTAGGGTTATGGCATGACTTGGGCCATGCGAACGCTTTGGTCCGAAGTATTTACGCTCGTGTGATTGTTGATCTCCTGCCATTGCGGCTCTTATGTAAGTATTGGTCATGAGACCTCGTTGTAACCTTTTTATTCGGTATTGTAATGGATGATGTATTTGATACCAGTTCGGTTATGCTTTCACGACACACTGATCATGGGATCGTGAATGGGTATGCATAACGGGTGTTTCGGACAGCTAGTCCGGGGCCCCACAGAGCTGGTATCAGAGCCATCCTGACTGTAGGAGACCTTAGTTAGCATGGACGTCAGTTAGGAAAATACTACTTTGGTAAAACTATTTACGAAACTTATTTTCCTAAGTAATCAGAAGCTTAGCTTCTATCTTTCTTACCTCGCTCTCTGATTTCTAAAGACTTTGGAAAATTCTTACTCTACTATCTCATCCTCTTCCAAAAATAGATGTTGGACGATGCCCCACTCAAACTCGGAGATTCAAATTCGAAGATGGATCAATCCTTCAGGAAGTCTCAAGTATCTCTGGCTGCAGCTATTGAAGATGGACGTCGACTTAGAAGTACGCATATAGGGATGATAAGAGCATGTGTTTGGTTGTCACCAAAGTCTGTCAAGAAGTTGACCTTGTTTCTCTTTGGACTTTCACTTTCGCAGTCGTCAAGGATCAAGTCCTCAGCTTTTTGACTAGTAATTTTTAGGTTCTTCATGAGAAACTATCATCCAGGGAGCTCTTCAGAAGATTACCCCTACGATTTGAGACCAGAAGATTCTATGCAGCTATCGCCCCCGACTCGACATCGACGGCTAAACATCAGGTCTACTTCACCAACAACTGCTACAAGAATTAGTGTTGAAATCAATATCAGCAAAATGAAGGCGTCTGCATCTCTGACCAACCCAAGCCTATAGGATGGATAGGACAAACTCAATTGTTCCGATTGAGATACCCCTGCGTATTAGGTATCCTTGGGTACTTAAAATACCTCGTGTGGTTTTCATGATTGTTTGTGGTGTTGTGAATTTGCTGCTTGAGTGCTTCGGATTGCTTGTTGTGTGTGTGCTTGCTCTGGCCTTTCGGTCTGATAAACCCTTTTTGTGTGATAACCCAGCCTAGGGAACCCCCCCTAAGATGTTTGCCTCGCATCCAGTCAAAATTCTATTAGAAATTCTAACTGTTAGTTTACAAAGTTCACGGGAAACTCTAAGCCTAAATTGGGTAACAGCTAGGTGCCACCATGTTTTCCCGAAATGCCCAACTCCAGTATGACATTCAACTCAAGACACCATGCGACGCCAAGAAAGCAGAAGCCAATGCCTTCAAGATCGACTGCAACTCCACGAAAAGATGAAGCCTACTAACAAGGTCTAACCGTAGGATAGAACGCCGCTAGTCATAAAGGAAACTTCTTAACACCAAACCATAGGGTACCATCTACCCAGCGGAGCAGCCAAGCGAGAAGTCGCATCGAAGCCAAGTTACTGTACAAGGGCCATCTGGTCATCATCAAGTGAGGCTTTTGAAGAGAATTCAAGACTCAAGATTTGGAGTACTTTACCCACTCATCCCTTAACTGGTAGGAGTCAGAGCCAACCCGAAGGCTGAAGGCTGTTTTCAACAACTCCTATTGCCGTTTTATGTGGAGACTAACCCGGAAACTACACTGACTCATTAACTTAACAAGCGCCTTACAAAGTAGTAAACACCGCGTGTGCCTCTTGAAGCTGCAGACTGCACGTCGCCCCCTGAAGATTCTTCAACGCAAGATGGGAGATCGATGACTTCTTCAAAAGCGCCCGATATGACCCTATGGCCGAAGCTTTGACTTTTCCTAAACCCCCGTTGAACAATTTTAAGGGTGGAAGACTTCGTCTTCCACTAAAATTTAAGCTAACCTTAAAGTTTTCGATCTTTCTGAAGCACCTTTGGGATGCTCTAATTTTCAAAGGATCGAGGACCCCTCTAGTATGGTTAGGAAGCTACTAATCTAACACCGGCATAGAGAAGTCAACCTCTTCACGAAGCTTGTCCTCGGCAGAAATCTACCGGGTCTCTCAGAAGCTGAAGTTGTGACCTTCCGGCAACGACACGTCTACCAGAGGATGGAGTCTAACTTAATTTAACTTCTAACAACTTCTCTAGTACTACGCTTAGTAATCTCGGGACGAGATTATTTTAAGGGTGGAAGGATCTGTAACACCCCAACTTTTGCAACCTTGTTAAGTGTCCAGAATGCAAAAATCAGGGGGAACAAAAACTTTTTCTAACAGCTTATTAAGATGAATTGCCTTGATCTGTTTGCAAATGAATTAACTTGGTATGCTTGTTGTTATAAATTTTCCTGATCTGTTTGTTTAGATTTCCTCTTGGGTTACTTCAGGGAGTAATTCCTCTTTAGTGGAAACACCTTAGTCACTTACCAAATAAAATACATGTGTGGCTTAGGAAAATATGATCTCCTCTTTCACTACATCAAACCTTTCCACTTACGGCAACATGAGTGTGCCTACTTAAAATTCATCTATGCGATATAATCCAGCTCCAACCATTCTTGATTCAAAACTTGAAGTCGTCTACTCTTTAATACATCTTTCTCTTATACCCTAGTCAAAAACCCTAAGACCTCAGAAATTTGGCAGAGCCCTAACACTGTTATCAGGCTCCATGTTGAATCCTCTAGATTAAGCCTGCCCTTGCCATCTAAGGCAATGCATCCGGTCCTAGATCTACCTTGTCCCGAGCACTTCCCAACCATACCATTCTCCTTTGACTAGATCAATCATCTACCCTCCTATCCCGGATGGTTTTGAGGCCAAGTCAATAACCTGTTTTGGTAGTGTTAAAATCTTCTAACTTTGGCAGTTGTTTCCTTAGACCCCACAACTGTTATTGGCAAACTCAAGGCATGTATCTCATCTATGCATCACCGTCTTCAACTTCCACGTCTTGCATGTCTTATACAAGTCTTGCAACCCCTCTCTCCAACTTGATCTTATACCGTACCCACTGTTTCAGCTTAAGATCACTTTTTCCACTTTTACCTCTTTTTCCTTATTTAATCCAAGTTCAATCTCTATAAAACCAAGTGTGGAAAGGATAGCTACATGTTGTAGTAATCATCTCCCCTTGAGAAATGACTTTCCCAAAAAAAATTATTATTTCTCTCCAATCAAGTTATTTTATTTCCAAAATTTCGAAAACCTACTTTACTTCTTCTCTGCTTTGACAACAAAACTACTTCTAGTTTTATCAAAGATTTTCAAATTATTTTCTCAATTGAAATGTGAAATGTGTGTGGTAATTTTATATCACCTTATTTTCCACCCAAAATAATTTCTATATATTTATCTTCTTGGTGTTATTTTTTTTTTGACAAAATGCTTGTTATGGCACTTATGCCTTCTCTTGCATTTTCATGCTTATTTTAAATTTAAGAAAATCTACCTTGCTTAGTAAAGCAAGTAGATAATTTTGAAATCCTTGTTCTACCTAAGTACTCTCAACCCTTTTCGAAATCATTTTCATAAGCATTTCTTTCAAAATGGCCTTAGCCATAGAAGGTGATTTCCAAATGTTTTTCAAATGAGATCAAGCCTAGGTGGGAACCCTAGGACATCAAATGCACCTCCCTAATATATTCTATCATCACCACCTCATCTACCTATTCTTGACCTTCTTAGCTCCTCATTTGATCAACTATGGCATTAATGTCCATTTCCATCTCTTTTTCAAAATTTTATCTAAACAAATCCCGAAAATTCACTTTATACTCCACCACCATCAACACCACCTCTTGCCTAACCTGCATGGTCATCTAACCCTCTCCCTTGACCCATTTTTGCTTAGCAAAGAAGGGAGTCGGCCATCCCATGCAATTTTAACTCGTGAGATGAATCATTCTTCTCTCTCTCCCTCTTTATTTGAGCACCACCTCATCACTTAATCTCTCCAGCACTTCTTTCTCTATGTATGCACAACCCTCCAGCAATGCTACAGTGCATACCTTGTTCTCTAGTGCTTGGAAGGAATGGAGTAAGGGGGACATGTGCATGTCGGTTTTGGGCAAGATCTTGAGGAGATCTTGTTGCAGCAACCTCGACCCTCCTCTAGCACGAGCTGCAGGCCTAAAACCGTCCCTGGGAATCATTGGTGCATTCCCTAATCAGTCCTTCCCTCTCTCTCGATCTTTCTCTTTGAACATGAAAGCCGATGGCATGCACCAAACCTGAATCGGTCACCTCTTCCCATACCACCTCGCCATGAGCATGCCAACACCGTCCTTAATCGACACCCAATACGGCTTTGCTCTTGTCCTTTTCCTCCTGGCAGTTCACGACCCCGCTCTGAAAGCCGACAGCCCATCGAACACCTGGCGTGCACGCACTAGGCTGTCCCTTCCAGAGCAAGGAGACAACCGAGTCCACCGCCCTGCCTCTCCTGGCAAACCTCCGTTCTTAGCACCTTCCCTCTGTCCCAAGCCACCGCCCCTTTCGACCAATGGATGGCCGTGGACGTCGCCATCATCGCCATGGGCACGGTGCACGCCCCGTCGCGATGCACCATGTCCTCACCCTTTATAAACCGAACCTGAGCTTTTCTCCACTGTCCCCAGGCCTCACTCCCTCTCCTCTCAGTTTCCTCACCTCCCAGAACAACAACAAGAAGGACCCCGCTCGTATTTGTTTCCCCGCCGGTGAAGAAGACCGAGCCAGCGCTCGACCGTCATGCATGTCGCCGTGCACACCGTGGCCGTGGCTGCCGCCCTTCTCAGCCCCTCTCTCTCTCCGTTTTGGTTCCTTTCTGCATCTCAGTGAAGCCTCACCTCTGCCCCTCCTGGCCAGGTCCTCGCCAGAAAGCAGCCACCGCCGAGCCCGACGTTTTCGTCGCTGCGAGTAGCTCGCCGGCCGTGTCGATTCTCGCGGGCGCATCTGGACGTCTGTGCGCATGCTTCATCGTCTGTGCAGCGGCGAGATTCACCGCCGGCCACCGCTGCACCGTTCTCCATCGCGATCCCGTCGCCCTCGAGCCCGGCGTCCGCGTCGCCCATGCATCGCCGCGTCCCTGCCGTCGGACGGGGCATCGCCAGCGCAACCGTGACGCCCGGCCGGGCATCTGAAGCGCGGCGCCCTCCCTGTTTCTCCTCCCAGCCAATCCCGCGGGGGCGCCGTCGACGTCGCCGTCGCACCGTATCGGTAGTGTCGCGCGCGTGCGTGTCGACTGCTGCCGCCAAGGACCTCGTCCGCGCACAGGAAACGGGGAGGACAAACCCCAGGCCTCCGCTACTCTCCAGCAACGCCTCCGCCGATCCAAGCCGACCCCGCCGTCCTCGAGCCGCCGGTGAGCTCCTTCCCATCCCTGATCCTCCTCCGTTTTCGCCATCGCGGCAGCGCCGCTTCTCCCTGGGCGTAGACGACTCCCGGCGGAGATGCGTGCATGCATGCACGTCCCGCGGGCGGGCCACGGCCAGCTGGTCAATGCTGGGCCGCGCCTCTGCTGCCCACCGCGCGCTCGCGTACCATCGCCCAGCTGGGCCGGCCCACGGACAGGTCCGGCCGAATCGGCCAGAACCCCTTCTTCCTTTTCTTTTCTGGAGAAATATTATCCTTCTAGATCTGTCCTAGTTTTTAAATCACCAAAAATTCATAACTCAACCAAATGACTTGATTCAAATTTCTACCGGTTTCTAAACAAATTCCTAACCATATACACTTGCATGCATGTGGTGTACTGTTGTATATTTGTGCTGATAAATCAAACCCTAAAAAGTTGCTGTATCTGTTTTTTATTTAGTGTGTGAGTTGTGTACATCCTTTTTGCTTGAGGTCAATTTTTCTGTGCAGTATATGTAAATGTCCTTATTTTGGCACTGGTCCCACATGCAGGAGTTTCCTGGACATTACATGGTTTAGAATATATAGATCTGTCCAGAAGTCCCTTTCATGATTTTTGTTATCAAAAATAAAAAGGTTTTTGCTGCAAAAACCAAGTGCCTCTGGTAGATATCATGTTAGGGTATGTCTACGTCAGATGAAATATTTTTGTGACTGTTATTTTATTTCTGGGGATTTTATAACCAAGATAGGGTACCTTTTTAGTATATAAATTGTGATAATTATTTTATAATTCAGAAAAATGCCAAACTAACTTTGGTGGATCACATTTTTCAGTAGCTATCAGTTGGTATGTTTGTTACTGGCTTGTTATGCTCTTATCTCTCTGTTACTTGAAAGTAGATTGCTTTAGTTTCTGCATTATTAGAATGTTTTAAAATATTTAAAAACTTATTTGTGTTTGATTCCAGTGCATGTGTTTTCTACATGTTAGTAGCTTCCAGTAGATATGTTGCATGTATTTTTGTGACTAACAGAAAGATTTAGGATAATTATTTGGTCCCTAAGTCATTTCTGGTTTTATAAAAATCATATCTATTGTTTTAAAAACCCAAATCTAGTGAATCCAATTTCTGTGGCTTTATAAAGTTAAGATTTACTTTCTGTGATTTTACCAAATTTTTGTGTGCATTATTCTAGAGTGGCTTGTTAAATTGATGCTAGTGCTTATTCTACCCGTAGGGAAATTGAGTTGTTTTTGTTAAAATGTTTTGTAATGAAAATTGGCACCGAAACCTTTCTGGTGGTTTCCAAGATTCATTACCTACCAGTACTTGTGCGGATTATATCTTGGTGTGAGCTAGAATCCTTTTAGTTGATAGCTGTTATGTTAAGGTTTTTTTTCGAGTAGCGGTAAAACCCGCCACTTTATAAATAGAATGACCATCTTGCCATAGGTGCTATTTGATTGATTTGTTTAGTGTATCTGATTTAATGGTTGGCTGTTGTGTGTTGTTGTGTGGTTTGATGCTATGCCTAGGGATTGATTGCCCTCCCTTTTATTTTGCGACGTTAGAATGCGAGTACTATCGGAGGAGAAGGAGATGATCCTGGTGCGGATGTCGAAGAGGAAGGAAGAGCAGAGGTTCATGAAGAAGAAGTCCAGGGACAAATAGCCAACCAAGGAAAGCCACCTCTTGATGCATATCTTATCCTAATTATCTTACTCTTGCATTATTAGTAGTTTTATAAATTGCATTGTTATTTATTTATGTGGGTGGTTATTGCCACCCGGAGTTTTATTATTCCACCCTTAGGGTGCAACCCTCGTTGGTACCTACTGATCAACCCCCTATTAGTGATATGGTGCTTACCACCTGGTCATCCTTGTCGCCATTTTTCAAAGAAGAGTTGGACTATAGGTTGGGAGCCCTGGAAAAATGGTTGTGAAAATGTTTTCAAGAAAAGAAGTTTTTGAAAACCTTGGAATGGGGTAGCCCTGCCCAAGTGTGAGTTTATGAAAGGAAAAAGGTTTATGGAAAGAAGATTTGCTGGAGGCAAATGGATGAATGGAAAGGTTTTCGAAAACTTTAGCGCCTAAGTACTCACCCGGACTAAAAGACAGTGCAACCACATTACCCCAAAGTGGGCACGGGGCGAAGTGTAGTAGTTTGTCTCGCCTTAGTTTGAGTCCTGCAAGTGTAGTGGCAGTCCGACCATGGACGCTTCGACCGGGGTTCTTCCCAGGAGAAGGGACGCAACCCATTTGCCTTTTTAGGTACGCGGGGTACAACTTATGAGCTCCCATTGAAAGATGCCAAAGTGGTTGGATGGCATTCCGGAGGGTCGGGTGTCGGGGACTTTGCAACTCCTGGGTAAACGGCATCCTGGACTCTGGTGTTGGGAGGTACAAGTCATTCGGCATGTCTTAGGCTAAGGCGAGCAAGCGAAAAACTACGATCGGTTATCCGAGCCTGGCGTTATGACGCATGGCGAACCAGGGATGATCCCGGCGGATTTATCGGATCTTGTGGGGAAAGTGTACAACCTCTGCAGAGTGAAAACTATTCTAATAGCCGTGTCCGCGGTTATGGACGGTTGGAAAGGCTGCTGCTTAGCACTAAAGAGTTTTGGTTTACAAAAGTGTTTTCTCAAATATTATTTTGGGAAAGTGATGCCAGTGGGATCGGTGGAAAAGTACACGGGAGGTACGGTGGAAATATGGAATAAGTGTGTTAGCCATTTGAGATGGCCGGAAATAAGCATGGGATATCCTTACCTATTAGTCTGCAGACAAAATGGTTTACAAAAAGGTTTTCAACAAAGATATATATAGAGATGTCATACTCTCGAGAGGAACCACCTCTCGCTCCTTGTCGCCCTAGCATAGTGCCTGTTCCTTGCTACTGCCAAATTGCATATCCTTTACTTCTCTCTAAGGTGGTTTGCGAGTACAATTCATAATGTACTCATGGCTTTGTCCCTGGCTATTTACTTGGCCAGACTTGGTGGAAACCGACAGATGAAGAAGGAGTCGACGACGTCTATGCGAGCTAGGAACGTCTTCCCAGTCAGTTGCCTGTAGGGTTATGGCATGACTTGGGCCATGCGAACGCTTTGGTCTGAAGTATTTCCGCTGTGTGATTGTTGATCTCCTGCCATTGCGGCTCTTATGTAAGTATTGGTCATGCGACCTGTTGTAACCTTTTTATTCGGTATTGTAATGGATGATGTATTTGATACCAGTTCGGTTATGCTTTCACGACACACTGATCATGGGATCGTGAATGGGTATGCATAACGGGTGTTTCGGACAGCTAGTCCGGGGCCCCACAGGGAAGATCAGCGAGTCCCGCTTCTTCAGCAGGCTAGGTGTAACATCCCAAAATTTTCAAATCAATAAAGAGAAGGTGTTTCTATTACCCAAAATTGGAACCAACAAAAACTTAAATTGGATAATGTGCTATGCATAGTGTTCATGTTTGCTTCTTGTGTTTTTCCATGATATGTGTTTAAAGTGCTTGACCATATCTCTAAACCCTAAACCATGATCATTTAAGATCAAAGAGAAGCATAGAAGAAAAAGATAAAATGCAAATAACCTCACACATGAGCCTATGGCTATTTTTGCAAATCTTGAACCTAGGCCATATTAACTTGTGCCAATGGTTTGGATACATAACTAAACCCAAAAGAATACCTTTTGAATCAAAGAAACCCAAATCAAATCAAAATAAAATTCAAAACTATGCAACATGTGATAATGGTCAAATTTGGTTTTTATATCGGGGTACCCACTTTGAGCCCCTGTATTAAGAAACTTTTAAACTAAACTCTCTCAAATCTTTGCACCTCATCCAAGACCTCATCAAGTTGAACACTTTTGATGTTGACCACTTTGACTGGTTCCTTTTCTATTGCTTAATATAAGAGTGCAAAGTGGCAACCACAAATCAGATTCAAGATCATGCCATTTTGAGATTTTCTCAAACCAGCTTCTTTTTGCACACCACCACCACCAACATGTGCCAAATATTAATTGAATCACCTCCACCAAAAAGTTTGGCAAAATTCCAAAGTGAAGTTCATGCGGCCATTTGGTCGAGCACTTGGCATGCACTAATCTGCCAACACTAGACATGCTTATATCCAACGGATTTTGACCTAAACCATCGAGCCTATGTCATCAGCCACTCTCTCTTACACCCAGTAGACGTTGCCAAGCACCAGAGACTGTGTTAATGCATGAGATCATCTTGTACCGCGCCATGCCGTGGTGGCCATGTCACCCTCATGCCAACTCCCCTCTCCTCTCACTGCTGCCGTGCACCACCATGTCCTTGAGCCTCTACACACCTCCCTGGTCACGCTCATGCCAACCGTTGGCCAAAAGAAACGCTACAACGATGGGAACGCGACGTGCCCGTGATGTCCAGTGCGCGCCAGACGCTGACGTGTGCACGCCCGGAGCGCGCCAGAGCGTCGTCGCCCCTCGTCACTGCTGACCTCCCCTTGACCTCTCCTTCTGCACCATGCGTCACTACGGTACCCTCTACCTCCCAGACACGCTCGCCTGCGCCGGAGCGGACGGTCGCTGTCGTCACCATCGGCGACTTCCGCCACGGTACGGCGAGCTCACGTCAACCTCCCGCTCATGTCAGTGCATCATTTTCAACGCCGTCAAGCCCTCCGTGCTCGCCATGACGTCGCCAACGCCCCTGCGTCATCGCCCGAGCCACTCCACCACTGTAGCCTCTTCGCCATGGTCGACCTCATCCATGCGCCTCGGCACCACCTCGTAACTATAAAAGGAGGCCACCCCCGCCTCAATTCTCCACACCAATCTCATTCTCTCATATCAGAACCACTCCTCGAGCTCTCCCTCTTCCCAATTCCACCCGTAGACCACCAATTCATCGCCGGAGTGCCGCGGAGCCGCCGCAGACGAAGACGACGATTGGCGTCACCCCAGGAGCCGCCGCTTGTACCAGGAGGGCCGCCGTCGTCCGCAACCTCGCCCTGCATCAACGCCGCTCGTCGCCGAACCTCCGGTGAGCCGCCGACCCCCAGGTGCTCACCGCCAGTTGATACGTCTCCAACGTATCTATAATTTCTTATGTTCCATGCTAGTTTTATGACAATACCTACATGTTTTGTTCACACTTTATGACGTTTTGATGCATTTTCCGGCACTAACCTATTAACAAGATGCCGAAGCGCCAGTTCCTGTTTTCTGCTGTTTTTGGTTTCAGAAATCCTACACAGGAAATATTCTCGGAATTGGACGAAACAAAAGCCCATGGTCTTATTTTTCCACGGAGCTTCCATAAGACCGACGAGGAGACGGAGAGGGGCCACGAGGCGCCCTAACCATAGGGCGGCGCGACTAGCATGGGCCCGCGCCACCCTATGGTGTGGGGCCCCCGTGCCTCCTCCGACGCTGCCCTTCCGCCTACTTAAACTCTCCGTCGCGAAAACCCTAGTACCGAGAGCCACGATAAGGAAAAAGTTCCAGAGACGCCGCCGCCGTCAATCCCATCTCGGGGGATTCAGGAGATCGCCTCCGGCACCCTGCCGGAGAGGGGAATCATCACCGGAGGGCTCTACATCACCATGCCCGCCTCCGGACTGATGCGTGAGTAGTTCATCCTTGGACTATGGGTCCATAGCAGTAGCTAGATGGTTGGCTTCTCCTCTTGTGCTATCATGTTTAGATCTTGTGAGCTGCCTAACATGATCAAGATCATCTATTTGTAGGGATTTCTATTTTCGTGCCCTCGGGTCCTTAGTTGTGCTCAGTTTTCCCCAGCTCCTTAGTTTTTCCTCAGTTTTACCCAAACCTTTGTCTGAAACCATCACACGTGATGTAACGGCCGGTTGCCCGACGGTTGACCGTTATCTTCTGACTAGTGGGGCCACGTAGAGCCTGCAAAGACACGTTAGACCATCCATCTTTGTTTGACCGTAAGCATCGCTGTATCCCTGACCAAAACGCGAACGAGTGGGGCTTCGGTATATCGAATGACAAGTGGGGCCATGACGCTGATACAAGGGGCAATACACGGGTAGGATTAGATTTTTAAATGGAGCTCTACAGCGATGGCACGGAGGAGGTGGCATGCGGGGTGCCGAGATGAGATCGACGTCCACAAAGAACTGCATGAGGCGAGACCAGACGCATTAGATAGATATGAACTAGACACGTTTAACCATGCAAAGAAGAGAAGAAATGGTCGACGACATCGAAGACTACGTCAAAACTTTGACTGACCGTGTCGGACACGAACACGAGCAATGTAGAGAAAACTAGTGTCTCTCCTTTCGGCGTGTATAGGTGGGTGCTAGGAGAGTATGGTGGCGAAGGGAAAGACCTCGCGGCGGTCCGTGGCGTCCAGCATAGCGGGTCGGCGTGGCCGTGCCCACAGCGGCGTGCATGCATGTTCGGCATTGGCATCAGCATGTACGTTCGGCATTGGCCTCGGCGGTATCTCTAGTGTGTCAGTGATCGAATGAGGGGACGGGATTGAGGGTGCATCCCGACGTTGACCTAGCAGTGGCGGCGAGCATAGCCGTTCTGACCATGCCTATATCGGCATCGGCATCGTTTGGAGGCTGTGGTGCTCGAATCAAGTTGGGATTTGTTTCTCGTAGGCCAAAATGAATTTGAAACAAGTTTCATGTTGAAGGTTAGGTAACGAAAGTTTGTAACTATCCCAAAATTATACTAGCGCCATGGTGAGGTTCTTTTTGATAGAGCTATACGGTTGGGAAAACTTTTTTGACACTTTTTAGATAGGGTTCCTTGTTGTTACACGTATGGCATCATGTATGGAAAATTTGTGGTCATTTGGAGATGTTCGAAAAAATCACTTTGCTTAAGCGCATGCCGTTTCGTCTCGCTGAAACCAGCTTTTCTAACAAGGTGATTTTTTCTACCTTCTCTAAATAACCTCAAATTTCATACAGCTGATCTTCTATACATAGATAGATAGATTGTTTCGTTTTTACATTTTTCGAACTTTTTATTTCCCTTTATAATACCCAATTGATTTTTAGGTCAAAACCTCGAAAAACAGCATCATGTATGGCATCATTTCACCCTAAATTTCAAATTTTCTGAAACTTTCCCTTTTAGATATTCCTTGTTGTTATAGGTATGCCATCATGTATGCCAAACTTGGTTAGGTCTCACTGAAAACAGCTTTTGTAACAAATTAGGTGATGATTTATCATTTTTTTTTGCGTGAAAAGTAATGGCAACAACAAATCGGTGATGGTTTATCATATTTTTTTGCGTGAAAAGTAATGGCTACAACAAATTGTTGATGCTTTATCATTATATTGCGTGAAAAGTAATGGCTACAACAAATTGTTGATGGTTTATCATTTTTTTGCGTGAAAAGTAATGGCAACAACAAATCGGTGATGGTTTATCATTTTTTTTGCGTGAAAAGTAATGGCTACAACAAATTGTTGATGGTTTATCATTTTTTTGCGTGAAAAGTAATGGCAACAACAAATCGGTGATGGTTTATCATTTTTTTTGCGTGAAAAGTAATGGCTACAACAAATTGTTGATGGTTTATCATTTTTTTGCGTGAAAAGTAATGGCAACAACAAATCGGTGATGGTTTATCATTTTTTTGCGTGAAAAGTAATGGCTACAACAAATTGTTGATGGTTTATCATTTTTTTGCGTGAAAAGTAATGGCAACAACAAATCGGTGATGGTTTATCATTTTTTTTGCGTGAAAAGTAATGGCTACAACAAATTGTTGATGGTTTATCATTTTTTTGCGTGAAAAGTAACGCCTAAAATAGTTTATAATTTTTAGCGCGTGAAAAATAATACGAGAAAACCGCCCTTCGAGCATACTTAGAGGGTGGAAGCTAATTAACCGCCAACGAGAGAGAGAGGGGTTATCCTGCCCGTTCCCTATATCATACGATCAACGGTCGGCGGGCACGATCCGCGTGACATGGGCTAGACCAATCGGGGCGATGATGCACGTACTGCGAGAATTTGTGAAGAGAGAGGGCAAAACTGAGTACTATCAAGAAACCAAGGGCACTCGAGTAGTAAACGAGACTAAGGGATTCAAATTTGAGATTTAAAAAATGGAAAATGTGTGTTTTGTACAATGAAACCCATCTTGGCCTACCTCAAACTATTTGCAATACCAATATACATCAGTGTGAGAATTGTGGCCTCATTTAGACAAAGTATGATTTGGGGGAAGCTGTTTTGGGAAGGGCTTATTGTGGAAAACCATGCACCTTCATAGCTACTAGGTGATTTGAGAAGTGGCAATTTGTGGTAAAACTTGATTTATCTATGATTTGAGAAGTGGCAATTTGTGGTAAAGACTCCATGAGTAAGTGCCACTCTTTTTCGGATTTTTTTGCACATTAAATGACTCATTTAACTAGTTAATCCCATTTGTTGACTCTCTGTTGACCAGCCACTTGAGGGTAAAACTGGGTATATTGCACTAGCCAGTATTAGCAATCGAGGGGAAAATTGAGCACACAAAAAATGCTAGTATAAGACTCGAGGGTATACCTGAGTATATCTAAATTTCCAGGGTTAGACTCGAGGACACGTGCAATTGTTGACGCGTAGACGCGGGTCGCGGTGGAGAAGTCGAGACGTGCAATCGTGGACACGTGTCGCGTTGCGAAGTCCAAGACGTGCGGACGTGCACTCGTGCACGCGTAGGACGCGGGTCGCATTAACCACCCCTCGCCTTTATAGACGCCTCCTCGCACTCTCTCTGTCACTCTCACTCGCTCACGCATCGCCAACTCTCTCACGTCCCATCATCTTCTCCAAAGCAAAAAACCCTCTCCCTCTCCCTCTTCCTCTTCCTCCGCCGGAGAGATGGACAAGGAGAATGCCAATCCCATCGTCGTCGAGGTTGGCTCAAAGCGCGACGCCTCCATCTTCGGCGCCGTCCCCTCTACGGACGACGACGCCGCCGCCGCCGCCGTCGCCGGTGCATCGGAGGCTGCTGCCGCCGGTGGCAGTCAGATCCCGGCGGGATGGGACCCCTACGACCCCGTGCCGTACGTCCCGCCCCCGAACCCCTACGACACCTCCCTGGAGGACCCATGGAACGAGGTAACTACGGTTTGCTTCCTTTTTGTTCCCCATTCCTTTTTGAACCCTATTTTTGCTGGTGTAGATGGATCCGTAGATGGATGAGTATTGGGCTAATATTTGCGCCGATTTTATTCCATTTTGTTTTGATCACTTCTTGATTTCGTTTAAGATTTGGGGTTCGGCTGTTCGGTTAATTTATGCAAGTAATATTGGATCTCAATCAGTTAATTTATGCAAGTAATCATGGGATCTCAATCAGTTATTTTATGCACTAATCAAAAGATATCAACCGTTTAATTTTGCAAATAATCTCGAATGTGTTCAAGTTCAGATCTAGTTCAGATCTAGAATCTGTTTCTTTGCCTATGATGAATGGTTGGGCACAAATTTTTACAGGGAGGGTTCAGCGAACCATTGCTGTGTACAAATCTATTGTGCATGAGCTTTAGTTCGCTAACTCCTTCCCTGTAGATATATAATCATGTCCACTCTAACTGAGGCTGACTCTGTTTTTCTTAACTTTGTTATCATGTACGTTAGTCATCGTTGCAACTCATTCACTAGTTTCTGTTTGATATGGATCGGATGTCGGGCAGCGACGTCGGCAGCGACGAAGAGGAGGAGGACGTCAAGACTCGCCAAGTGCTCGCGGAGGCTGCAGGTCGGCCGAGTACATCTCCTACTTCTCCAAGGGGGTGTACGAGTGCCCCTTCGCACCGGGAGACTCGGCGCCACGGACTTCAACTGCCTCGTCACGCATGCTGAGAACATCGGCAACACCTTCCCCAACGTCGGCACGACGGTGAACGTCCACTCCTTCCGCGCCAAGCACGGGGCGCTCGGCATGCACCTCCGCGGCTTGCGGCGGGTGGAGATCGCCGCCGGGCGCATGCCTCCGCTCAAGCCCAAGGCTCCCAAGGGGAGCAAGAGCAACAAGTGGAGGCAGAGCCAGATGGGGTAGGCGGAGTCCTTGACGTGTGCTGCTGCTGCTGCTGCTGCCTCCTAGTTTGTTGTTGGGATCCCTTTGTTGTTAGCTAGGGATCCCTTGTTGTTATGTTAGTATGATGGTGTCTGTGAAGAACTCGTTACTATGTTGGCTGCTGTGTATGCAGCCTATTATCTATCCATATTATCTAGGGATTATCTATCCCTAGTCTACTATATTTTGTTGGCCGTACTTAGTTTTCTTGATTTACTATGACTCGTGAATTTATCGTACATTATCCTGGAGATTTGCTTCTAGATTTAACTACATACATATGGACCGGAGGGAGTACTAGATTTGCTGCCATATTGGGCAAACAACGAGGGCCAAAAGGCACAAATAATTGAAGAAAGTCAGAAATGCAAGCTTCTCTAGATTTTATACTAATTTGGTGAAAAGGACAGAGAGAAAGAGGGGAAAAAGGTGCACTTAATAATGCCAATTTTGGGCCGAGAGAGACAGAACCCAGCTCCTGCTCACGTGCAACCAAACGCTTCTCGTCCTGTCCCACGCGGTCCCTTTCTACCAGCCCCACGCGACGCGGGCCCACACGACGCGGCCCCACACGACGCGGCCCCACACGTGACAGAACGGTCAACTAAACGGGAATCCTGCCGTCTGAGCTGCTTCTGCGGGTTTCAGACAAACGTTTGGGTAAAACTGAGGAAAAACTAAGGAGCTGGGGAAAACTGAGTACAACTAAGGAACTGAGGGCACGAAAATAGAAATCCCCTATTTGTAATGCTACATGTTGTGTTTGGTGGGATCCGATGAATATGGAATACTATGTCAAGTTGATTATTGATCTATCATATATGTGTTGTTTATGTTCTTGCATGCTCTCCTTTGCTAGTAGAGGCTCTGGCCAAGTTGATACTTGTAACTCCAAGAGGGAGTATTTATGCTCGATAGTGGGTTCATGCCTCCATTGAATTTGGGACAGTGACAGAAAGTTCTAAGGTTGTGGATGTGTTGTTTCCACTAGGGATAAAACATCGATGCTTTGTCTAAGGATATTTGTGTTGATTACATTACGCACCATACTTAATGCAATTGTCTGTTGTTTGCAACTTAATACTGGAAGGGGTGCGGATGCTAACCCGAAGGTGGACTTTTTAGGCATAGATGCATGCTGGATGTTCTTTGCCGTAATGCCCTGATTAAATCTCATAGTGATCATCATGATATGTATATGAATCTTTATTTGTCAATTGCCCACCTGTAATTTGTTCACCCAGTATGCTATTTATCTTATTGGAGAGACACCACTAGTGAACTGTGGACCCCGGTCCATTCTTTTACATCTGAAATACAATCTACTGCAATCTCTGTTCTCTATTGTTCTTCGCAAACAAACATCATTCTCCACACCATACGTTTAATCCTTTGTTTTCAGCAAGCCGGTGAGATTGACAACCTCACTGTTACGTTGGGGCAAAGTATTTTGATTGTGTTGTGCAGGTTCCACGTTGGCGCCAGAATCACTGGTGTTGCGCCACACTACACTCCTCCACGAACAACCTTCACGTGGCCTTCATCTCCTACTGGTTCGATAAACCTTGGTTTCATACTGAGGGAAACTTGCTGCTATACGCATGACACCTTCCACTTGGGGTTCCCAACGGATGTGTGCTTCACGCGTTATCACCAGTGAGCTCGCGCTCGTCGTCGACGACGACGCACGCCAGCCGCTCGATCTATTTCTAATCCAACGCCTCCTATTGATCCATACCGCTTCGCTGTTAAATACCCGCTGACAGTGGGTCCTGCTGACAATCAGCCCACGCGTGCGAGACGCGCAGTTGGGCCGGCCCACCTTTGTTTTTCTCGCTGGCCCGTTAGTTTTTCCCGCGCGAGCCCACAGTTCAAATTTTGATTTAATTCATTTAGTTGAATTCAATACAGGTGCCATTTTCAAATTTGAATAAAACCAAATCTACTGAGCCAAATTTTATGAATTTCATATTGTTGGAAAGCTCAGGAAATTCTCTAAACAACTACACTGGTCTCAACCCTAGATTCATTGTAGCATTCATGTAGTAAAAATAACAAGGCATTACCTTTTCAAACTTAAAATATTTATTAAAAATCAACCATGAGTTATTTTGAGTTGATTCCAACTCTCAAAATTCACATTTCCAATACTCTACATGAATATGTAAAAATATGATAATGGAGTTTACCATGATCATGGGCTAGAGCAAAATAATGGCTATGTGGCCATTTCTAGTCCATTAAATTACCCAAAGTTATTTATTAAAGAGTATGAGAGGTATCCTCTCATTTAAATCATTGTCTCAAGTAATTAAATATGAGGAAATAACTTTGGTATAAAGAACCTCATATTCAATTACTTGGTGATATTAAATTGTTCAATAGCAGTGTTTAAATGGCATGAGGTGTAATACCTCATTTAAATCATTTTCCCCACATGATAAATATGAAGTGGTGACTTGGGTCACCATGAGTTCATACTTTATTATTTGAGGAAATTAAATCTTAACAAGATTCAATGAGAGGAAATTATTTCTCAAAATAAAGAAATAGAAACTCTAATAAATATTTCAATGAGAGGAATTTATTTTTCTTAAAAGAAAACAAAGCAACCCACCATGTTAATAATGTTGTGATGCTAAGTTAGCTTGTGTGAACCATTTGTGTGTAGTTCTTAAGAATTTTTTGGTGATTATATACCTCGTATCCGTTTATAGACGCTAGTACCGAGGGCTTCAAAGAAGAGGAGGCCTTCTACGAGGAACAGAAGAAAACTTTGATCACTGTACCACTCAAGGCAAGCTATACTCTTGCAAGCTAACCTAATGCAAAGCTCTACTAGAGCAAGGCACCATTGCACTATTACTTTATGTTTAATGATCCAATCCCAAGTTTTTACTCTTGCAAGCTTTTACTTTGATTATCAAAGCTTACTTTTATAGTTAACTTTGGTCTAAGTATAGAGTACTACAAGTGCATCAAAGTTAGCCTAGAAATCTACAAGCTAGTTAGCACCCCTCATGACTAGTGGCTAGTGCTAAAACTAAACTTGACTACTCTAGATGGGAACATGTGAATTCAAATGACTTTTAAAACCTTGGAATGATGAGTCATTCCATTGAAAGATTTGGACGTGAATATGATTTGAATGACATGGTGAAATTGACAAAAAAAAAACTGATGATTGGGTTCGGATGCGATACCATTCCAATTTTAGAGTACCCCCACAACACCTGATTATGGGTAGGGCTTAACTAGAAACTTATGCACCTTAGTATGGGTTCCCTCTAAACAAGCGTCATAGGGGTTATGCCGAGGCTGCCTCCGTGAAATGTGAAATGACGTGAATATGAGGTGAATGTCCTACCCAAGCCCTGTGCAGTTCCCAGGCTAGCAGATTGCTATCACTGGGAAGCCAAACTCATGGGGGAGGTGCCTATACTAGGGTATGTAAGTGAAAGGTTAATGGTTGATGATCCGCATACTGAGTATGATTATTCAGGGCTATCCCTGACGGATGCAATCAAATGTTGTGGCACAAGTGTACAACCTCTGCAGAGTGTAAACCTATTCGAATAGCCGTGTCTGCGGTTATGGACGGTTGGATGGCCATACTGTTCCGTTGTCAGATATTTTCTAATGTTGAATGGTGAATTGAAAGGTGAATTTGACTTGATCACAATAAAGTTGTGGGAATGACACTAATGTTCCCACTTGAGTTAAGTTAGGCAAATGAAGAGTCTTTTATTACTAAGTTCTTATGAAATAAAATTGGCTTTATGCAAATAAACCTAGAGCTTAGAACCCCATTGATATAATTAAAAGTGCTTACACTAGTATTAGTTTGCGAGTACTTTAAAGTAATCAGGGCTGTGTCCCTGGCTATTCAAATGGCCAGACTATGAAGAAGAGCAGCAGTATCAGGATGACAGACAACAGGACGTCTACGATAACTAGGATCGTCTTCTAACGTCAATCATTGCCTGTGGAATAGATGGACTACTACTACTTCGCTTCCGCTATGTGTTGTCTTGATCATTAGATCAACTATTATTGTAATGTTGGATCATGTGATCTATTGTTGTAAGACGACTATGGTTTGTAATGAATGATGGTTCTGTAATATCAACTGTTATGTCTCGCAAAAACAATCTTCCTGGGATTGCGATGTATGGCATAATAGGCATCTGGACTTAAAAATCCGGGTGTTGTCAAGTTGGTATCAGAGCCATTGTTTGACCTTAGGAGACCCTAGTTAGAATGGACGTCTGAAAAACTTAGTTTCCAAAACAAGTGAAGTGAATATTTGTGAAAAACTTATTCACACTCTTACCCTTGAGATCTTTTCCAAAATGTGAAATTCATGCCTTACTTTCCTTTGAAATTCTACATAAAATTTTGACACACTTGCACTTCTCTAACTTACTTATCCAATTCACTTACAGATGGAGCAAGTCAACAACACCAAGTTTTACCAGCTGGGCAATGGCGGGAGCCTGATTTTTGAGAGGGACTTGGATGCTTTGTCTGAGCATCTTGGGCGCCCGCACCCGGAGTTCTTTGGAACTCAAGTCAACGACCAGCCCGGAGGAGAACTACAGTGGATTGTAGTTGCAGATCTGAGAGGCAAGATGGAGCCTCCTATGTCAGAGAGGATCCATTTTTCCATCAGGGAGAACAACTGGCTAGATGGACTAGCTAGAGCCCTGCAGGAAGCACTTGCCCGTCTGTGTGGGCAGAATGTGACTCAGATCCAGGGGACTCGCTTTGCTCACTTTGCAAGGCACAACTCCATTGGAGGACCCATGGACCTGCAGCCACACCCCGAGCTGAAGTATCACGTGGAGCACCTGGACTTTATGCTGCACGAGACCCGCAAGGAGCTAGACAACTCCAACGTCTACGCCAACCAGACTCACCTCCACATGTCGCAGCAGACCGAGACCATCAAGATGCTTGCCAAGGATCGCAAGTCACTCCGCCTGCAGCGTTCCAAGAAGGACTCCACCATTGCGCGCCTCCGCACAAAGATAGCATCCTTGGAGGAGACCGTCCAGGCACAGGAGACTCAGTTGAGGGCGCTGGAAGAAGAAGGTGAAGACATTAAGGGAGGAGCAGCCTACCTGAGTGATGATGATGACTTTGAGGAAGATGAGAACACTGATGAGGAAGACTATGAGTTCATGGAGGCCGGAGAAGATGACTTCATCGAGATAGATAATTGATGATGATTAGTTTCACTTGAGCACTTGCGTAGGTGTGAGTTTGTATCAGGGTCCCTTGTATCGTAGAATGGAGAAATGGTTCTTAAAACCATTGATGTGTTAGCTTGTAATGTGTGTTGTTTGAAATGAATGAAAGTGTTGTTTGTTTTCAACATGACAAGTACTCAAGTTTTAAATTTCTAAACTCACCCCAAAAAAAGCCTTAGAAAATTCCCTCTTATCTCATGATCTATCTCAATGTTCAGATGGCCCCTCCAACCCGCAGCACCAACCAAGATGCAATGTTACAGATGTTGCAAATGTTGATGGCAGATAGAGAAGTTGAAAGAGCTGAGAGGCAAGCCAACCTTGCTGCACTACAGCAGTTAGCTCAGAACAACCACGGCCATGGAAACCATGATCATCCTGGATCTAAGCTGAAGAATTTTCAGAACACCAACCCTCCAATGTTCAGCAAGACTGAAGAGCCACTAGATGCTGATGATTGGCTCCAAACCATGGAGAACAATCTGGAAGTTGCAGGAGTGGAAGCCGCAGAGAAAGTATTATTCGCCACTCACTATTTGGCAGGAGCTGCCAGAGCTTGGTGGACAAGTTCCCGTGCAATGAATGCGGGACATATGATGACTTGGGAGGATTTCAAACTCAAGTTCAGCAAGTACCACGTACCCCAGGGTCTAATTAAGAAGATGAGGGATCAGTTCAGGGAACTCAAACAAGGAAGGATGTCCGTGGTGGAATACCGCGACAGATTCCTCACTCTATCAAGGTACGCCCCGGATGAGACCGACACCACTGAGAAGAGGAAGGAAAGATTCCTGAATGGACTGCATGATGAGATGCAGACTGTACTGGTAAACATCCTGTTCGCTGATCTAGAAGCCCTTGTGGACTCAGCCATCCAAATGGAGGGAAAGCTCCACCAAGCCAATGAGAACCGCAAGCGCTGAATGATGAACCAGAGTGGGCCCATCAATACCGCAAGGTATCGCCCTAGCTCAAGTGCAGGATTTTCCCCAAGAAACAACAAGCCACATGTGCCGCTGTCATGTCCGAGTTTCCCCAATCGGAGTGGAGGACACCCAAGGCCAGGAGGCCACAACAACAACAACCACAACAACAACAATCACTTCAACCGTACCCCGATGAGAGCCCCCGGCAACCACAACAACACTAACACTGCACCAAGGACTAGGAGCAATGCTGTCCTCGTCACCCCAAAGGACAAGTCAACTGTGACTTGTTATGAATGTGGAATTGTGGGTCACTACTCTAATGAGTGCCCCAAGAAGCTTGCCAAGACTGCCCCCAATACCGCTCCACCTGCTCAGCAGCAACGCCGTGTCTCAACCGGCAGAAAGTTTGACCCTGGCAACCCGAACAACCGCAGTGGCCGCCTCTTTCACATGAACGCCGAAGAAGCCCAGGAAGCACCAGATGTCGTGCTGGGTATGTTTTCTGTTAACTCAGTACCTGCAAGAGTGTTGTTTGATTCCGGAGCATCGCATTCGTTTGTTACTGAAGATTTTGCATGCACTAGTAAGACTCAACCAATCAGTTTGAAGCATGTCATGATAGTTCAAATACCTGGTTCAACTACAAAATCTAGAAAAAATTGCATAGATGTACCCATCCGAATACATGAAATAGATTTTTATGCAAATTTGATTGTTCTGGGAACAAAAGGTTTGGAAGTAGTACTGGGTATGGATTGGATGTCGAAACATCATGGATTGATTGATTGTGCCAAGAAGGCCATCACCATGACTAGTAGCACCGGTGTGTTAGTAGAACACGTGTCTGAAAGGCTGCCCAGAAAATTCACCTGCAACCAGAGTTTAGCCAAGCCAACCTTGGATCAGATCAGGGTAGTCTGTAGATACCCTGATGTGTTCCTGATGATCTACCCGGTATGCCCCCAGATCGGGATATCGAGTTTATCATTGAGTTAATCCCTGGAACAGGACCCATCGCTCAGAGAGCCTATAGTATGAACCCAACAGAGTTAGTGGAACTGAAGAAACAACTGGATGACATGCTGCACAAAGGTTTGATTTGACCAAGTGCGTCGCCTTGGAGATCACCGGTATTGTTTGTGGATAAGAAGGACGGTGCCACTCGTTTATGTACGGATTACCGTAAGTTGAACGATGTCACCATCAAGTACCCCTTGCCAAAGATAGAAGACCTGTTTGATCAGCTAACCGGTGCCAAAGTGTTCTCTAAGATTGATCTTAGGACTGGTTACCATCAACTGAAGATTCGTGCAACCGATATCCCCAAGACTGCCTTTACCACCAGATATGGATTGTATGAGTACAATGTCATGTCATTTGGATTAACCAATGCCCCCGCTTATTTCATGAATCTCATGAATAAGATCTTTATGAACTTTCTGGATAAGTTTGTCGTTGTCTTCATCGACGACATCCTAATCTACTCCAAGTCAGAAGAAGAACGTGAGCAACACCTGGAGATAATCTTGGAAACCCTTAGGGAGCATAAGTTGTATGCCAAGTTCAGCAAATGTGAGTTTTGGCTGAAGTAGGATTCCTGGGACATATCTTGTCTGCAGGAGGAATTGCTGTGGATCCCGCAAAGATCAAGACCGTTGAAGAATGGAAAGCCCCAACCACCCAGACTGAAGTCCGAGCATTTCTTGGATTAGCGGGATATTACCGCAGGTTTGTTGAAGGATTTTCAAGCATAGCAAGACCAATGACTCAACTGCTGAAGAAGGACAAGAAGTTTGAATGGATTGATAAATGTGAAGAGAGTTTCCAGAAACTCAAGAGCAGATTAACCACAGCCCCAATATTGATCATGCCGGACATCACCAAGCCATTTGACGTCTATTGTGACGCCTCCAAGATTGGTCTTGGATGTGTGTTGATGCAAGAAGGCAAAGTGATATCATACCTGTCTAGGCAACTGAAGCAACATGAGCAGAATTACCCAACCCATGACTTAGAGTTAGCAGCAGTGGTTTTAGCCCTGAAATTATGGCATCATTACCTCATGGGTAATCGATGCGAGATCTATTCGGATCACAAGAGCCTGAAGTACATTTTCACTCAAAAGGAGCTGAATATGAGGCAGAGAAGATGGATAGAGCTAATCAAGGATTATGACATGGAAATTCACCACCACCCCGGCAAGGCCAATGTGGTAGCGGATTCCTTGAGTAGACAACCGTGTCAACTGAACTCAATGATCGCAGAAGCGCAACCTAGTTTGTATCAGGAATTTGAGCAGTTTAGACTGGAGCTAGTTAGTGAAGGATTCCTAGCAAGCATTGAGCTCCAGCCTACTATGATTATTCAGATAAAGGAAGCACAGAAAGGAAATGCTAGCATTGATGGAATCAAGAGCCAAATAGCTGCAGGAAAGGCACCTGGATTTACCGAAGATGAAGAAGGAGTTCTGTGGTACAACAGACGCCTATGTGTGCGAGCAGATTCAGAGTTGAAACAAGTTATTTTGAAGGAAGCCCATTGTCGAGGGTACTCCTCGGCAATGCCCTCCGATTGGGGCTTAGGGTTGATGGAATCCTATAGGCTGACACGAGACATCGGTTAACAAACAAGCAGGGAGAGCGATTTACCTAGGTTCGGGGCCCTCGATGAGGTAAAACCCTTACGTCCTGCCGGTCTGATCTTGATTATGAAAATATTGGGTTACAATGGGGTGCCGAAGGTTTCGGCTGTGATCTCGTCGAGAGGCTAAGTGCTATGGCGACCTAGCTCTAGACTTCTGGTGGCTAAAGTTGCTAAGATTGATTCTGTGTCTCGGCAACCCCTCTCCTGGCCTTTATATAGGAGGCCAGGTCTCAAGAGATCTGTCCGGGTACGACTAGATTTACAAAAGACCTAGCTCTAAACTTTCCTTGTTCGGCTCCTCTTCGTCTTGTACTTCAAGGAATCTTCTCCAGCACCGCCCTAGTAGCCCACCTTGCCATCGGGTATCTTCACGGGCCTCCAGTTGGGCCGTACAGGATAGGGCAATGTCGGTTACCCGAAGGGTAATGCCCACGTCAGTAGTCCTCGAGTGTCTAGCCAAAGATTTTTCGGGTAGAGACTAAAGCATGCCTCCACCGAACGTTCTTCTCCCTTGATTGGTCTTGTCCATCTTGTAACAACATCATCTTCTTCTATCGGGTGCGCGTCCAGCGCTCCCGATGGGAGTAGCCCCCAAGTCTAGGTGCGGATGCTTGCGATCCGTGCGCAGACTCAAGTTGTGCTACTTGAACGTCTTCTTCTGCCGAAGCTTTCTGCAGGCCTTCATAGGTCACCCAATACATTTCAATCGGGGCTTGTACTTTTCAGTAAGGTTTGAACGCGTAAAGGATATTGAGTAACGTGCCCAGCTTTGCTGGTTAACTGCTGATGGCAAGACAACGTTACCCTACATAGAATCAAGTCCCCGGGCATGATCCTGGAGTGCAAAAAATTTTTATCGGGTGCGCGTCTAGCGCTCCCGATGGGAGTAGCCCCCAAGTCTGGGCACGGGCGCTTGTGACCGGGTGCAGACTCGAGCTGAGCTTTTCTTCAAATATTTCTTCATAGGAATATCTTCGAGTTCAGGTCTATCGGGTGCGCATCCAGTGCTCCCGATGGGAGTAGCCCCCGAGTCTAGGTGCGGATGCTTGCGATCCGTGTGTAGACTCAAGTTGACCACCCGATGCTTCCCGTTTTCCTTCGGATGCTTTCAGCGGGCTTCATGATATCACTAATGACGCAACCACTGGTGTGGTTTGATTGACAAGACGTGGCCTGCTTGTGACGGTAAAGCACACGTCCGTTGGGAACCCCAAGAGGAAGGTGTGATGCGTACAGCAGCAAGTTTTCCCTAAGTAAGAAACCAAGGTTATCGAACCAGTAGGAGATGAAGGCCACGTGAAGGTTGTTGGTGAAGGAGTGTAGTGCGGCGCAACACCAGGGATTCCGGCACCAACGTGGAACCTGCACAACACAATCAAACTACTTTGCCCCAACTTAACAGTGAGGTTGTCAATCTCACCGGCTTTCTAAACAAAGGATTAAACGTATGGTGTGGAGAATGATGTTTGCTTGTAGAAAACAACAGAGAACAATGATTGCAATAGATTGTATTTCAGATGTAAAAGAATAGACCGGGGTCCACAGTTCACTAGTGGTGTCTCTCCAATAAGATAAATAGCATGTTGGGTGAACAAATTACAGTTGGGCAATTGACAGAATAGAGATGCACATACATATCATGATGACTACTATGAGATTTACTTAGGGCATTACGACAAAGAACATAGACCGCTATCAGCATGCATCTATGCCTAAAAAGTCCACCTTCGGGTTAGCATCCGCACCCCTTCCAGTATTAAGTTGCAAACAACAGACAATTGCATTAAGTATCGCGCGTAATGTAATCAACACAAATATCCTTAGAAAAAGCATTGATGTTTTATCCCTAGTGGCAACAACACATCCACAACCTTAGAACTTTCTCGTCACTGTCCCGGATTCAATGGAGGCATGAACCCACTATCGAGCATAAATACTCCCTCTTGGAGTCACAAGTATCAACTTGGCCAGAGCCTCTACTAGCAACGGAGAGCATGCAAGAACATAAATAACACATATATGATAGATCAATAATCAAGTTGACATAGTATTCAATATTCATCGGATCCCAACAAACACAACATGTAGCATTACAAATAGATGATCCTGATCATGATAGGCAGCTCACAAGATCTAAACATGATAGCACAAGAGGAGAAGACAACCATCTAGCTACTGCTATGGACCCATAGTCCAAGGATGAACTACTCACGCATCAGTCCGGAGGCGGGCATGGTGATCACTACAAGAAAAGTTGCCATGGCCGACGAAGTTGAAGTCGCGCCGTGGTTGCTGTTGCACCATGGCCGACGATTTTTGGTCCCTCCGTGGTGCATGTCAAAACTTTTTTTTTTCTCGTTTTTGAGGCCACCTAGCCCGACGAAAGCGGCCAAAATGTCGCGTATGGTGGCTCGGGACGTGGTGCATCGCGAATTCTCGGGTTCGCCGGCCGAGTCAACGCAAATCCGCACCGCCCAGGGATGTAGGGCCCAGATGGCAGCCTCTCTAGCATTGTTTTTTTCTCGATCGCGCCATCTCGTTCAACGCTCTCCGATCGAGCCGTTTACGATGCAGGATCATGGGTCCCACATGTCATCATCTATGAACCAAAATTCTTTCTTTTCTTGGATTTTTTTGAACCCCTGATTTCTGGCTACTTCCTTTTTCTTTTGATCCCGTGCCGCCTTGGAAACATTGAGACCGCTGCAGCTAAATGGGACCCGCATGTTATCCTCTATGAGCAATCAACTTTCTTTTCTTGGAGTTATTTTTGGCACCTCATATTTGGTCACTTGCCTTTTTCTTTCGATCCCCTGCCGCCTCTCAAATAATGATACCGCTGATGCTAAATGGGACCCGTATGTCATCCTCTATGTACTATAAAACTTTCGTTTCTTTCATTTTTTTGGCACCTCATATTTGGTCACTTGCCTTTTTCTTTCGATCCCCTGCCACCTCTCAAACGGTGATACCACTGCTGCTAAATGGGACCCGCATGTCATCCTCTATGTACTATAAAACTTTCTTTTCTTGGATTATTTTTGGCACCTCATATTTGGTCACTTGCCTTTTTCTTTCGATCCCCTGCTGCCTCTCAAACGGTGATACCGCTGCTGCTAAATGGGACCCACATGTCATCCTCTATGTACTACAAAACTTTCTTTTCTTGGATTATTTTTGGCTCCTGATATTTCGTTACTTGCATTTTTCTTTCGATCCCCTGCCGCCTCTCAAACGGTGATACCACTGCTGCTAAATGGGACCCGCATGTTATCCTCTATGTAAAACTTTCTTTTCTTGGATTATTTTTGGCTCCTGATATTTGGTCACTTGCCTTTTTTTCTTTCGATCTCATGCCACGTTTGAAACGTTGAGGAACCTGCTGCTAAATGGGACCCACATGTCATCCTCTATGTACTATAAAACTTTATTTTCTTGGATTATTTTTGGCGCCTCATATTTGGACACTTGACTTTTTCTTTCGATCCCCTGCTGCCTCTCAAACAGTGATACCGCTGCTGCTAAATGGGACCCGCATGTCATCCTCTATGTACTATAAAACTTTCTTTTCTTGGAATATTTTTGGGACCTCATATTTGGTCACTTGACTTTTTCTTTCGATCCCCTGCTGCCTCTCAAACGGTGATACCGCTGCTGCTAAATGGGACCCGCATGTCATCCTCTATGTACTATAAAATTTTCTTTTCTTGGATTATTTTCGGCTCCTGATATTTGGTCACTTGCATTTTTTTTCTTTCGATCTCATGCCATGTTTGAAACGTTGAGGAACCTGCTGGGTCATGGGACCCGCATGTCATCCTCTATGTGCTATAAAAGTTTATTTTCTAGGGTTTTTTTCACTCTCTGATTTTTGTCTATTTCCTTTTTCTTTTGATGCCCTGCCGCCTTGGAAACGTTGAGTATGCTTACTCATGGGACCCGCATGTCATCCTCTATGTACAATCAAGTTTCTTTTCTTGAATTATTTTTGGCTCCTGATATTTCGTCACTTGCCTTTTTCTTTCGATCTCATGCCACGTTTAAAACGTTGAGGAACCTGCTGGCTCATGGGACCCGCATGTCATCCTCTATGTGCTATAAAAGTTTATTTTCTTGGATTTTTTCACCCTCTGATTTTTGGCTATTTGCCTTTTACTTTTGATCCCCTGGCCCCTTTGAAACGTTGAGTAAGCTGCTGACACATGGGATCCGCATGTCATCCTCTATGTCCATCAACTTTCTTTTCTTGGATTTTTTTGACCCCCTAATTTCTAGCTACTTTCTTTTTCTTTTGATCTCAAGCCGCATTTCAAACATTGAGACCGCTGCTGCAAAATGGGACCCGCATGTCATCCTCTATGTACAATAAATCTTGGATTATTTTTGGCACCTCATATTTGGTCACTTGCCTTTTTCTTTCGATCTCATGCCGCCTTTGAAATGTTGAGTAAGCTGCTGGCTCATGGGTCCCGCATGTCATCCTCTACGAACAATAAAAGTTTCCTTTCTTGGAGTTATTTTTGACCCCTAATTTCTGGCTATTTGCCTTTTTCTTTTGATCCCCTGCCCCTTTTGAAACGATGAGGACGCTGTTGGCAGGTCGGTCCCACATGTCATCCTCTATGAACAATAAAAGTTTCCTTTGGTGGATTTATTTTTTACCCCTAATTAATTTCTGGCTATTTCCTTTTTTTTCTTTTGATCCCCTGCCGCCTTGGAAACGTTAGGATGCTGCTGCCTCATGGGTCCCGCATGTCATCCTCTCAGAACGATAAATGTTTTCTTTTCTTGGATTTTTTTACCAACTGATTTTTAGTTTTTTATTTTATTTTCGATCCCCTGCCGCCTTTGAAACGTTGACGACGCTGCTGGCTCATGGGTCCCCGATGTCAGCCTCCCCGTACAAGAAACATGTGATATCTTGATTATTTTGCACACAATAAACATTGTATTTCGCTCTGAGCTATTGCAAACGGATAAATTAAATATTTATTTTTACATAAACAAACTTATATGTTGAGTGTCCTTGTTTTTTGTTTTTGCGAAGCATAGGACTTTCCTGTTTTTTTTGAGTAAAAACCGAACTTTCCTGTTTTGGAGTGGGCTGAAATTGTACGAGTCAAAAGGCCCAGCAGGATAGTACGAAGGCCCAGATGTCCAGATGCAGCCCAATTGAAATCTTTCTTTTCTTGGATTTTTTCCACCCCCTGATTTCTGGCTACTTCATTTTTCTTTTGGTCCTGTGCAAAATGGGTCCCACATGTCATCCTCTATGTACAGTACAATTTCTTTTCTTGGATTATTTTCGGGTCCTGATATTTGGTCACTTGCCTTTTTCTTTCGATCTCATGCCGCCTTTGAAACGTTGAGGAAGCTGCTGGCGCTTGGGTCCCGCATGTCATCCTCTATGAACAATAAAAGTTTCCTTTCTTGGAGTTATTTTTTACCCCTAATTTCTGGCTACTTCCTTTTTCTTTTGATCCCCTGCCGCCTTTGAAACGTTGAAGACTTTGCTGGCTCATGGGTCCGACATGTCATCCTCTATGTACTATAAAACTTTCTTTTCTTGGATTTTTTGGCACCTCATATTTGGTCACTTGCCTTTTTCTTTTGATCCCCTGCCGCCTCTCAAACGGTGATACCACTGATGCTAAATGGGACCCGCATGTCATCCTCTATGTACATTCAAGTTTCTTTTCTTGGATTATTTTTGGCTCCTGATATTTGGTCACTTGCCTTTTTCTTTCGATCCCCTGCCGCCTCTCAAATGGTGATACAGCTGCTGCAAAATGGGACCCGCATGTCATCCTCTATGTACTATACAAATTTCTTTTCTTGGATTTTTTTTGGCTCCTGATATTTGGTCACTTGCCTTTTTTCTTTCGATCTCCTGCCGCATCTCAAACGGTGATACCGCTGCTGCTAAATGGGACCCGCATGTCATCCTCTATGTACAATAAAGTTTCTTTTCTTGGATTATTTTTGGCTCCTGATATTTGGTCACTTGCCTTTTTCTTTCAATCCCATGTCGCCTTTGAAACGTTGAGGAAGCTGCTGGCTCATGGGTCCCGCATGTCATCCTCTATGAACAATAAAAGTTTCCATTGTTGGAGTTATTTTTTACCCCTAATTTCTGGCTACTTCCTTTTTCTTTTGATCCCTGCCGCCTTTGAACGTTGAGGAATCTGCTGGCTAATGGGTCCCACATGTCAGCCTCTATGAACGATAAACCTTTCTTTTCTTGGAGTTATTTTGACCCCTAATTTCTGGCTATTTTGCCTTTGAACGTTGAGGAATCTGCTGGCTAATGGGTCCCACATGTCAGCCTCTATGAACTTGTAATTTCACGGGACGGGTTAGAAACCCTCCCGGACTCTGTAACTTGTGTATTACGAATCCCTCAGCTCCACCTCCTATATAAGGGGGAGTCGAGGGGCAAAGAAAGGATCGAATCTATTGTCAACATAACCCTAGTTTTACAATCAGCGAGTACTTTTCGGCTGAAACCTTCGAGATCTACTTGCCCTCTACTTCTAACAAAACCCTAGTCTACAATCTGTAGGCATTGACAAGTTAATCCCTTGTCAATTGGCGCCGTCTGTGGGAACTAGAGGCGACAAGGAGCTGATCTCGATGGCACGTTCAAGATCGTCGACTTCGTCGGTAGCAAGCAATGCGATGGATCGAGATAAATAGGTCAAAACTGATCTAGTCGATTTTATTCCTCACCCGCCCTCCCGTTTGGATGCATGTGCGTATCTGGAGGAGCCTATCGTGATGACGTTCGGAGAATTCCAATTCGGCGTCGACAAGGAAGGATCTTATAGCCTCGAAGTTCTGATCTCGTCGGAATTATCAGCGATTGATTCCGACTTCTCGTCAAGCGATGAAGAGATTTCGTCGCCACGCTTCATCAACACCAGTGCAAGCGGAAAGCTCGCCAAGATCTTCAGCGACATGTCCTTCGAATCGTCTGCGGACTCTGATATAAGCAGCGATTCAGACAGCGTCGACAACTTCAACCTCATCGACAGATCTGCTGTCATTGGAAAGGTCTTCACCAATCTCTATGATGGTGTCACCAATCCCGACAAAAATCAAAATTCAAAATATCATCAAGTCTATGCAATTGAAGAAACAAAACGAGCAGAACCAGAAACGTCAGAGGCTTTCGACAATTTGGGAAACCCATATGTCGATCCCGCTGATCTCAGGAGAGGTCTAGGCACTAAGTACGTTGGGCCTACCCCACGTCTAAGAGTTCAGCTCCCACAAGAAGCATGGGACAGAGCCGCAAGAGCCATGGACGGTTCAGAACCAATGACCACAACTGCTACTGCAGAAGAATTACAAGCCTATCAATATAGACTTGCTCGTGTGAGTAGGGAGTTGGAAAAACAGACAGCCTCCCTGAATAGAAGAAAGGAGGCAGCCTCCGCGTCAAGCAGGAGACGAGCAGACATAAGTCGACAATCAGGAACATCGGGAGATAGTCATAGAGAAGCTCGGAGGAGAGCGAGATCTCGGCTGCAAAATATACCTGAGTCAGAGAGGGAACATCTAGTTCAAAACCTCGACATATCTTTTATGACAATTGACACAAGGGGAAACATTATCCCAAAAACACCGGAAGCTGGGTATATGGCAACACAGGCTTTCATCCTTGCGTCTAGGCCACCTCCCGGGGATCTGAGAGAAGCATTGTATAACATGGCAATGGCAGGAGTTGGAGTCATGGGAACAGCGTTCGCAGCTACACCTCCCGAAGGAACTGCAAGGCAAAATAGTCCATGACCTACCGCAGCAGTGCAAGATCCACCGAGAGCAAGTGGAGCAAGGGATACAGCGGCTCAAGCAAGGGTAGATAGAGCACGACAAGAAAGATGAGAACATCGGCAGTCACCGGAAGTTGCCGAGGAATATATGTGTGGGCTCCCGTGTTTTACGAGACGAGTTCGAAAAACTCGAGTTCCGTCAGGGTTTAAGTTACCTAAAAATTTCAAGAAATTCGACGGTCTACAAGACCCCGAAGATTGGCTCGTTGATTACCTCGAGATGGTGAAGTTGATAGGCGGAACCAGGGAAACAACCATGCAGAGCATCCAAGTACATTTAAGTGGAGCCGCGCGATCGTGGATAAAGAAACTTCCCCCAGGTTCCATCGATAGCTGGGATAGTTTTCAGGATATCTTCGTAAAGAATTTCCGGTCCACCTGCAAGAAACCCGCGTCATTGGAAGAGTTGAGGGCGTGTAGACAGAAACATGATGAGTCAATGAGAAAATATATACAGAGGTGGAACATTATCAAAAACTCGGCAGAGGATATATCTGACGAGAGGGCAATAGACGCGTTTGTGGCAGGAATTCGACGGGGAGATTTCTTCGAAGACTTAGGGAGAACCAACCCTAAGACAATATCAGCATTGATGGAAATAGCAAACAGGTGGGCAGATGGAGAAGATGCTATACACAATAAACGACATAGATCGCCAGAAGAGGACCGCAGTCGAAATTTCCAAAATAGACGACGATTTTCTCGACAGTTCTATAGTAATGATGCTCCTGGCCACATATCAGCTGGCTTCCGAGGAAACTCTGGAGGAAACAGTCGAGATGATTATCAAAGAAGTAACGAGCAACAAGGCGACAACAGAGGTGATTTCCGTAGTAACATGAAAAATAGTGGGCCAAGGTTTCAGAGACCATATGTGTCTCCCGAGGATATGATGAATGGGCCATGTCAGATGCATTTTTATCTCGACAATAATGGGAAGAGGCAGT
This sequence comes from Lolium rigidum, assembly GCF_022539505.1. Lineage (NCBI taxonomy): Eukaryota > Viridiplantae > Streptophyta > Magnoliopsida > Poales > Poaceae > Lolium > Lolium rigidum. The sequence continues at coordinate 403,321,308 of NC_061510.1, forward strand.
CAGGACACCTCCAGAAAGATTGTCGCAATTTTCAAGCAATGTCACGGGCCGCAGGGATAGCCAATGCTCAAGCAGTGAATAGAAACCCCCAAAGACCTAGGAGTGAGATCCACCTGCCACCTCCTCCCGCAATTACGGACGAAAATCGACACCAGCTCAGAATAGCGGCAGCTCCACACCCACCCCCATATGTCGATCCCAACTCTAACGGCGCGGTCTCGATGATTCAGAAAGCTAGGCCGTCTAATAGAGCTCAGAAAGTAATCTCGCGACATGTATTCATGGCAGAGAAGATGCCTCCACCAACGGTTGAGTACCTAAATTGGTCGGGATAGGACATTGGCTTCACAATTGCGGATCACCCGCAGCAAGTTCCTCGACCAGGGCAATCTGCACTTATCTTACCCGCAGTCATCGCTGGTTTTGACGTGTCGAGAGTCTTTATAGATGGCGGCAGCAGTTTAAACCTTATGTATGCAGATACACTAAGGAAGATGAACATATCCCTGGCAAATTTAAAACTAACTGACACACGTTTCCATGGAATCACGCCAGAGAAGCCGAGTTATCCACTGGGGAAGATCAATCTCGACGTTCAGTTTGGGACCCGAGAAAACTACAGGATAGAGAAGCTGGAGTTCGAAGTCGTGGATTTCCCGTCGCAATATCACGCCTTATTGGGACGACCAGCATATGCCAGGTTTATGGCGGTACCACATTACACGTACCTGTTGTGGAGGTTGCCTGGACCTAAGGGACCAATTACAGTCAAGGGAAGTTTCACGCTAGCTGATAAATGCGACAAGGATTTTCATCGACTGTCAGAAACATTCGGGATGCAAGTAGAGTATATGGCGTCAAGGCTCACAACTGACTATGATGTACTGCCAGATTCAGGAAGGCCACTTAGGGAGCCAACCTTTAATACTGCTAAGGATTCCAAGGAAGTACCGATCCACCCGACAGACCCAAAGAAAACGACATCCATTGCAACAAACATGGACCTCGCATAGGAAAGCGCGCTCGTCGAGTTCCTCCGTGAGCACTGGGAAATCTTCGCATGGTGTCCAGCTGACATGCCAGGAGTACCCATGGAACTTGCCGAGTACCACCTAAACTTGGATCCAATAGCGAGACCAATCAAACAACCTTTGCGGCGTTTTTCGGAACCAAACCGCAAAGTTATGCTGTCAGAAATTGATCGACTCAGAGAAGCTGGTTTTATTAAAGAAATATCTACAGAAGCCACGTGGGTAGCTAACCCAGTGATGGTGCCAAAGAAAAACACGAAAGTCCTTCGCATGTGTGTCGACTTTACGTGTCTCAATAAACACTGTCCAAAGGATCACTTTCCCCTCCCAAGGATCGATCAAATCATCGACTCCACGGCAGGATGTGAACGTCTTTCCTTCCTGGACGCATATTCTGGTTATAACCAGATCAGATTAAAAGAAGATGATGAAGCCAAGACAGCGTTCATAACACCTTATGGTGTGTTCTGCTATAGAACAATGCCTTTTGGTCTAAAAAACGCGGGAGCAACATATCAGCGGATGATGCAGAAGTGCCTTGAAACATAGATTGGAAAAAACGTACAAGTTTACATTGACGATGTCGTCATAACATCAAAAAAGGGGACAACGCTGATCGAGGATTTGAAAGAAACTTTCGACAACCTTGACAAGTTCTGCCTTAAGTTGAACCCGACAAAGTGCTCCTTTGGTGTTCCTGCGGGAGAACTTCTCGGGTTCCTAGTATCAGCAAGAGGGATCGAGGTCAATCCAGAGAAAATCCAAGCCATCGTAATGATGAGGAAGCCGACAAAATTGAAAGAAATACAACAGTTGACGGGGCGAGTCGCAGCTTTAAGCAGATTCGTCGCCAGGCTAGGAGAAAAGGCACTACCGTTCTACGCATTGATCAGACAAGGAGAGAAGTTCCAGTGGAACGAGGAAGCTGTTACCACCCGATTTTGGCCAAGTCAGGAGTTGGGCCGTAAGTGAAGATGGGCTTGAAGGACGTACACGTGGAGCATCTTCGAAGCGGCCTTGCGCTAAGAGTTTGGGCTAAGTGGCCCTTGTATCTGTAGTATAGTAGATTGCATTGTAATTTAGATTAAAGAGACAGAGTCTGGCCCGTGCACGGTTAGGTGCACGCCTCAATTAGAAAGTCCCTTGGACTATAAATATGTATCTAGGGTTATCGGAAAAGGAGGACAATCATCGTTCAACCAACACAAATCAGGCGCATCGCCACCCCTTTCCTACGAGGGTTTCTCCCGGTAAGCACAATGCTGCCTAGATCGCATCTAGCGATCTAGGCAGTACACGTTTATTCGTTACCTTGTACTGCTCGTGCTGAAGCCTTGTTGATGGCGAGCAGTACCACTTATCCTTAGGTGTTTAGGGGCTTGCATTGGTGCTTTCTCGTGCATATTTGCGTGGCAATGCCGTCCCTCAACACCTAGCTGCCCTTACACCTTTACGGGTGTAAGGGCAGCATCTTGCTTGATCGTGCTTAGTAGATCCGATCCGTTATAGTTGCTCCTTGCATCTGCAGGGATTAGTTTAATATCTGCATAGTTAGGCCTTATGCTGGGGTCGGACGATCCGGTAGTGCGTTAGGCGTTGTTTATCGTCCCTGCGAGGGATGTTCCGGGAATCAACGTATGTTGGTTTTTAGGCCTCTCGTAGGGGTAGTTTGCATCACCTCTCATAGCTGCTAGGCCCGATCGCACGTAGGACGTTCCGATTATGCGGTGAAAACCCTAAACTGTCGTGGATCGTTTTAGCTTTGTTCTGATCAAGCAGGATCCCCATGCCATTGCAAATCCATCAAGGACCATGGGGGCGATCGGCTCTTTGAGCCGATCCACAGGGAAACCTGAGAGCCGATAGGGCTCGTATTTAATGTGTACGTGTCTACCATGCAGGAACAATCGAAGCACTAACACCTTCCTGACCGGGTCTAGGTCAGGTGGCACGCCCTAGCAACCGCCAGGACGTGGCCAGAAGATTTGCGGGACGACGCGAGGTGCCAGGGATCCACTAAGCGGCCCTGGGAGCTTCCCGGCTCTTCGTGTTGCTTAACCAACGCCCGTCGGGGGGTTTTGGAGGGTAACACATTCTGGCACGCCCGGTGGGACACCTTCTGCAACATCCACGTCAACATCCACGTCAACATCGGCATCCGAGATGGCAGAGGAACAGATCACGTACGAGGAACTCCCTCCGGATCACAAGAAAAAGTACGACGAGCTGAAGGCCATCTGCGAAGCCGAGCTCATCGGCTCCTTTGAGAAGACCCGTTCGCACGGCATCAGATTCAAAGGATTCACGCCACAAGGCGTCCTTGAAGGGGTGGATCTGTCTCTCCCTTCACAGGAACGTACCCAAGCCCTGCGACAGGAGATCAACTATGTGGTGGCTCATTCACTGCATCGGCACTCTGAGAGCCTGGTGAACACTTTGGAGCGCGTTACGCTCCGTGTGGTGCAAGAGATCATGGAGCGTCGGTACTCCCCTTCAGGACCTGTTCTAGGGACTCACCAGGGAGAGATGCAACTCCACACCAGGCCACCACTGCCGTACGCAATGGCGGTGCTGGCGTATAGTTGACGCGGGAGTTAGAAATCTTTGTGGTGTAACTTTTCTTCAGATCCCCGGCAACGGCGCCAGAAATTTAGCTTGATACGCGTAGATGCACACGTCCGTTGGGAACCCCAAGTGGAAGGTATGATGCGTATAGAAGCAAGTTTCTCTCAGTATGAAACCAAGGTTTAATCGAACCAGGTAGGAGCCAAGAAGCACGTTGAAGGTTGATGGTCGCGAAATGTGATGCGGCGCAACACCGGGGATTCCGGCGCCAACGCGGAACCTGCACAACACAACCCAAGTACTTTGTCCCAACGAAACGGTGAGGTTGTCAATCTCACCGGCTTGCTGTAACAAAGGATTAAACGTATCGAGTGGAAGATGTTTGCAAAGAAAACGAGTAAACACAATTGCGATAGATTGTATGCTATGTAAAGAATAGGACCGGGGTCCACAGTTCACTAGAGGTGTCTCTCCCATAAGATAAAAGCATGTTGGGTGAACAAATTACGGTCGGGCAATTGACAAATAGAGAAAGGCATAACAATGCATATACATGATATGATAAATATAGTGAGATTTAATTGGGCATTACGACAAAGTACATAGACCGCCATCCAACTGCATCTATGCCTAAAAAGTCCACCTTCGAGGTTATCATCCGAACCCCTCCGATATTAAGTTGCAAAGCAACGAGACAATTGCATTAAGTATGGTGCGTAATGTAATCAACAACTACATCCTTAGACATAGCAGCAATGTTTTATCCCTAGTGGCAGCAGCACATCCACAACCTTAGAACTTTACGTCACTTGTCCCGGATTCAATGGAGGCATGAACCCACTATCGAGCATAAATACTCCCTCTTGGAGTTAAGAGTAAAAACTTGGCCGAGCCTCTACTAGTAACGGAGAGCATGCAAGATCATAAACAACACATGAACAATAGATTGATAATCACCATAATCATAGTACTCACTATCCATCGGATCCCGACAAACACAACATATAGAATTACATATAGATGATCTTGATCATGTTAGGCAGCTCACAAGATCTAACAATGAAGCACAACAAGGAGAAGACGACCATCTAGCTACTGCTATGGACCCATGGTCCGGGGGTGGACTACTCACTCATCACTCCGGAGGCGATCATGGCGATGAAGAGTCCTTCGGGAGATGAATCCCCTCTCCGGCGAGGGTGCCGGAGGCGATCTCCAGAATCCCCCGAGATGGGATTCGCGGCGGCGGCGTCTCGTAAGGTTTTCCGTATCGTGGCTCTCGGTATCGGGGGTTTCGCGACGGAAGCTTTAAGTAGGCGGAGGGTCAACGCGAGGGGCCACACGAGGGGCCCGGGGGGTAGGTCGGCGCGGCCGGGGCCCGGGCCGCGCCGGCCTCCCTCCTGGCCGCCTCGTGGCCCCACTTCGTTAGGTCTTCGGTCTTCCGGAAGCTTCGTGCAAAAATAGGACCCCGGGCGAAAGTTTCGTCCAATTCGAGAATATTTCTTTACTAGGATTTCTGAAACCAAAAACAGCGAAAACGACAGAATCGGCTCTTCGGCATCTTGTTAATAGGTTAGTTCCAGAAAATGCATAAATATGGCATATAATGTGCATAAAACATGTAGGTATCATCAATAAAGTAGCATGGAACATAAGAAATTATCGATACGTTGGAGACGTATCAAGCATCCCCAAGCTTAGTTCTGCTCGTCCCGAGCAGGTAAAACGATAACAAAGATAATTTCTGAAGTGACATGCCATCATAATCTTGATCATACTATTTGTAAACATATGTAATGAATGCAGCGATCAAAGCAAAGGTAATGACATTAGTAAACAAGTGAATCATATGACAAAGACTTTTCATGAATAGTACTTCAAGACAAGCGTCAATAAGTCTTGCATAAGAGTTAACTCATAAAGCAATAAATCAAAGTAAAGGTGTTGAAGCAACACATAGGAAGATTAAGTTTCAGCGGTTGCTTTCAACTTATAACATGTATATCTCATGGATATTGTCAACATAAAGTAATATAACAAGTGCAATATGCAAGTATGTAGGAATCAATGCACAGTTCACACAAGTGTTTGCTTCTTAGGTGGAAGGAGATAGGTAAACCGACTCAACAATAAAAGTAAAAGAATGGTCCTTCAAAGAGGAAAGCATCGATTGCTGTATTTGTGCTAGAGCTTTTATTTTGAAAACATGAAACAATTTTGTCAACGGTAGTAATAAAGCATATGAGTTATGAAAATTATATCTTACAAGTTGCAAGCCTCATGCATAGTATACTAATAGTGCCCGCACCTCGTCCTACTTAACTTGGACTACCGGATCTTCGCATGCCATGTTTCAACCAAGTGTCACAAAGGGGTACCTCCATGCCGCTTGTACAAAGGTCTAAGGAGAATGCTCGCATTTCGGATTTCTCGCTTTTGATTATTCTCAACTTAGACATCCATACCGGGACAACATGGACAACGAGATAATGGACTCCTCTTAAATGCATAAGCATGTAGCAATGATTATTGTTCTCATATGAGATTGAGGATATATGTCCAAAACTGAAACTTCAACCATGGTTCATGGCTTTAGTTAGCGGCCCAATGTTCTTCTCTAACAATTTTGCATGCTCCAACCACTAAAATGATAGACCTTCAGACAAGATGGACATGCATAGCAACTCACATGATATTCAACAATAGTTGATGGCGTTCCCCAGAAGCATGGTTATCGCGCAACAAGCAACTTAATAAAAGATAAAGTGCATAAGTACATATTCAATACTACGATAGTTTTTAAGGCTATTTTGTCCCATGAGCTATATATTGCAAAGGTGAATGATGGAATTTTAAAGGTAGCACTCAAGCAATTTACTTTGGAATGGCGGAGAAATACCATGTAGTAGGTAGGTATGGTGGACACAAATGGCATAGTAGTTGGCTCAAGGATTTTGGATGCATGAGAAGTATTCCCTCTCGATACAAGGTTTAGGCTAGCAAGGTTATTTGAAGCAAACTCAAGGATGAACAAGTGCAGCAAGACTCACATAAAAGACATATTGTAAACATTATAAGACTCTACACTTGTCTTCCTTGTTGTTCAAAACTCAATACTAGATATTATCTAGACCTTAGAGAAACCAAATATGCAAATCAAATTTTAGCAAGCTCTATGTATTTCTTCATTAATGGGTGCAAAGTATATGATGCAAGAGCTTAAACATGAACACAACAATTACCAAGTATCACATTATCCAAGACAGTTTAGAATTACTACATGTAGCATTTTCCAATTCCAACCATATAACAATTTAACGAAGAAGAAACTTCGCCTTGAACATTATGAGTAAAGCCTAAGGACACATGTGTCCATATGCAACAGCGGAGCGTGTCTCTCTCCCACAAAGTGAATGCTAGGATCCATCTTATTCAAACAAAAACAAAAACGAAAACAAACCGACGCTCCAAGTAAAGAACACAAGATGTGATTGAATAAAAATATAGTTTCAGGGGAGGAACCTGATGATGTTGTCGATGAAGAAGGGGATGCCTTGGGCATCCCCAAGCTTAGACGCTTGAGTCTTCTTAAAATATGCAGGGGTGAACCACGGGGGCATCCCCAAGCTTAGAGCTTTCACTCCTCTTGATCATAGTATATCATTCTCCTCTCTTGACCCTTGAAAACTTCCTTCACACCAAACTTCAAGCAAACTCATTAGAGGGTTAGTGCACGATTAATAATTCACACATTCAGAGGTGACACAATCATTATTTTCACTTCTGGACATTGCATAATGCTACTGGACATTAGTGGATCAAAGAAATAAATCCAACATAGCAAAAGAGGCAATGCGAAATAAAAGGCAGAATCTGTCAAAAACAGAACAGTCCGTAAAGACGAATTTAGAAATGGCACCAGACTTGCTCAAATGGAAAAACTCAAAACTAATGAAAGTTGCGTACATATCTGAGGATCACGCTCGTAAATTGGCAGATTTTTTCGAATTTTCTACAGGGAACTGTGCCCAGATTCGTGACAGACAGCAATGCTGTTTCTGCGCAGCAATCCCAAATATAACATCAACTTTGACATAGAAACTTTACTTGGCACAAAAACATGATAAGGAGAGGTTGCTACAGTAGTAAACAACTTCCAAGACTCAACAAAACAAAAAATTGCTGTAGGTAAAAACATGGGTTGTCTCCCATAAGCGCTTTTCTTTAACGCCTTTCAGCTAGGCGCGAAAGTGCAAATCAAGTAACATCGAGAGTAGAAGCATCAACATCATAGCTTGTTCTAATAATAGAATCAAAAGGCAACTTCATTCTCTTTCTAGGGAAGTGTTCCATACCTTTCTTGAGAGGAAATTGATATTTAATATTACCTTCCCTCATATCAATAACGAGCACCAACGAGTTCGAAGAAAAGGTCTTCCCAACACAATTGGACAAGATGCATTGCATTCGATATCCAAGACAACAAAATCAACGGGGACAAGGTTATTGTTAACCGTAATGTGCACATTATCAATCCTCCCCAAAGGTTTCTTTTTAACATTATCGGCAAGATTAACATCCAAATAACAATTCTTCAATGGTGGCAAGTCAAGCATATCATAAATCTTTTTAGGCATAACAGAAATACTTGCACCAAGATCACATAAGGCATTACATTCAAAGTCATTGAATTTCATTTTAATGATGGGCTCCCAACCATCTTCTAACTTTCTAGGAATAGAAGTTTCAAGTTTTAGTTTCTCTTCTCTAGCTTTTATGAGAGCATTTGTAATATGTTTGGTAAAGGCTAAATTTATAGCACTAGCATTAGGACTTTTAGCAAGTTTTTGTAAGAACTTTATAACTTCAGAGATGTGGCAATCATCAAAATCTAAATCATTATGAGCTACAGCAATGGGATCATTGTTCCCAAGGTTGGAAAAAATTTCAGCGAGTTTTATCACAAGCGGTTTCAGCAGTTTTAGCAATTTCGAGGCAGTTTTGTACGCTTTGCACTAGGAGTAGAAACATTGCCAACACCAATTATTTTACCATTGATAGTAGGAGGTGCAGCAACATGTGAAGAATTAGCATTACTAGTGGTGGTAATAGTCCAAACTTTAGCTACATTATTCTCTTTAGCTAGTTTTTCATTTTCTTCTCTATCCCACCTAGCACGCAGTTCAGCCATTAATCTTATATTCTCATTAATTCTAACTTGGATGGCATTTGCTGTAGTAGTAATCTTATTATCAATATCATTATTAGGCATAACTTTCAATTTTAAAATATTTACATCAGAGGCAAGTCTATCAACTCTAGAAGCGATAGTATCTATTTTATCAAGCTTTTCCTCAACAGATTTGTTAAAAGCAGTTTGTGTACTAATAAATTCTTTAAGCATGGCTTCAAGACCAGAGGGTACACTCCTATTATTATTGTAAGAATTCCCATAAGAATTACCATAACCATTACCATTAGCAGAAGGATATGGCCTATAGTTATTACCAGAGTTGTTCCTATAAGCATTGTTGTTGAAATTATTATTTTTAATGAAATTCACATCAACATTTTCTTCTTGAGCAACCAATGAAGCTAAAGGAACATTATTTGGATCAACATTAGATCTACCATTCACAAGCAGAGACATAATCACATCAATCTTATCATTCAAGGAAGAGGTTTCTTCAACAGAATTTACCTTCTTACCTTGTGGAGCTCTTTCCGTGTGCCATTCAGAGTAATTTATCATCATATCATCAAGAAGTTTTGTAGCCGCCCCCAATGTGATGGACATAAAGGTACCTCCAGCAGCTGAATCCAATAAATTCCGCGAAGAAAAATTTAGTCCTGCATAGAAGGTTTGGATAATCATCCAAGTAGTCAGTCCATGGGTTGGGCAATTTTTTACCAAAGTTTTCATTCTCTCCCATGCTTGAGCAACATGTTCAGTATCTAATTGTTTAAAATTCATTATGCTACTTCTCAAAGATATAATTTTAGCGGGAGGATAATATCTACCAATAAAAGCATCCTTGCATTTAGTCCATGAATCAATACTATTCTTAGGCAAAGATAACAACCAATCTTTTGCTCTTCCTCTTAATGAGAAAGGAAACACTTTCAATTTAATAATATCACCATCTACATCTTTATACTTTTGCATTTCACAAAGTTCAACAAAATTATTGAGATGGGCAGCGAGCATCATCGGAACTAACACCGGAAAATTGATCCCTCATAACCAAGTTCGAGTAAAGCGAGGTTTAATTTCAAAGAATTCTGCTGTAGTAGCAGGTGGAGCAATAGGTGTGCATAGGAAATCATTATTATTTGCATTTGTGAAGTCACACAACTTAGTATTTTCAGGGGTATTCATTTTAGCAACGGTAAATAAAACAAACTAGATAAAGTAAATGCAAGTAACTAATTTTTTTGTGTTTTCGGTATAGAGAGCAAGACAGTAAATAAAGTAAAACTAGCAACTAATTTTTTTGTGTTTTGATTTAGTGCAGCAAACAAAGTAATAAATAAAATAAAGCAAGACAAAAACAAAGTAAAGAGATTGAGAAGTGGAGACTCCCCTTGCAGCGTGTCTTGATCTCCCCGGCAACGGCGCCAGAAATTTATTTGCTGGCGTATAGTTGACGCGGGAGTTAGAAATCTTTGTGGTGTAACTTTTCTTCAGATCCCCGGCAACGGCGCCAGAAATTTAGCTTGATACGCGTAGATGCACACGTCCGTTGGGAACCCCAAGTGGAAGGTATGATGCGTATAGAAGCAAGTTTCCCTCGGTATGAAACCAAGGTTTAATCGAACCGAGTAGGAGCCAAGAAGCACGTTGAAGGTTGATGGTCGCGAAATGTGATGCGGCGCAACACCGGGGATTCCGGCGCCAACGCGGAACCTGCACAACACAACCCAAGTACTTTGTCCCAACGAAACAGGTGAGGTTGTCAATCTCACCGGCTTGCTGTAACAAAGGATTAAACGTATCGAGTGGAAGATGTTTGCAAAGAAAACGAGTAAACACAATTGCGGTAGATTGTATGCTATGTAAAGAATAGGACCGGGGTCCACAGTTCACTAGAGGTGTCTCTCCCATAAGATAAAAGCATGTTGGGTGAACAAATTACGGTCGGGCAATTGACAAATAGAGAAAGGCATAACAATGCATATACATGATATGATAAATATAGTGAGATTTAATTGGGCATTACGACAAAGTACATAGACCGCCATCCAACTGCATCTATGCCTAAAAAGTCCACCTTCAGGTTATCATCCGAACCCCCTCCAGTATTAAGTTGCAAAGCAACAGACAATTGCATTAAGTATGGTGCGTAATGTAATCAACAACTACATCCTTAGACATAGCATCAATGTTTTATCCCTATTGGCAGCAGCACATCCACAACCTTAGAACTTTCTGTCACTGTCCCAGATTCAATGGAGGCATGAACCCACTATCGAGCATAAATACTCCCTCTTGGAGTTAAGAGTAAAAACTTGGCCAGAGCCTCTACTAGTAACGGAGAGCATGCAAGATCATAAACAACACATGAACAATAGATTGATAATCACCATAATCATAGTACTCACTATCCATCGGATCCCGACAAACACAACATATAGAATTACATATAGATGATCTTGATCATGTTAGGCAGCTCACAAGATCTAACAATGAAGCACAACAAGGAGAAGACGACCATCTAGCTACTGCTATGGACCCATGGTCCAGGGGTGGACTACTCACTCATCACTCCGGAGGCGATCATGGCGATGAAGAGTCCTTCGGGAGATGAATCCCCTCTCCGGCGAGGGTGCCGGAGGCGATCTCCGGAACCCCCGAGATGGGATTCGCGGCGGCGGCGTCTCTGTAAGGTTTTCCGTATCGTGGCTCTCGGTACTGGGGGTTTCGCGACGGATGCTTTAAGTAGGCGGAGGGTCAACGCGAGGGGCCACACGAGGGGCCCAGGGGGTAGGTCGGCGCGGCCAGGGCCTGGGCCGCGCCGGCCTCCCTCCCGGCCGCCTCGTGGCCCCACTTCGTTAGGTCTTCGGTCTTCGGAAGCTTCGTGCAAAAATAGGACCCCGGGCGAAAGTTTCGTCCAATTCGAGAATATTTCTTTACTAGGATTTACTGAAACCAAAAACAGCGAGAAAACAGCAATCGGCTCTTCGGCATCTTGTTAATAGGTTAGTTCCAGAAAATGCATAAATATGGCATATAATGTGCATAAAACATGTAGGTATCATCAATAAAGTAGCATGGAACATAAGAAATTATCGATACGTTGGAGACGTATCAGGCGGCTCCACAACAACAAGGTTCACCGGCATATGTTGTCTACAAAGTTGGAGGTGATCCGGGCGACTATCAATTCTTATGCGACCCGCCCAAGGAGATCCCACACGGATACGTGTGCACGTTTGTGCCGGACTGCAACAACTGGACGCAGGCGATCCAAGCTCCACCAGGAGGGATTGCCGGAGCAGGAGCAATTGTTCCGGCAGGAAGAACAACTGCAGCAGCGGGGAGTCTAGGAGCAGAAGCTGAGAAACAAGCGTGGCTAGCCAAGTATGCCACTACACCAGTCCATGACAGCTCAGCTGCTACTACCTCCACCGCAGATCAGATCAGTGCGGTCTTGAGAGACCAGTTCGGCATCCTGCCGAAGAAGAAGATAATCGGCTATTCCAAGCCGTACCCCAATGAGTTCGACCTGATCCCACAACCACCCAAGTACCGGCTTCCGGACTTCAACAAATTCAGTGGGTCAGAAGGATCTAGCTCCATCGAGCACGTGAGCCGATACTTGGCCCAGCTGGGCATGGCTTCGGCATCGGATCAGCTACGGGTGAGGTGCTTCTCGCAATCCCTCACCGGTCCAGCTTTTGGATGGTACACCTCGTTGCAGCCAAATTCAGTGCAATCATGGAAGCAGCTGGAGGAACTGTTCCACACCCAATACCATTCAGAAACTACTGAAGCTGGTATTGCCGAACTAGCACAGGTTCGGCAAAAGCGAGGAGAGACAGTGGCTGAGTACATTCAGCGTTTCAGAACTGTCAAGAACCGATGCTATTCGGTTCATATAACTGAGAAAGAGGCAGTCGAGCTGGCCGTGGCAGGCCTTGCGGCGTCGTTCAAGGATCTGACGTTCCAAGTTGAGTACAACTCGCTGACGCACCTGGTCAATAGACTGACCTTATATGAGCAGCGCCATCCAGAACTGTACCAAGACAAGTTCAAGCGCGCGATCAGCCTGGTCAATACCGATGAAGATGAATATTCTGCGGAAGATCAGGAAGTAGCGGTAGCCGAATGGACTCGGACGCCAGTACCTGTGTCCAGCCAATGGGTGAATCCACCAGGGCCTCCGAGAGGGTTGGACTTTGATGTGACCAAAACTGAACAGATCTTCGATCTGCTACTAAAAGAGAAACAGTTGAAGCTACCCGAAGGCCACAAGATCCCTACGGCACAAGAGATGAACAAGAGGCCATACTGCAAATGGCATCATACGTTCACGCACACCACCAACGACTGCAAAGTACTGCGCGCGCAAATTCAGATGGCGATAGAATCAGGCCGATTAACTTTCGGACAGTTTGCCATGAAGGTAGACATGCGTCCGTTTCCGGACGTCAACATGGTGGACCTCAGCCATTCCATAAGAGAGCCAGGGTTCTCTTTCGATGTCAATATGGCAGGGTTTGTGATCCGCCATGGCGTGGACAAAGCAGAGAGCAGCCACTCTCGTGGCAAAGATAAAGAGGAGGCCGTTCCATGCAACCGGCCCCAAGACGACGATAGACGGTACCTAACCGAGGAGGAGGTGAGAAGCGTGTGGTATCAACGCCCATTATCCGTGCATCTCCTCAACAAATATGAGCAGCAGTACGGCCGACGTCGGCGCTACGACGACGACGATGACAAATATCGTCGGTCTGATGCAAGCAGGAGGTATCGTCAGAACGACAGGAACAACGACGGGTACGAACGTCGCGCGAGAGGGAGGTCAAGAGAGCAAGGTGACGTGGATAAGCACTGGGACTGTCCCTTCTTCAAACATTGCTGGGACTCAGGAATGAGCCGATTGCCAACAATCGAGAACTGCCCAGAATGCAGACAGCACAGGAGGAGGGCAAACGAAGGGTCAGTGTTCGAACATCTAGGGCCTCTCCCAACCCATAGCAGACGGGCTGAGTCATCTCAAGAAGAAGACTTTGAGGAGTCAGATGGAGAAGAAGATAGGTATCACCGACCCAGGTGGTGCCCTGATGGACTCAGCCATTCTCAGAAGCGTAGGGTGCAGCGGCTGCGAAACCTGGAAGAAGCCGAGGCACAGTACCTGTACACGTTGAGAAGAGCACGGCCCGATCTGGCCGTGAAAATCCAGCAAACATTGGAGACAAAGGCGCGCCCGCCAAAGAAAGTATGGCGCCCAAAACAGGCGAAAGCCGATGCACAGGCATCGGCTGATGCCGATGTAGAGACATCGGCTGATACAAACATGGTATTCATACTCCCGTCGGAGTTTCGCGCTCCAAGCGACGAGGAAGTTTCAGTGGCTCAATTCGATTGCGGTCCACGACCGGTTATCTTTGAAAAGCCACGAGATAGAAGCTACAGGCATCTGAAAGCCCTATACTTGAGGGGTTACATCAACGGGCAGCCTGTCGGCAAGATGTTGGTTGATACCGGAGCGGCAGATCAACATAATGCCGTATTCCATGCTACGTCGTTTGGGGCATTCCAGCGACGATCTGATCAAGACCAACATCACATTAAGCGACTTCAACGGCCAGGCGTCAGAAGCGAAAGGTGTTCTGAATGTAGAGCTTACTGTAGGCCGGAAGACCATACCTACTGCGTTCTTCATCGTTGACAGCAAAAGCAATTACGCCGTCCTATTGGGAAGGGACTGGATTCATGCTAACTGTTGCATCCCGTCTACAATGCACCAATGCATCATACAGTGGGATGGAGATGAAGTGGAAGTCGTTCAGGCGGATGACTCAATCGAGATATCACTAGCTGCCATGAGCGTGTGGGAAGCAGATGACCAAGAGCCGCTCTCTGGAATCAGTTTAGAGGGTTGTGAGCGCATCGAAGCCTCGAAAAATGGGGTAAGGCTGGTTTTATCCACCGGCCTAACGGAGTAGCAAGTCCAAGACATTGGACATACGTGGCAAGGCCGATCCCTGAGATCGGCCCTCAAGGAATGAAAAGCAAAGGGTCTCATCTCCAACATGCCACGTAGTTATAGTGGACATCCGAGAAGTTGCAAATCATTGCCAAAGTATTGCAACGGAAAGGGAGGCCGATTCCCGCAATCGGCCATAAAAAATTATCCTCAACATACCTTGTCTGTGTTCAGCATTGATCCAACAGATGCCTGAAGAGCCGATGCCATCAATTACTTGACAGAATCGGCTCGGGGGGCACATAGATGGATGAGATACGAGGATACGGAGCTAGGAACGGATGTCAAATGTCCAGCAGAGCAGCTCAAGTATGGGGGCCGTTATGTAAACAAATCGGCCGCAAAAAATCGAAAATACAGAAATTTTTGAGCACAGCCGATGCGTAGACATCGACTTAAGGATTAAAAGCCGATGCACGGCCATCGACTCAAGGGATACGACTGCTACGAGCAGAAGCCTGATGGAGCAGTCATCAAGTGGCGAGGCTCTGCTGAAGGACAAACACACCGGTGGCTCTCCTCGAAGTCCAGCAGTGCTAGCAGAAGCGGCAGGCAGATCAGCAGCCCTGGCCAGGAACAAGAACAGCATGAATATGCAGATCAGGCTAGGATCGTGAGAGCAACCAATGAACATTCAATCGGCTGTGACATTTCCTCCTGGGGTTTGACCAAGGTGACAACTTCATCAGACATCGTCACCAGAAACTGCATTAGTTTGCTCGAGGAGATGGACCAATCTGAGCAGTGAGGCGTGAGAATGAAGCTGCCGATCCTTCCAAAACCGTCTTAGTGCGCTGTCTCCTTGGGCGCAAGCTTTCTTGCCCTGTTCTGATGAAGAGATGGAGCGGCTCGGAGGGCAGCTCACTTGGAAGGTTCTCTACTTTTGAAAGCCGATTTGGTTAGAATCGGCTGGTGCTGCACCACAGTTGAGAAGCTGGTAGTGGCCCAATGCGGCTGGTGCACTCTCATTCTCGCCTTGACCAAGGCTCGGGGGGCAGCTAGCCCTGAAGATTCTTCGCTCTGAAAAGCCGATGGTGTTGAAATCGGCTGTCCCTGCATCGTAACCACGTTGAAGGGTGGATGACTCTTGCAGAAGAAAATTACCAGGTTGGCAGGAGGAGTTTGAAGAAGGAGCCATCATCAGTGGTTAGGCTATAGACCAGTTCATTGCTGCAAAGGAGTATAACATCGCAAGGGAAGCTGTGAGCAAACACCTGTTGAGCAGAGGTGTCAGCTTCAACGTCAAGGTTGTCAGCAACGGGTTAAGGAGCTTTCCTGGGAGCATTAATCCAGGAGTTTTGCCGTCAGGACAAACATCACGATTGGATGATTTTGAAGCCTAAGGATCTAGGGGTCTCACGGCTGCGCGTTAGACCTGTCCAGTTGGAAGTTTGGATCTGAATTTCATGGATTGCAAGTTAACATCTGAGGAGGCGATTAGATTGATCTGTCTTGCAATTTATTGGGAAGGCTGATGCATTACCATCGGCTCGTTAGGCATTGACCAAATTGACAATCGGCAAAATCAAAACAAGGGAGGATCGGCTAAATTAATTTGCAAGGAATCGGCAAAGTCAAATTGGGGAAATTTCTTCATTGATAATCAGATTTCTTACATAGAAGGAGCTGATGGCTCTCAAAAGGAATTGCTAGGGGTACATTGCCCCATCATCTGCTACTCCTAGCTCTATCCTATCTAGGGGCCGCTGCTGCCCTCATCATCGCCATCGCCGCTGTCGGCGCTGCTCCCGGCCGGCTCGTCGTCGCTGCTGTAACGACCACCGGCGGGGCCTTCATCGTCCTCATCTTCTTCGCTAGCGTCGCCATAGTCGCTGTCGAAGTCGCTGATGTTGCCGGGCCAAGGGCAGAGACGCTTGGCCGGCGGTTCGTCGGAGGAGGTGTTGTCCTCCTCCTCTTCCTCTTCCTTCACCTCCTCGGCGGAGGAGAAACCGTCCCAGGAGAAGCCGTCGTCGTCGCTTTCCTCCTCCGATTGCCCAATGGCAAGGAAGCGAAGGTCGCTCTCCCCGTCCGTTAAGGGCTGGTCGTCTTCGGACCAGACGAAGGAGTCGTGGGTCGACTCGTCCCCGTCGGCTATGGCGCGGCAGATGTTGGCCGTGTGGGCCTCCTGTGGGTCCCATTCAGGCGTCGGCTCACGGGAGGTGGAGGATTGGGTGGAAAGACCCGATGAGGGAGAAGACGAAGAGGAAGACATGGCGGCAGAGGAGGGTTTTTGGAAGTGCTGATGCAGAGGGAGGAAGAGGAGAACTGTTCGATGCGGCCAAATAAAAGGGGGAATATATGGTTTAATGCCTAAGCAGTTCCCGAGGGCGTGGTGCCAGAACCGTCAAGTCGTGCAGAGAAGTTGAAAAGGCAAGATGTCATCATGAAGAAAACTGCGACGGTTCTGCCACGACATGACCCTTCGAAGGAAGCAGATGGTTTTGCAATTATCATTATCAAAACCAGGGGGGCATGTGTTACCACCCGATTTTGGCCAAGTCAGGAGTTGGGCCGTAAGTGAAGATGGGCTTGAAGGACGTACACGTGGAGCATCTTCGAAGCGGCCTTGCGCTAAGAGTTTGGGCTAAGTGGCCCGTGTATCTGTAGTATAGTAGATTGCATTGTAATTTAGATTAAAGAGATAGAGTCTGGCCCGTGCACGGTTAGGTGCACGCCTCAATTAGAAAGTCCCTTGGACTATAAATATGTATCTAGGGTTATCGGAAAAGGAGGACAATCATCGTTCAACCAACACAAATCAGGCGCATCGCCACCCCTTTCCTACGAGGGTTTCTCCCGGGTAAGCACAATGCTGCCTAGATCGCATCTAGCGATCTAGGCAGTACACGTTTATTCGTTACCTTGTACTGCTCGTGCTGAAGCCTTGTTGATGGCGAGCAGTACCACTTATCCTTAGGTGTTTAGGGGCTTGCATTGGTGCTTTCTCGTGCATATTTGCGTGCCAATGCCGTCCCTCAACACCTAGCTGCCCTTACACCTTTACGGGTGTAAGGGAAGCATCTTGCTTGATCGTGCTTAGTAGATCCGATCCGTTATAGTTGCTCCTTGCATCTGCAGGGATTAGTTTAATATCTGCATAGTTAGGCCTTATGCTGGGGTCGGACGATCCGGTAGTGCGTTAGGCGTTGTTTATCGTCCCTGCGAGGGATGTTCCGGGAATCAACGTATGTTGGTTTTTAGGCCTCTCGTAGGGGTAGTTTGCATCACCTCTCGTAGCTGCTAGGCCCGATATCACGTAGGACGTTCCGATTATGCGGTGAAAACCCTAAACTGTCGTGGATCGTTTTAGCTTTGTTCTGATCAAGCAGGATCCCCATGCCATTGCAAATCCATCAAGGACCATGGGGGCGATCGGCTCTTTGAGCCGATCCACGAGGAAACCCGAGAGCCGATAGGGCTCGTATTTAATGTGTACGTGTCTACCATGCAGGAACAATCGAAGCACTAACACCTTCCCGACCGGGTCTAGGTCGGGTGGCACGCCCTAGCAACCGCCAGGACGTGGCCAGAAGATTTGCGGGACGACGCGAGGTGCCAGGGATCCACTAAGCGGCCCTGGGAGCTTCCCGGCTCTTCGTGTTGCTTAACCAACGCCCGTCGGGGGGTTTGGGAGGGTAACAGAAGCGGATAGAGCTTTCGAGAATCTCAAGCGCACAATTTCGACACCACCAATCTTGGTGGCGCCCAAAGAGAAGGAGCCCCTCCTGCTATACATTGCAGCCACACCTCAGGTGGTCAGCACGGCTCTCGTAGTCGAAAGGGAAGAAGAAGGAAAACTCCATGGAGTACAGAGGCCAGTATATTTCATCAGTGAAGTATTATCGCCTTCAAAACAGCGGTACCCGCAGTACCAGAAGCTGGCATATGGAGTGTTTACAACGGCAAGAAAGTTGCGGCACTATTTTTCGGCGCACCCGATAATAGTGGTCAACGAGGCTCCTCTATCAAATATATTAAACAATCCAGAAGCTACAGGGCGTGTCTCCCTTTGGGGAATAGAGCTTTCCCCTCGGGACATCACGTATGAAAAAAGAAAAGCAATAAAGTCGCAAATCCTACCAGACTTCATCGCAGAATGGATGGAGCTACAAAATACAGGACCCCCAGATTTATCGAGAACCTGGACTATGAACTTTGATGGGTCCAAAAGGTTAGAGGGTGCTGGAGCAGGCGTGATACTAATATCACCTGAAGGCGACAAATTAAAGTATGTCTTAAGGATGACGTTCCCAAACGCGTCTAACAATGAGGCAGCATATGAAGCTCTCATACACGGGATGTAGATGGCGAAGGCTTGTGGTGCAACCCGACTGAAAATCTTTGGCGACTCACAATTGGTGGCTCAGCAGGTCATGAATCAATGTGATGCAGTCAATGAAAGTATGATAGCATACAAGGAGATGTATAACGAGCTAGAAAAACTGTTTGATGGATGCGAGGTAAATCACATCAGCAGGTTGAGCAACGATGAAGCCGATGTTCTTGCAAACATCGGGTCGCAGTGTCTCGCGATTCCACCAGGCGTGTTTTGGGAAGAAATAGCCGAGAGATCTACAAAACCGATGAAACCAAAGAAGAAGGAGAAGGACGAGAAACCCTCGGGGGATACGAAAGAAACACTGGAAGAGGAAGAGGAACATGAGCTAGTCATGATGGTGCAAATCCCATGGATGCAGGCGTACATATCGTACATCTTAAGGAAAACAATACCCGACGATCCAATAGAAGCAAGGCGAGTAATCAGACGTTCTAAAGCCTTTACTGTGGTCAAAGGGGAGTTGTACAAGCGAAGTATTTCGGGTGTGCTACAAAGGTGCGTCACACCCGAAGAAGGAAGGATAATCCTGAAAGATGTACGCGAAGGAATATGTGGTCATCACGCAAGCAGTCGAACTATCGCGGCCAAGGTTTTCAGAGCAGGATTTTATTGGCTGACAGCAATCGAGGACGCGAAGGAAATAGTGCGAACTTGCGACGCGTGCCAGAGATTTTCCGCAAAACCTCATTCTCCGGCAGCAGAGCTAATGCCTATACCGCTATCCTGGCCTTTCGCTCAATGGGGTCTTGATATGGTAGGAAAATTGCACAAGGCCTCGCCAGGTGGATACGAGTATATGCTCGTCGCTGTCGACAAATTCACCAAGTGGATAGAAGCGAAGCCGATAAATTCATCAGATGGAGCGTCAGCAATCAAGTTTGTGAAAAGCATTGTCTTTCGGTTTGGAGTACCTCATAGCAGTGCAGAGGTGGGCATCAAATTGCATTTTGCATCAGTTGCGCACCCGCAGACCAATGGTCAAGTCGAGCAACCCAATGGTATCATCTGCAATGGTATCAAGAAGCGCTTGTTAGGACCATTGGAAAAAGCTCGACATACTTGGCCAGAAGAGTTGCCAAGCGTGTTATGGAGTATCCGAACAACACCAAATACAGCGACACAGGAGACGTCGTTCTTTCTGGTCCATGGAGCTGAAGCAGTACTACCGATAGAAATAGAGCATGATTCTCCAAGAGTCATATAATACGATGAAGAAACTTCAAGAAGAGCTTTGGAGGATGATGTCAACGCACTCGATGAGGCTCGAGACGAAGTGTTATCACGGGTCGCTAAATACCAGCAAGATCTGAAAAATTACCACAGTCGACGATTGCGACCACGATCTTTTCAGATTGGAGACTTGGTTTTACGACTCAATCAAAAAAGCCATGAAAAACTCGAGTCGCCGTGGCTTGGTCCTTACATCATCACAGAAGTAATTGAAGGAGGAGCATACAGGATAAAGGACAAGAAGTCAGGAGTTGCCGAGCCAAATCCTTGGAACGTGGCACAACTCAGGCGTTTTTACGCCTAGAGTCGAAAATATAGTCCTCCTTGTAAAAGCTACAATGTACTAAAACGCCCGCGAGTTTTCAGACGCACTCTTTTCTTTTTCAGGGCACCGAGTGGGGCTGGAAAAGGTTTTTAATGAGGCGGACTCGCGGTGCTACAGTATAGTAAAGATAGTAAAGATACACATCTTTTTCTTTGACAAGATCGGGGGCTCGCGCCCAGAAGATACAATATATATACTCAATGTCGACGAATACAACTTGCAAAATATTTCGCCTTGGTGCAAAGCACCTCGCAAAATAAAACGGTGATACAAAAATAGTGATCAACAAAAAGCTCGGGGGCTAACACTCGCAAAAATAGTACACTCAATATAATTTATTCTGCTTTGGGTCAACCTCGCATTATAAAAAAATCGCCACCAAACGCCCGGGGGCTTGACAAGGAAAAATAACAAATCTAGTGACTTTACAATATAGATTATGTTTACAACATACAAGATACAGCTCTTGGGAATGCCTAGTATATTATCTATAGTCAACCGTTCATCATTTGCAGCCCGAGTACTATGTTCAGCACAGCTGCCCTTCACGAAGAACTCAGCATCCATCCGAAGGAGTTCATCCATCATATCTTCTGCTACAGGGGTTACAATGTCATCAATTTTGCCAACATTCCTTTTCCTTTTCGCCATCTTGGCCAGGCACTTGGAGACAATTTTGCTCATGTCCAACTTTGGATAGCAAATTTGTATCATCATCATAGCAAATCTGGCGCCAGCAGATAACTGGGCACGCACGAAACCATGGATCCGAGGTGCATCCCGAAATTTATCCATCAAATCAGGAAGGGTTTCTGGCATCTTATTGCACGGGAACATGGTGCCGTAAACTAAAGACAACGTCCTTGTACAGAAGTCGAGAAATTCGCGGACCTGACCCGCGTGATCTTGAAATCTGACAATTTGGCGGGTAAGTTCAGCTGTACCCCAAAAGTTAGAACCATGCTGCAGTGCAAGTCTGAGGAGCGCATTGGATCGAGCCTCAACACGTTGATCCTCGGCAGCAGTATCCAAAAAAGAACCTATTTTGATAAAAGACTCAGCAAGGACAGAGAAGACAACAAGAGAAATATCAAGCATGACCAAGTTAAAACAAAGCATACCTGTCATATCCAAGCTAGCGTCAGTCATCAGCTGAAGCATATAATTTTCTCGGGCAGAAGCTTCAGTAGCCTCAGAAATTGCAGCTTCTTTTGCAGCTATGGCATCCTGAGCCTGTTGAAGCGCAATTTTTTCCCTCTCGGAAGATTTTCGAGACTTCTCCATTATCATAAGTGACTGTTTCTTCATAGATTGGAGTTGTTGGAGAAGTTCTTCTAAGTCTTGTGCCGAACCTTTACTCGATGAATCTTCAATAAGTTCGACATCAACAGGTGTTTTCTTCAAACAGGACGAAGCAGGAAAAACTTCGGAAGGACGAGGAGTTGCAGTATAGTTGTCAAAAATCAACTGAAAATAGAAGTTTCGACATCAATCATCAAGCAAAGATAGATTTCAATTGATTCTCAAAGTATGTACATGGCTATTACAAAAGAAGGGTCCCTAGTGAACTACTGAAGTAGTTGCCGCTACAACTACTAGGGCGACAGCGCCAAAAGAGAGTTAAAACTAAAAGAGAAGATAAGGTGGTCTACTTGACCTCCGGCTTCGACGAACTAGGAGCAGGAGCTGGCTTGTATCCGAGGTAGGCAAGGATTTTCTTCGAATTGGGCTTGGCAGCTTTAATCAGCGACTGCCACCTCTTCATCTCCATCTCCTCCGTATTGCCAACCCTTGCCCAGTCGACATCTTGTTGGCTGTCAGCAACCAAGGCAATTGTACCTTCGACACAAACTTTCAACCCTTCTTGGCGAAGTTGAAGTCCAAGGTCTTCTTGAGAATTGAAGCACTTGGCGAGAGCGACAAAAGGCGCAGGTACCTCCTTCTTCTTGAAGAAGTAAGGGAAAAGCCGAGACAGGCCTGTCCCAGCTTCAGCAAGACCTTCGCGGGCCTCGTCTCCGTGAATCTCAAGAAGAGACAGCGCGTCAAGAAGAGGATCACCCTCAGGACTTTCCAGTTCATAATCTTGTTGCGTTTTCCCTAAATAAGTAAAAGAAGCTTGTCAAGAAAAAAGCAAGCAAGGACAAACAGAAGAATCCGAAGAAATAGGTGGAGATTTCGGCACTTACTGACAAAACATCGACTTTGCGACTCTAGTCGAGTAAGAATTTCTTTCTCGCGCGCAGACTGCTGAGATATGTTGTCGCTCAACGAAGTTTCCGCGTCGTGAAGTCTTTTTCGAAGACCTTCAACAGCGGCAGCATCTGCTTCAGCCTTCTTGCGAGCTTTCTCGCTTTGCTCTAACTTCACAGCAAGGGCGTCAGCGCGTTTGTTGGACTCCGCAAGAGTTTCTGCCATAATAGAAGACGAGTGAAACATTGTGGCAAAAAATGGCGACGGAATATACTCGCTAGAGAAAGACAGATAAGGAAAAAAGGGGGCACCTTCAAGTTTAGCAGCATATTCACG
Source organism: Lolium rigidum (assembly GCF_022539505.1). Lineage (NCBI taxonomy): Eukaryota > Viridiplantae > Streptophyta > Magnoliopsida > Poales > Poaceae > Lolium > Lolium rigidum. The sequence continues at coordinate 403,344,537 of NC_061510.1, forward strand.
GTACCCGACAAATTGGGTACCGAAGCGGATAAGCTCCCTCATGAAAGGCTGAAGAGAAGACCATAAAAAAGAGGATCAATATAGGAAGGAAAAAATTTGGCATCACCAAGAAATAAAGAAAGGAGGGTTCAAAGCATTGAAATCAGTACAGGAAAAAGAAACAACTTACTTCTTCCATTAAAGGAGTCGTGGAACAACCAATTAACATGGTAGGTTCCTTGGCTGTATCCACCCTAGCCCTTTTTGGTGAAGAAGCTCGGGGGCTTGCAATGGGAGTTGGATGCTCTATGTCCTGTTGATGAGGTGACGTTTCGTCCCCATCAGGTTGAGCTTCAGAGACAACTAAAGTACGGGACGTACTCGTTCGAGCAGTCGCGTCAATAGGTGGATTCTCATCCTCGTCGCCACTTCAATAAACAAGGCGACAAAATAAGAAACAAATATAGACAAAAACATCGAGAACAAACAACAAATGGCAAACAGGAACTTACGAGCTGACAAGAGCATCTTCATAAGGATCAAAAAATTTCTTCCCAGCATCGGGAATAACTTCTTCGGCACCCGCAGCACCGGCTTTGGAGGTGCCAGAGTCGACAACCTCGCCCCATTTTATTTTGTTCTTTGGAGAAGCAGCTGGGGGAGGAGAGAATGTCGACGCGGTAGCTTCAGTTTCAATCTCCTTTTCAGAGGATGCCGCGGATTTTCGAGAACCCGCGATCTCACTCTCAGGGTGAGAAGTACCGTGGTTGTCGTCAGTGACGACGGCTCGTTCTTCGACTTCCCCACCTTCGGGAAGGGGATGAAGAGGTGACGTAGTGTCATGGTTCTGAGCAAAAGATAGAAAAAGCATCAACATGGATTCGTATCAGTAACAACAGTTGAAAAAGTAGCAGTGCTAAAAGAGAAAAGAAAAAAGTGCATGAATGAAAGGATGACAAAAAAATACAACCCGCGGGAGCGCGTTGGTGGCGCTATATGGCGTAACACGGCAAGATGAGGGGACGGCATCCTTCTTGCTGAGCGACGAGATCTTTCGGACAAGTTTTTCTAGGTCATTGACCGATAAACTTGTCGACAGGCGATCCACATCTTCATCGCCAGCATACATCCAAAGGGGATTTTTGCGAGCCTGCAGAGTCTGCACCCTAATCCTAAGGAAGTACGCTGTGATTTGGATACCCGACAATTCCTGCCCTCGGGTATTTTGGAGCTGGCGGATGCGTGTCATCAGCGCCTTTTTCGCCTCTTTTTCTTCGTCGCTAGCTTCTGCATCCCAGGAACGGCGGCGACAGATTTTTTCAGTACCATCGAAAGGAGGGATGTTGTCTTCAACAGAGCCATGATTCTCCTCGAGGATGTACAACCATTTTTTGCGCCACCCTTGTACTGAGTCAGGGAATTTGACGTCAAAGTACTCGACATCAGGGCGGACGCAGATAACAACGCCACCTATGTTATAGGAAGTATTGGGAGAGCCATTACGGCGACAGAGGAAAATGCGTTTCCAAAGAGGGCAGTTAGGCTGAACTCCAAGGAAAGCTTCGCAAAGCGTGATGAAGATGGAAATATGGAGGATGGAGTTGGGAGTGAGATGATGAAGTTGCAATCCCTACATAAAAAGCAACCCCCGTAAGAAATTGTGAATAGGGGCAGACAAACCACGGATGAGGTGATCGACGAAACTGACCCGATACTCCATTGGAGGGGTTGGGTAGCTCTCTTCGCTGGGGAAGCGCAGCGCGTCTTGCTTCTTGCTGATCCCCAGTTTCTTCAGCAAGTTGTTGTCTTGAGGGGAGATTTTGGATCTCTCCCATTGCAGGGTCCCCAGATCTTCGGTCGCCATCTTCGACTCAGGAGTGCTATGCCTAGTGAGTCTGCGCGGTGGAATCAACAGTGACGTAGGAGCAAAGTGCGAGCGTGGTTGAGCAAAGGAACTGTGCGGCGCAATGGAGGATTTTGGCAGAGGAAAGCAGAGGAGCGGCGCGAGCGAAAGTGCGAAAGGAGGAAGACGATGACCCTAAATAGAGGTGCGGTGAATCGATGCACCGTTGGATGGAGAAAATAGGGGATAGATGGCGTACACGTGGACAAGGGGTAAAAATGGAATTTCACTGAGAAGGGAACGAATAGGCGCTACAGTGCGTGCGTCAGTAAAAAGTGGAGGACGTGTGTCCCCCACTTCCACGACGTGTCAACTTGATAAGAAATTTGGGTCCACAAGACAGAGAGGGAGCATTGCTCGCACCTTCCCAATACAAGAGGACGTGGCCAACATCAGCAATGATGTCATGATTACCAATGGAAAAACATCGGCAGAGGTGATGAGAGAAATGTCGACAAGAAAGAACGGCTGATAAGTTTGAGAGCTTTTGATCAAATACAAGTTTTTGGTCAAATGCTCGGGGGCTACTTTGGAAAAAAGAAAAATTCGAGTATGACAAAATAGAAATGGCGAGAGTCTATGACCAAATGCAAGCATTTGTTCATAGCCTCGGGGGCTACTCCCATCGGGAGCGCTGGTCACGCACCCGATAGATGTGAAAAGCTCGAGAAGGAATAACAATATAGCGACAGAAGATATTAATTTGTTGAGCCTACAACCAAGCACAAATCCTTGATTGTAGCCTCGGGGGCTACTCCCATCGGGAACGCTGTTCGCGTGCCCGATGAAATTACACAAAAATATAGAGAAAGAAAAAAGAAGTGAGTATATTTCGAGTTATACAAAATAACTCTACATATACTCCCATCGGGAAGGAAAAGTAAGTCATCAAATATGACTCAATAAAATGTGCTATTCCAACAACCGAAAAGCACTCGACAATATATTCTCAGAGCGCTAAAAGTCGCGAATAATCTCTGAATGCCGCAAAACTTTGCGAAGGTAAGACCCCATATCCGTTCTGAGCGGCGTGGCACCGTCTCTGACGGCGGTTTGCTACTTTTTTCCGTATCAACAGATACGAAGAAAAATCCTAACGGACGCGTTAGGTACCCGATAAAAGATGACTGGGACTCGACACAATGGTAAAACCTTAAGCAGCACCTGTCGAAGTTTACACCAGTATCCCGAGATCATGTCCAGGGACGTGATCTTGAAGTTGGTTTTTGCGGATTGCCACTAGAGCAGTTAACTAGTACCTGATACGTCAGATGAACTAGCCCCAACTACCATTATCCCTATACAATATAGTATTTGCGTATCCAAAAGATATGCGATAAATTCGACAAGATTATTGAATGATTAAAGTTGGAGATTTTTCCTGATTCTTTGATTCAAGCAAAATCTCGGGGGCTACTGACATAGGCATCCCCAATGGGCCTGCCGAAGATGGTACCCGGGGTTTACTGAAGGCCCACAAGTCGAAGAATACAAAGATCGGAGGCCCAATTGGTGTTAAGGAAAGTTAGAGTTGTATTAGGAAATATAGAAACTTGTAATTTCACGGGACGGGTTAGAAACCCTCCCGGACTCTGTAACTTGTGTATTACGAATCCCTCGGCTCCACCTCCTATATAAGGGGGAGTCGAGGGGCAAAGAAAGGATCGAATCTATTGTCAACATAACCCTATTATTACAATCAGCGAGTACTTTTCGGCTGAAACCTTCGAGATCTACTTGCCCTCTACTTCTAACAAAACCCTAGTCTACAATCTGTAGGCATTGACAAGTTAATCCCTTGTCAGCTGGCTCATGGGTCCCGATGTCAGCCTCCCCGTACAAGAAACATGTGATATCTTGATTATTTTGCAGACAATAAAAAGTGTATTTCGCTCTGAGCTATTGCAAACGGATAAATTAAATCTTTATTTTTACATAAACAAACTAATATGTTGAATCTCCTTGTTTTTGTTTTATTTTTGCGAAGCATAGGACTTTCTTGTTATGGAGTGGGCTGAAATTGTACGAGTCAAAAGACGTCCAGCAGGTTAGAAGGCCCAGATGGCCATGCAGCCCCAATTTATATCTTCCTTATCTTGGATTATTTTTTGATCAAAAGGCCCAGCAGGGATACATCCTTTTTCTTTTGGTCCTGTGTGCCGCCTTGGAAACGTTGAGGACGCTGCTGCCTCATGGGACCCGCATGTCATCCTCTATGAACTCTAAAAATTTCTTTTTCTTGGATTTTTTTTCACCCTCTGATTTTTGGCTATTTCCTTTTTCTTTTGTTCCCCTGCCGCCTTGGGACCCGTATGTCATCCTCTATGTACAATAAACTTTCTTTTCTTGGAGTTTTTTCCCCTAATTTCTGGCTACTTTCGTTTTCTTTTGATCTCAAGCCGCATTTGAAACGTTGAGACCGCTGCTGCAAAATGGGACCCACATGTCATCCTCTATGTAAAATAAAAGTTTCTTTTCTTGGATTATTTTTCACGCTCTGATTTTTGGCTATTTCCTTTTTCTTTCGATCCCCTGCTGGCTTGGAAACGTTGAGGATGTTGCTGCCTCATGGGTTCCACATGTCATCCACTATGAACAATAAAAGTTTCTTTTCTTCGATTTTTTTCACCCTCTACTTTTTGGCTATTTCCTTTTCTTTTGATCCCCTGCCGCCTTGGAAACGTTGAGGATGCTGCTGCGTCATGGGACCCGCATGTCATACTCTATGTACAATAAAAGTTTCTTTTCTTGGTTTTTGGCTCCTGATATTTGGTCACTTGCCTTTTTCTTTCAATCTCATGCCGACTCTCAAACGTACAATAAAAGTTTCTTTTCTTGGATTATTTTTGGCTCCTGATATTTGGTCACTTGCCTTTTTCTTTCGATCTCATGCCGTCTTTGAAATGTTCAGACCGCTGCTACAACATGGGACCCTATGTCATCCTCTATGTACAATGAAAGTTTCTTTTCATGGATTATTTTTTGCTCTTGATATTTGGTCACTTTCCTTTTTCTTTCGATCTCATGCCGCCTCGGCCCTCTGAAACGTCGAGTAAGTTGTTGGCTCATGGGACCCGCATGTCATCCTCTATGTACCATAAAGTTTTTTTTCTTGGATTTTTTACCCCCTGATTTTTGGTCACTTGCCTTTTTCTTTCGATCCTGTGCCGCCTTTGAAATTGTGAACGCTGCTGGCTCATGGGTCCCACATGCCAGCCTCTATGAACAATAATATTTCTTTTCTTGGATTTTTTTACCCCCTGATTTCTGGCTATTTGCCTTTTTCTTTGGATCCCCGGCCGCCTTTGAAACGATGAGGACGCTGCTGGCGCATAGCTCCCACATGTCAGCCTCTATGAACAATAAACCTTTCTTTTCTTGGATTTATTGTTGACCCCTAATTAATGGCTACTTCGCTTTTTTTTTTCGATCCCCAGCCGCCTTAGAAACGTTGAGGACGCTGTTGGCTCATGGATCCCATATGACAGCCTCTATGAAAAATAAAACATTTACTTTCTTGGATTTATTTTTGACACCTAATTAATGACTACTTGGTTCTTTTCTTTTGATCCCGTGACGCCTTTGAAACGTTGAGGGCCCTGCTAGCTCATGGGTCCAACATGTCAGCCTCTATGAACAATAAGAGTTTCTATTGTTGCATTTATTTTTGACCCCTAATTTCTGGCTATTTGCCTTTTTTTCCATCGCCTGCCGCCTTAGAAACGTTGAGGACGTTGCTGGCTCATGGGTCCCACATGTCAGCCTCTTTGTACGATAAAAGTTTCCTTTGCTGGATTTATTTTTGACCCCTAATTTCTGGCTATTTTCCTTTTTCTTTCGAACTCCACCGCCTTTGAAACGTTGATGACGCTGCTGCAAACTGGGTACAATATGTCAGCCTCTTTGTGCGATAAACCTTTCCTTTCTTGGATTTTTTGGACACCTGATTTCGAGCTACTTGCCTTTTTCTTTCGATCTCCTGCCCCCTTTGAGAAACGTCGAGAACGATGCTGGTTTGTGTGTCCCACATGTCATCCTCTCTGAATGATAAATGTTGAGTCCGCGGCTGCAAGATACGTCCCACATGTCAGCCTGCCTGTTGAATAAACGTTTCCTTTCTCGAATTTATATTTGACCCCTGATTTCTGGCTACTTTGCCGTTTCTTTTGATCCCCTGCATGTCTGCTACTCCACCGAAAAACATACCAGCATGTATTTATCACAATACGGGTAGCTAATTTAGGAAAAATGTGTTCATCACGGGATTAAAAAAAAGATCTTCATCTCTACTAAATTTTGATTTCACCAAAAACCGAACAGCGTGTGTTCATGACTTTAAGTTCACGAACACTATGGTTTCTCTATAAAATAAGGTCACCATCAGTTCCTTTATTGAAGGCATTTGCGAAAAGTGTCTTTGGCTAATGGGCACCAGTGCTCCTGCTGTTTTAAAAAAATCAAATATCATACATATTTTTTTCAAAAAAGTCTGAAAATAAATGTAGACATAATAAATAAAGTAACCTACAAGCGTGTAAAATTTTAATATGAAATTCTTTATATTGTAGACTACACAAAAAAGATAAAATCTGTTGAAATTTAGAGATTTGAAATATGCATACCCAGATCCACACGTTCACTACAAGAAAAGTTGCCATGGCCGATGAAGTTGAAGTCGCGCCGTGGTTGGTGGTGCACCAAGGCCGACGATTTTTGGTCCCTCCGTGGTTCATGTCAAAACTTTTTTTTTCTCGTTTTTGAGGCCACCTAGCCCGACGAAAGCGGCCAAAACGTCGCGTATGGTGGCCCGGGACGTGGTGCATCGCGAATTCTCGGGTTCGTTGGCCGAGTCAACGCAAATCCGCACCGCCCAGGGATGTAGGGCCCACATGGCAGCCTCTCTAGCATTGTTTTTTTTCTCGATCGCGCCATCTCGTTCAACGCTCTCCGATCGAGCCGTTTACGATGCAGGATCATGGGTCCCGCTTGTCATCCTCTATGAACCAAAATTCCTTCTTTTCTTGGATTTTTTGACCCCCTGATTTCTGGCTACTTCCATTTTCTTTTGATCCCGTGCCGCCTTGGAAACGTTGAGACCGCTGCAGCTAAATGGGACCCACATGTCATCCTCTATGAGCAATCAACTTTCTTTTCTTAGAGTTTTTTTTGGCACCTCATATTTGGTCACTTGCCTTTTTCTTTCGATCCCCTGCCTCCTCTCAAACGGTGATACCGCTGCTGCTAAATGGGACCCGCATGTCATCCTCTATGTACTATAAAACTTTCTTTTCTTGGATTTTTTTTGGCACCTCATATTTGGTCACTTGACTTTTTCTTTCGATCCCCTGCTGCCTCTCAAACGGTGATACCGCTGCTGCTAAATAGGACCCGCATGTCATCCTCTATGTACTATAAAACTTTCTTTTCTTGGATTTTTTTTGGCACCTCATATTTGGTCACTTGCCTTTTTCTTTCGATCCCCTACCGCCTCTCAAACGGTGATACCGCTGCTGCTAAATGGGACCCGCATGTCATCCTCTATGTACTATAAAACTTTCTTTTCTTGGATTTTTTTTGGCACCTCATATTCGGTCACTTGCCTTTTTCTTTCGATCCCATGCCGCCTCTCAAACGGTGATACCGCTGCTGCTAAATGGGACCCGCATGTCATCCTCTATGTACTATAAAACTTTCTTTTCTTGGATTTTTTTGGCACCTCATATTTGGTCACTTGCCTTTTTCTTTCGATCCCCTGCCGCCTCTCAAACGGTGATACCGCTGCTGCTAAATGGGACCCGCATGTCATCCTCTATGTACTATGAAACTTTCTTTTCTTGGATTATTTTTGGCACCTCATATTTGGTCACTTGACTTTTTCTTTCGATCCCCTGCTTCCTCTCAAACGGTGATACCGGTGCTGCTAAATGGGACCCGCATGTCATCCTCTATGTACTATAAAACTTTCTTTTCTTGGATTTTTTGGCACCTCATATTCGGTCACTTGCCTTTTTCTTTCGATCCCCTGCCGCCTCTCAAACGGTGATACCGCTGCTGCTAAATGGGACCCGCATGTCATCCTCTATGTACTATAAAACTTTCTTTTCTTGGACTTTTTTTGGCTCCTGATATTTCGTTACTTGCCTTTTCTTTCGATCCCCTGCCGCCTCTCAAACGGTGATACCGCTGCTGCTAAATGGGACCCGCATGTCATCCTCTATGGACTATAAAACTTTCTTTTCTTGAATTATTTTTGGCTCCTGATATTTGGTCACTTGCCTTTTTCTTTCGATCCCCTGTCGCCTCTCAAACAGTGAGACCGCTGCAGCTAAATGGGACCCGCATGTCATCCTCTATGAGCAATCAACTTTCTTTTCTTGGAGTTTTTTTTTGGCACCTCATATTTGGTCACTTGCCTTTTTCTTTCGATCTCATGCCACGTTTGAAACGTTGAGGAACCTGCTGGCTCATGGGACCCGCATGTCATCCTCTATGTGCTATAAAAGTTTCCTTTGTTGGATTTTTTTTCACCCTCTGATTTTTGGCTTGCCTTTTTCTTTTGATCCCCTACCCCCTTTGAAACGTTGAGTAAGCTGTTGGCTCAAGGGACCCGCATGTCATCCTCTATGTCCATCAACTTTCTTTTCTTGGATTTTTTTCACCCCCTAATTACTAGCTACTTTCTTTTTTCTTTTGATCTCAAGCCGCATTACCAACATTGAGACCGCTGCTGCAAAATGGGACCCACATGTCATCCTCTATGTACAATAAATCTTGGATTATTTTTGGCTCCTGATATTTGGTCACTTGCCTTTTTCTTTCGATCTCATGCCGCCTTTGAAACATTGAGTAAGCTGCTGGCTCATGGGTCCCGCATGTCATCCTCTACGAACAATAAAAGTTTCCTTTCTTGGAGTTATTTTTGACCCCTAATTTCTGGCTATTTGCCTTTTTCTTTTGATCCCCTGCCCCCTTTGAAACGATGAGGACGCTCTTGGCAGGTCGGTCCCACATGTCATCCTCTATGAACAATAAAAGTTTCCTTTGGTGGATTTATTTTTGACCCCTAATTAATTTCTGGCTATTTCCTTTTTTTTCTTTTGATCCCCTGCCGCCTTGGAAACGTTGAGGATGCTGCTGCCTCACCGGTCCCGCATGTCATCCTCTCAGAACGATCAATGTTTTCTTTTCTTGGATTTTTTTACCAACTGATTTTTGGTTTTTTTATTTTCGACCCCCTGCCTTTGAAACGTTGCCAACGCTGCTGGCTCATGGGTCCCTGATGTGAGCCTCCCCGTACAAGAAACATGTGATATCTTGATTATTTTGCAGACAATAAACAGTGTATTTCGCTCTGAGCTATTGCAAACGGATAAATTAAATCTTTATTTTTACAACTTATATCTTGAATCTCCTTGTTCTTTGTTTTTGCGAAGCATAGGACATTCCTGTTTTTTTGTTGAGAAAAATCCGAACTTTCATGTTCTGGAGTGGGCTGAAATTGTACGAATCAAAAGGCCCAGAAGGATAGTTCGAAGGCCCAGATGTCCAGATGCGGCCCAATTGAAATCTTTCTTTTCTTGGATTTTTTTCACCCCCTGATTTCTGGCTACTTCATTTTTCTTTTGGTCCTGTGCCACCTTGGAAACGTTGAGACCGCTGCTGCAAAATGGGACCCGCATGTCATCCTCTATGTACAATAAAGTTTCTTTTCTTGGATTATTTTTGGCTCCTGATATTTGGTCACTTGCCTTTTTCTTTCGATCTCATGCCACGTTTGAAACGTTGAGGAATCTGCTGGCTCATGGGACCCGCATGTCATCCTCTATGTACAATAAAAGTTTGATTTCTTGGATTTTTTTTCACCCTCCGATTTTTGGCTATTTCCTTTTTCTTTTGATCCCCTGCCGCCTTTGAAACGTTTAGTAAGCTGCTGGCTCATAGGTCCCACATGTCAGCTCGTATGAACGATAAAGCTTTCCTTTCTTGGAGTTTTTTTGACCCCCTAATTTCCGGCTACTTTATTTTTCTTTTGATCTCAAGCCGCATTTGAAACGTTGGGACCGCTGTCTGCAAAATGGGACCCGCATGTCATCCTCTATGTACAATCAAGTTTCTTTTCTTGGATTATTTTTGGCTCCTGATATTTGGTCACTTGCCTTTTTCTTTCGATCCCATGCCACGTTTGAAACGTTGAGGAACCTGCTGGCACATGGGACCCGCATGTCATCCTCTATGTACTACAAAAGTTTATTTTCTAGGGTTTTTTTTCACTCTCTGATTTTTGGCTATTTCCTTTTTCTTTTGATCCCCTACCGCCTTGGAAACGTTGAGTAAGCTGCTAACTCGTGGGTCCCGCATGTCATCCTCTATGTACAATCAACTTTCTTTTCTTCGAGTTTTTTTACCCCCTAATTTCTCGCTACTTTCTTTTTCTTTTGATCTCAAGCCGCATTTGAAACGTTGGGACCTCTGCTGCAAAATGGGACATCATGTCATCCTCTATGTACAATAAAAGTTTCTTTTCTTCGATTATTTTTCACCCTCTGATTTTTGGTCACTTGCCTTTTTCTTTCGATCTCATGCCGCATGTCATCCTCTATGTACTATAAAAGTTTCTTTTCTTGGATTTTTTTCACCCTCTGATCTTTAGCTATTTCCATTTTCTTTTGATCCCCTGCCGCCTTGGAAACGTTGTGTAAGTCTGTCGATCGATGGGACCCGCATGTCATCCTCTATGTACAATCAGGTCTCTTTTCTTAGATTTTTTTTACCCCCTTATTTTTGGTCACTTGCCTTTTTCTTTCGATCTCATGCAGCCTCTGAAACGTTGAGGAAGCTGCTGGCTCATGGGACCCACATGTCATCCTCTATACTATAAAAGTTTCTTTTCTTGGATTTTTTTCACCCTCTTATTTTTGGATATTTCCTTTTTCTTTTGATCCCCTGCCTCCTTGGAAACGTTGATTAAGCTGCTGACACAAGGGGCCCGCATGTCATCCTCTATGTACAATCAACTTGCAAGATCTTGGAGCGAAAGAGCTTGTATAAGTGGGACCCATATGTCATCCTCTATGTACAATAAAAGTTTCTTTTCTTGGATTATTTTTTGCTCCCGATATTTGGTGAGTTTCCTTTTTCTTTTGATCTCATGCCGCCTCTGAAACGTTGAGTAAGGTGCTGGCTCATGGGACCCGCATGTCATCCTCTATGTACAATAAAGTTTCTTTTCTTAGATTTTTTTTACCCCCTGATTTTTGCTAACTTGCCTTTTTCTTTTCGATCATATGCCGCCTTTGAAATTGAGGTCGCCGCTGGCTCATGGGTCCCACATGTCAGCCTCTATGAACAACAAACCTTTCCTTTGTTGGATTTATTTTTTACCCCTAATTTCTGGCTATTTGCCTTTTTTTCTTTTGATCCCCTGCGGCCTTTGAAACGATGAGGACGCTCGCTGGCGGGTCGGTCCCACATGTCATCCTCTATGAAGAATAAAAGTTTCCTTTTTGGATTTATTTTTGACCCCTAATTTCCGGCTATTTGCCTTTTTCTTCGATCCCCGCCGACTTCGAAATGATGAGGATGCAAGCTGGCGGATCGGTCCCACATGTCGGCCTCTATGAACTATAAATGTTTCCTTTGTAGGATTTATTTTTTACCCCTATTTTCGGGCTACTTGCCTTTTTCTTTGAAACGTTGAGGACGCTACTGTCTCATGGGTCCCACATGGCATCCTCTCTGAACGATAAACCTTCATTTCTTGTTAACGACAGGTTTATCAGTATTATTTTCGCAGACTAATACAAGCTCTTTCGCTCCAAGATCTTGCAAGTTAATAGAATAAATCATGGAATTATTAGGATATGTTTTAAATTTCAAATCCACTTTATGAATTTTTGAAAATACCGTGATCTATGTGGGTATGGAGCGATCAAAGATTTTCATATTGGCCATGAGCAGTTTCAAAAATTGCAACCCAATAATTCAAAATAAATACAAACAACTTTTATGTAGAATCTCCGTGTTTTTGTTTTTTGCCAATCATAGGATCTGTGGTTCTTTAGAAAAGGGCAAACATTGCATGAGCAGAAAGGCCCATTTGTACTTATTGGGCTTCGACAGCCGGAGCAAGTAGGCCTATAGCAAATACCTTGTAGATGGCCGTTGGAACCCAAAAGTATTAGTTGCTCACATGCACAAAGGTTCTGGGAGGAAGGTGGGCGGATGTTTGATCTGAAGCTACCTCGGCTTCACCAAAACACCTGGGCAAAGGACATTCTGTGTGACCCCATGTTTAGTGATGACCAAAGGTGCACTATTATCTGTATCATGTATGCAATTTGGTCATCCAGGAATCGATGGGTTCATGATGACGAGGCATATGATCCTATCTTGTCAATGCGCAAGATTAGGGAGGAGTTGTATATGTTAGAATGCAAGGAAAGAACTCGAAACTTGAAGAGGGACAATGTTGGCGACCACCTGATCCGGGATGGGTTAAAATCAATACAGATGGCGCCATCAATGCACCTGAGGGGAAGGGTGGCGGTGGTGGAGTTGCTAGGTCTCACCTGTCCTTTACGGGTGCTTGGAGTAAACCTTTCATTGGAGTGACTGATCCATTAATTGCTGAAGTGTTGGCCTTAAGAGATGGAGTGATCTTCGCGAAACTCCGAGGGTTCTCACATGTGGTGATGGAGATGGACAGTTTGGAGGTAGTTAACCTCTGGTATTTGCGCCAGGATGATCGTTCCATCATGGCGCCTATCTTAGATGAAGTTGGGGAGCTGGTTTCTGATTTTGTGTCGTTCTCAGTTCAACATGTTAGGCGTTCGGCAAATAATTCTGCTCATGTATGTGCGAGACTAGCTTGTACACTTGATCAAACCTGTAGCTGGCTTGATGAAAATCCTAGTTTCTTGTCCAGCAGCCTAAGGGCTGATTGTATTGGAAACCATATTTAATAAAGCTCCCGATATTCTATGCAAAAAAAAGTCCGATCCGTGTACGAAACACAAGATCCAACCCTTCGTGTGAGGAAGCAGGTGGCAGCACACCTCCAGATGCTCAATCGTACATACGCATATCATATAGGAGTTGTCGTATGTACATCAGTTCCGTATTGACATGTTTTTTTCTTTGGTTCACATGTGGGGTCCACACAGTCACCTAGGTCGCACATCTACTTCCTTGCTCGTAGTTGATGCATGTTCGGTTTGGGGATGGGGTGGAACCGAACACACCCCCGTGCCAGTGGATGTACTTTACCCTTTAGCGGCGAAAAAAATAGGAATGGTCCTCTCATGAGTATGATCAACAAGAGGTGGCTATATTATAAAGGACGTACACACATTGTAATTATAGTGCTGAAATAAAGTCAATCCTAAAACAGCCATGCATGGTTATAATATGAAGGCAACACGAAATATAAAAGCAGGGCAGTGTAAACTGATTCAAACTAGTACATACTAAAAAGAGTGTACTACTTCTCAACACTTCAAGCATAATAAAAAAGTGTCACTGTTTTTTTAAAGGTAACACCGAACGGGCAATGTTTAAAGCAGGCTTAAACCACATAGCCGCTTGTCGGACACTATCCCAACCATCCTTGGGAAGGCTGATAACTCCCACAGTCTCACCTTCATCTGGTTGGAGGTTGCAGCGCAAAATTTTAGGGTATTGATTATAACGAATATTCCGGTATGCTGTGTAGACGCAGTTTTTCCTCATGAATGGAACCAATGTGCCATCAGGAGCTTTGGATTCACGCTTCTTCAGGTTGGCAATGATTGGGTAATTGAGTCCGAGGAACAGAGAGTGGTCGCTGAGGCTGTTAACCTGCCTCCAAAGAAAGTCCCCTGCACGTGCAGTAGATAAGGGATCCAGCTCAAAGACGTAGGTCGCAACAGGAGGATACTGCCGTAGCTGAAGCCCATTAGCAGCATAGGGAATGTCAGGAGGTACTTCAGCATTGGCAATCCCAATCTTGTTTACTGTAAGGATGATCATCAATCGTTTGCCATCAGCAGATGGAGCGAGGAACCACGCGTACTGCTGATCATCCACCACCGGTGGCGGGATTACAAACGGGAGCATCAGGTTTTCTGCAATATTAGAAACTAGCGGAGTGGCCCGCGCATTCGCGCGGCTAGATTTGTGAGGAGTTTCTACATAAATGATATTCATTTTTTGTATTAATTTATTTTCCTATTTTATTTATTATTTGTAGATTTATTATAAATTATTTAATATAATGTATACATGATGACTCGCTGATGCACATTATATCATCGATTAAAATCTTATAAGAACATTAAACAAAAAATTTTGTTTACTCCTTTTATTCGGGTACCATCATTTTCTATAAATATCCTTCATTAATAATCTTATAATTGAGCTATATGCTTTCTGCATTGTTAGGTGATACAAAGTAAAATGATAAACTGCTATGGACAATATTGGCTACAGAAATACAACTATGTATACCTTATAGCTATGCATATTATAAAGTTCAGCTTTTCCACCAAACATATATAGCCATTGATACGAAACACAAATACTTGAAGGCATGATACATGAATGACCATATAATATCATTATTGAGCTTTTAGTAAGGATTTTTTTTCATCTTCTCATCATATTTTTTTGGGGGGAACTTATGTTCTTCATATATGACCTATGAATCGATCATTAAAGTTGAACACTTTCTCAGGTAGGAGGCTATCCCATCTAGGTCTATGTTAATTCGTTAAATAATGGCAAGAATACAAATTCAAGATTATCTCGCACTGAAAAAATAAAATAATATTAATTTAGTTTATAAAACATAATCTAAGGAGATTCCTACATGGAGGAACCTTATTTTGTGTCTAGAATATTAAGCGTAACCATATAATGAGAAGATATATCTCAGTTTCTACGTGTAAGAGGCAAGGTTTAGAAAACGAAAGCATGCTTGACGGTGAGCTGAGTGAAAGGTAATCAATTTGCAGGAGAAATATTGTATGCGATGAAGAAAAGGGAATAGCATCCATCTGCTGTCCCCAAACCTAAGCAACCCTCTTCATCATGGTGGTTGCAACATAGGTAGCTGATCACCTCCGTAGCTTATTCCAGCCGAGAAAAACAATTTAAAATTGGGAATTATGGGGCGCGAATGAACGCATGGAGGCCTCTCCCGCGCGAAGCCCCGCCAAAGTTGCCAGGGTGTATTATATGTATGGCCCTGCAATTTCTTTCTTTTTATCTTGAAAAAAATCTCCGACCGACGGATCTAAATGGTTGCTCCCGATTACATCGCGCCATGATCACAAAATCCTCACCTTCCCGGTTCCCGGATAAGAGGGTCCTTGAAAAAAACATAAAATTTAGTTATGTGTTAGCTATTAGCATTCTAACCTAGGGAAGAAATATGCGAGCGCACCAAGTAAAAGTACTTGGTAAGCTCATTTTACCTAACTCCTGAACTGATCTTATAATTGGAACCCATGTTGCTGCATAAATATTTGGAACAAACTAATACACAGGCTGGCTGTAATAGTAGTATTTCAATGACCGGGTCCCTTTTATGTTTTATGTAAAATGCAAAGGAAAAGACGAAGATAAGAAACGTACTGTGATCGTTTTCTTTAAGGTCCAAATCTCCTGTCAAGATTACTCCAAGTTCCTGGAATAACGGAGTAGAGAGCTTTGATCTGAGCCTCAATACTTGTCATAGATTGCTTGTGTATAATATTTTTTTAATTCATCTTCAACAATGCAAATCAAGATACAATAATTTAGCAACTCGTGCTGCAACATGAAAGGATAATATCTAGAAGTTCCAATCCATTATCCAAAACAACGAATACAAACCTGGTGAGGGCTGGGGAACACCACTGTCTGAATAGAGCCCAAGAACCCATGGTTTTGTTTCATCCGTCCGCTGCCCATGCAGCTATTCTCTGATTCCTTTGTGGCCCTTTTGACATCCCTGGTTCATTGCTCCAGGCCGACGGCCTCGATGCATGCAGCAAGCTTAGTAGGAAAATCATGCACCCTTGGACCCTTGGAGCAGCGGGGGACGGATGAGTTTTTCTCGTCCGTCATTGTCTTCTCTGTACCTTAGATAAAGAAATTGCTGCGCTCCATCTCGTTGGTGTGGCAGATCACTGGTGACGACATATTAGATCGTGCATGGAGCAGATAAAACTTTAAAAACACCAATGCTCCGGATAAATTGGAAAATAGTGGTATGCGAATGGCCTGTCTGGGCTCTCCAGATCACATAAATTCATGAAATATATGAACTTGCTTCATTGCTGTGGAAAGCATGGCCCTACCTATTCCATCGAATTTGAACTAACCATAGTGACTACATATCTGAAAGAAAAGAAAAAGAAAATCGTATATTAGCTTAGGTAACACCTAGGTTCTTCTGTTGCTAGAAAACATGTGTGTGCCACAGCTGAGAACTTACCTCTGCCCATTCGTCTCACGTACTCAGCTGCCGGAAGCCTAGAACCCGCATCCAACATAATCTAGATTCGTTTCAATGCTTGTTGGCCAATACTACCGAAAGCGCACCAGCATACCTTGCTTTCGGATGAACCTAATAAAAAATGGTAGAAGTTGAAAGCATGGCTATACCTGGTGATCTACTTGCTTGGATATCGAGATAGTCCGCAGAGTGCAGAATAGGGTACCTGGCCAAACCTACGGCACATTGTCGTGCTAGCTTTGCGTTGAGTTGGCGGCATTGGTATGCAATCTGCAGGGTACACAGAGGCCGGACATCGGACACAGAGAGCAGACGACAATAGCCCTAGGAGAGGCGGCAACACCAAACATATATAGCCATTGATACGAAACACAAATACTTGAAGGCATGATACATGAATGACCATATAATATCATTATTGAGCTTTTAGTAAGGATTTTTTTTTGCATCTTCTCATCATATTTTTTTGGGGGGAACTTATGTTCTTCATATATGACCTATGAATCGATCATTAAAGTTGAACACTTTCTCAGGTAGGAGGCTATCCCATCTAGGTCTATGTTAATTCGTTAAATAATGGCAAGAATACAAATTCAAGATTATCTCGCACTGAAAAAATAAAATAATATTAATTTAGTTTATAAAACATAATCTAAGGAGATTCCTACATGGAGGAACCTTATTTTGTGTCTAGAATATTAAGCGTAACCATATAATGAGAAGATATATCTCAGTTTCTACGTGTAAGAGGCAAGGTTTAGAAAACGAAAGCATGCTTGACGGTGAGCTGAGTGAAAGGTAATCAATTTGCAGGAGAAATATTGTACGCGATGAAGAAAAGGGAATAGCATCCATCTGCTGTCCCCAAACCTAAGCAACCCTCTTCATCATGGTGGTTGCAACATAGGTAGCTGATCACCTCCGTAGCTTATTCCAGCCGAGAAAAACAATTTAAAATTGGGAATTATGGGGCGCGAATGAACGCATGGAGGCCTCTCCCGCGCAGCCCCGCCAAAGTTGCCAGGGTGTATTATATGTATGGCCCTGCAATTTCTTTCTTTTTATCTTGAAAAAAATCTCCGACTGACAGATCTAAATGGTTGCTCCCGATTACATCGCGCCATGATCACAAAATCCTCACCTTCCCGGTTCCCGGATAAGAGGGTCCTTGAAAAAAACATAAAATTTAGTTATGTGTTAGCTATTAGCATTCTAACCTAGGGAAGAAATATGCGAGCGCACCAAGTAAAAGTACTTGGTAAGCTCATTTTACCTAACTCCTGAACTGATCTTATAATTGGAACCCATGTTGCTGCATAAATATTTGGAACAAACTAATACAAAGGCTGGCTGTAATAGTAGTATTTCAATGACCGGGTCCCTTTTATGTTTTATGTAAAATGCAAAGGAAAAGACGAAGATAAGAAACGTACTGTGATCATTTTCTTTAAGGTCCAAATCTCCTGTCAAGATTACTCCAAGTTCCTGGAATAACGGAGAAGAGAGCTTTGATCCGAGCCTCAATACTTGTCATAGATTGCTTGTGTATAATATTTTTTTTAATTCATCTTCAACAATGCAAATCAAGATACAATAATTTAGCAACTCGTGCTGCAACATGAAAGGATAATATCTAGAAGTTCCAATCCATTAACCAAAACAACGAATACAAACCTGGTGAGGGCTGGGGAACACCACTATCTGAATAGAGCCCAAGAACCCATGGTTTTGTTTCATCCGTCCGCTGCCCATGCAGCTATTCTCTGATTCCTTTGTGGCCCTTTTGACATCCCTGGTTCATTGCTCCAGGCCGACGGCCTCGATGCATGCAGCAAGCTTAGTAGGAAAATCATGCACCCTTGGACCCTTGGAGCAGCGGGGGACAGATGAGTTTTTCTCGTCCGTCATTGTCTTCTCTGTACCTTAGATAAAGAAATTGCTGCGCTCCATCTCGTTGGTGTGGCAGATCACTGGTGACGACATATTAGATCGTGCATGGAGCAGATAAAACTTTAAAAACACCAATGCTCCGGATAAATTGGAAAATAGTGGTCTGCGAATGGCCCTGTCTGGGCTCTCCAGATCACATAAATTCATGAAATATATGAACTTGCTTCATTGCTGTGGAAAGCATGGCCCTACCTATTCCATCGAATTTGAACTAACCATAGTGACTACATATCTGAAAGAAAAGAAAAAGAAAATCGTATATTAGCTTAGGTAACACCTAGGTTCTTCGTTGCTAGAAAACATGTGTGTGCCACAGCTGAGAACTTACCTCTGCCCATTCGTCTCACGTACTCAGCTGCCGGAAGCCTAGAACCTGCATCCAACATAATCTAGATTCGTTTCAATGCTTGTTGGCCAATACTATCGAAAGCGCACCAGCATACCTTGCTTTCAGATGAACCTAATAAAAAATGGTAGAAGTTGAAAGCATGGCTATACCTGGTGATCTACTTGCTTGGATATCGAGATAGTCCGCAGAGTGCAGAATAGGGTACCTGGCCAAACCTACGGCACATTGTCGTGCTAGCTTTGCGTTGAGTTGGCGGCATTGGTATGCAATCTGCGGAGGTACACAGAGGCCGGACATCGGACACGGAGAGCAGTACGACAATAGCCCTAGGAGAGGCGGCAACACCAAACATATATAGCCATTGATACGAAACACAAATACTTGAAGGCATGATACATGAATGACCATATAATATCATTATTGAGCTTTTAGTAAGGATTTTTTTTTTGCATCTTCTCATCATATTTTTTTGGGGGGAACTTATGTTCTTCATATATGACCTATGAATCGATCATTAAAGTTGAACACTTTCTCAGGTAGGAGGCTATCCCATCTAGGTCTATGTTAATTCGTTAAATAATGGCAAGAATACAAATTCAAGATTATCCGCACTGAAAAAATAAAATAATATTAATTTAGTTTATAAAACATAATCTAAGGAGATTCCTACATGGAGGAACCTTATTTTGTGTCTAGAATATTAAGCGTAACCATATAATGAGAAGATATATCTCAGTTTCTACGTGTAAGAGGCAAGGTTTAGAAAACGAAAGCATGCTTGACGGTGAGCTGAGTGAAAGGTAATCAATTTGCAGGAGAAATATTGTACGCGATGAAGAAAAGGGAATAGCATCCATCTGCTGTCCCCAAACCTAAGCAACCCTCTTCATCATGGTGGTTGCAACATAGGTAGCTGATCACCTCCGTAGCTTATTCCAGCCGAGAAAAATAATTTAAAATTGGGAATTATGGGGCGCGAATGAACGCATGGAGGCCTCTCCCGCGCGAAGCCCCGCCAAAGTTGCCAGGGTGTATTATATGTATGGCCCTGCAATTTCTTTCTTTTTATCTTGAAAAAAATCTCCGACTGACGGATCTAAATGGTTGCTCCCGATTACATCGCGCCATGATCACAAAATCCTCACCTTCCCGGTTCCCGGATAAGAGGGTCCTTGAAAAAAACATAAAATTTAGTTATGTGTTAGCTATTAGCATTCTAACCTAGGGAAGAAATATGCGAGCGCACCAAGTAAAAGTACTTGGTAAGCTCATTTTACCTAACTCCTGAACTGATCTTATAATTGGAACCCATGTTGCTGCATAAATATTTGGAACAAACTAATACACAGGCTGGCTGTAATAGTAGTATTTCAATGACCGGGTCCCTTTTATGTTTTATGTAAAATGCAAAGGAAAAGACAAAGATAAGAAACGTCATCGTGATCATTTTCTTTAAGGTCCAAATCTCCTCTTCGGATCACTCCACAAATTCCTGGAATAACGGAGAAGAGAGCTTTGATCCGAGCCTCAATACTTGTCATAGATTGCTTGTGTATAATTTTTTTTTAATTCATCTTCAACAATGCAAATCAAGATACAATAATTTAGCAACTCGTGCTGCAACATGAAAGGATAATATCTAGAAGTTCCAATCCATTAACCAAAACAACGAATACAAACCTGGTGAGGGCTGGGGAACACCACTATCCGAATAGAGCCCAAGAACCCATGGTTTTGTTTCATCCGTCCGCTGCCCATGCAGCTATTCTCCGATTCCTTTGTGGCCCTTTTGACATCCCTGGTTCATTGCTCCAGGCCGACGGCCTCGATGCATGCAGCAAGCTTAGTAGGAAAATCATGCACCCTTGGACCCTTGGAGCAGCGGGGGACGGATGAGTTTTTCTCGTCCGTCATTGTCTTCTCTGTACCTTAGATAAAGAAATTGCTGCGCTCCATCTCGTTGGTGTGGCAGATCACTGGTGACGACATATTAGATCGTGCATGGAGCAGATAAAACTTTAAAAACACCGATGCTCCCGATAAATTGGAAAATAGTGGTATGCGAATGGCCTGTCTGGGCTCTTCAGATCACATAAATTCATGAAATATATGAACTTGCTTCATTGCTGTGGAAAGCATGGCCCTACCTATTCCATCGAATTTGAACTAACCATAGTCACTACATATCTGAAAGAAAAGAAAAAGAAAATCGTATATTAGCTTAGGTAACACCTAGGTTCTTCTGTTGCTAGAAAACATGTGTGTGCCACAGCTGAGAACTTACCTCTGCCCATTCGTCTCACGTACTCAGCTGCCGGAAGCCTAGAACAGCCAGGTGAAACATTAGCAAGAACAGATTTTCTCACCTGCATCCAACATAATCTAGATTCGTTTCAATGCTTGTTGGCCAATACTACTGAAAGCGCACAAGCATACCTTGCTTTCAGATGAACCTAATAAAAAATGGTAGAAGTTGAAAGCATGGCTATACCTGGTGATCTACTTGCTTGGATATCGAGATAGTCCGCAGAGTGCAGAATAGGGTACCTGGCCAAACCTACGGCACATTGTCGTGCTAGCTTTGTGTTGAGTTGGTGGCATTGGTATGCAATCTGCAGGGTACACAGAGGCCGGACATCGGACACAGATAGCAGACGACAATAGCCCTAGGAGAGGCGGCAAATCGTGGTTCGCCGGGCTGAGAAAATACACTTCCGGAAGAAGACAATCGAAATTCCAAGCCGATCTTGATTCCCATGTCCTCCTCTAGCAGGGCTCCCGCCGTGAGTGCTTGTGCATGCATGAAAATCTTGATTATCACACTATGCATGCAAAGCCTGATTAGGCTATTAATTCGAAAAATCCTTGGCACACACGTACTATATGGAGTGAGTGTCTTGCCTGCATCCGCATCCTTCGTGTGTCCTTGACCGACGCTGCCGAGATCTGAGCCAATCCAATCATGATAAGTGTGGAGACGTGAGCTGTGGCAGAGACGGAGAGGCCCGAACGTCTAGTGCCGTGCGCAGCGGCGGAGACGGCGAGGCCCGAACGTCTAGTGCCGTGCGCAGCGGCGGAGACGGAGGCCGCAGGACAGGCGGTGGCAGATTAGGGTTACAGGCGTAGGGGAAGAAGAACAATCGATATGCTGATCTTAGATGAGATCGACTTCGGCCGGACGTTAGCAAGTTATTTTGGGTCTGTTTTTGTTTTACTATATCCTAACTAACACGGGAGAAGGACAATCCATAGGCTGATATCGAGATTGACTTCGGCCGAACCTGTAGCCAGTTAATCGTGTTCGCTCTTTTTTATTTGATTATTTGTAGCTAATCTACACCATTGGTTGTCTGTTGTTTTAATAATATAATAGATAGATGGAGACGAATAGGGTGTTACTGGCAACCATATTCAAACAGCAGCATTGTTCATCGTTCAGGCTCACAGTATAAATACGACTATGTAAGCTAAGGACATTGGTCATTCATGTGTTCAAATCGAGTGTCCAATATATCGCTTATACCGCATCCATCCCACGAAACTAGTCTAAACTTCGCCAAAACTAGACACTAGTTAGTGTATACACAGCTATATACTACCTCTGTCCCACCGAAAGTGTCTCGAGATTTGTCCAAATTCAGATGTATCTAGACAGTGAAAGCATATAGATACATTCAAATTTTGACAAATATATATCATCTTAAGTTTAAGTCCTGTGCCGTAGTTAATTCCCTTTGTCTTAAGTGATCTATTAGAGAGCTTCCCTGTGACCACCCGAAGGGTAAGAAATGTTTAACTGTATAAGTGGATTGCCTAGACCTTTCATCAGCTCGGACTTTTGGTTGCGTTGGCTAGTCCATGAAGCTTGACATGGTGTCGAGCCGTGGTCTCGAGTTCGAGTCCTGGCTTTCGCAATTTATCCTAAAATTGTTGTTGCCCCCTCGGAGTCCACGTATATGCCTCTTGAGCTATACCTCCGAGTCTTTCCACATGTTGACTTGTCTCCCATCACACGTGAGGGGGGTGTTGAATTGTATAAGTGGATTGCCGCCCTTGCGATCAGTTCGGACTTTTGGTTGTGTTGGTAGTGCATGAAGCTTGACAAGAAAGAAATGCTCTTTGTAGCTAACCCCAAGTCCGGTAACATTTGCAAAATAGGTATCGGATGCAGCTATCCATTCAAGAGAAGAATTTGCATTTTAGAGTTGAAGGTTCATAATCTCTTCTCTACTATTGATAGTAAAGGGTACACATGGTATTTGTTTACCTCATTTTCGCGTTCTAAAAAAGGTACGCTATATGGTTGTGCTAAGTTAAACTGATTTAAGTCTGTTCAAGTTTATCGAAAATTATACTACCAACATCTAAAACATCAATATAGGTTCATATATTACAAAAGATATTTAGATTTTCTTTTCTCGAACACATGCCTAGTCGTGCATCATTATATATTAGAGCATACAGGGTTGTAGCAAGGCTACGAAAAACTGAGAAAGCAAAAAGAAAGAACTATACAGGGGACTAGAGGCAGCTAACTTTGTTAGGCCCGCAGGGCTAAATCATATATATATATGAGGTTGTAGATATTAATCGTAAACTTACTCAAACTTAAATATCATTGAATTAGGAAAAAGATAACCCGAGTTATTTTGAATGAGGGGACGTCACAATCACTAATGAAAGATAATTGTGGGAAACTGAAATCTATTCAAGAAAATGGGAGAAAAAATGTATCAAAAACAAAATTAATTATACCATTCTGCAGATTGTTCACCGATATAAACAAAGAACCGTTTGATCTGCATGTAGGTACATCCAATCAAGGCTTTTTCCCCGATCTCTAGAAAATATAAGCTACGCATGTAATTACAAACGATTTTCTTCTATTTTTCTCGTTTCTACGTTAACATTTGAGATACTTGTTAATTACATCCATATTCTCAGCTTGCATAGAGTTACTAATTCAGGAATGCATTCACATACGGAGTATACTATGTTTGCCGATGACCGACTAGTACTAATTCATTGCAAGCAACGGTTCATTCATATTCGGATAAAGGATGTGATCGTTAAGTCATATACTTATGAAAGTCCTTATGCATCTCTCTCGATGCGGATGGCGGGGTCTCTCGTCCTCCTTTTGGAGGCAAAATCAATTAGTTATATATGAAACAATGGGTGTAAAAGGTTATCAAAAAGGGTGCCTTCATAGTGCCACGTTATCTTTTGAGATATTGGTTAATTACACCCATATTCTGCAGTGGCGTAGAGTTACTAATTCAGGAATGCAATCACATACTGAGCATACTATGTTTGTTGGTGACTAATTAGTACTACTAATTCATTGCAAGCAACGGTTCATTCATATTCAGCAAAAGGGGGTGTGATCATTAAGTCATATAAGAAAGGTAAAATATAAACAAGGTAGTTCATGAATAACTTCATTGGTTAAGGCAAGTGTATCATGCAATGCAACATAAGGACCGAAAAATACCATTTGCGGTGTCCCGTAAGTACGTGGAGCCGTCGCTTCGTCCACCGCAAAAACGTGGCCACGGAGTTCAATGGCATCACAAGTAATTTGGATAATCAGTGTGTGTGTAAGGGCCTCCAAGCATTCTCCGCCGCCACCCCTTCAAGGTAGAAAATCGTTTTGTCGAACAAGGCGATGAGCTTGTAATCTGCGTACCTCCCACCTTTTGTGGGCACTTGGCAGTATTACAATCTTCAACAAATAAATTGCTGGACCCCGCTAAAAGAGTATGCAGGTCGATATGAAACAATACTATGATGAATCTTCGAATCCGGTAGGGATGGAAGGGGGATATGTCGCTCGGTGTAGACGTTCACGAGGCACCACTCATGATGATCGGCGGCGGCGATCCAGTCGCCGTTCGCGCCAAGCCATTTTCTGTCGTGCATGAACGGCAGGGCGACATAACGGCGAGGATGGTCGAGGGGCACCAGGTCGTACACGGTATCATGCGTACGAGATGCTCGTCGCCATGTCCCGTTGTTCACCGAACCAATAAGCAAGCGGAGGCATCAGCAAGCGTGGTTCATCCCAATGGTGCATCTTACCTTCATCCTTGCTGATCATGTCGTAGAGCTCCCTGGAACATGCAGCAAGTCGGACGGTGTAGGTAACGTCCACATGCGCAGCGATGAGGTCGATGTTGTCGCCGGTGAGAGCCTCCAAGTGGCCGTCCCCGCCGCCCCGGCAAAGCCTAGAATAATCCATCACGTGAAGATGGATTTAGGTGGATGGCGGATGCAACCGCGCTTGGGGTTTTCGGAGGAGAGGGCGAGCGCTATGGAAGGAACGATGCGGCGCGCGGCCGGCCGGGGTAAGGAGAGAAAGGTATACGGAGTAGTACTAGTGATGCGGCGTGGTGGGGATCGAGATCCTGCGCGTGCGCGTGATTCTGGGAGGGTGAAGAAGAAGATTTTTTATTTTTTTGTAACGGGGTGAAGAAGAAGATGATAGACATGCAAGGGGCAAAAACTAGGTAGTACTCTAGGCTGCTGCTGCGACTGGGCGCCGATTTGACGGTTGGTAGACTAGCACGCCACCCATCTATAAATTTGCGACGACGTTTGGTGCAATGATGTCTCGTCACATCAGAGTTGACCAGAGAGGGCTTTTTTTTTACAGTTTCCATTTCGATATATTTTTCTCCAATAATCGTAGTTCTCTACATGCCAGAGACACGTACCTTAACACGTGGGCAGCATGCAACCGCGCGAGCACCAAAATGGAATGAGAAATGTTTTAGAGCAGTAACTTCATTTTCAATGCCTTTCCTAGCTTGGTTTGGAAACCGGACGGAGCTTCGTTGACTTGATGCTTCCAAGATACATTGTGACCGTGTCCCACCATCTACCATCCATTTGAGATCCAACGTTCCAAACTATCTCTTATTTCGAAGCTAAAAAAGAAAAACTATTCAGTAAAATTTTGAAAAAAAATCCAAGTAATATGTAGATTCCTTGTTTTAAAATCTATGAATATTTCATCCCATTCGGATGACTAGCTTGTGATTAAATAGATTCTTACGTACTCGAGCACTAGTTTAAACTAAATATATATTTGCTCACAAACCTATGATTCAAATCGAATGAAACTTCACCAAAATATAAATCGAAATATGCATGATTTACGGGAAGTTTTTCAAAATTTTCATGGTCCATGGGGTCCTCCAAAGTGCAAGCTTTTTTTTCTTGGTTGGTACTTCAAAACCGAGTTTGGATGGTGGCAAGACTTGCACAAAGAGGATGTCAAAATTTTGGCCTTTGTGAACTTTGCAATCAACATCAAGTGTCGGACTCTCGAGAAAAAATATGAGTTGGCGCCCACCTTTCTTTCAACCGTTGGTTCTCAATCCGAGGGTGGTCCAACTAGCTAACAAAATTGGCTTGGTATTCATGGTCTTGAACCAACGATTTGGCATGGCTTTCAATCGGTATGAGAGGTGATGTATGGAGGTGATTCATACGAGAGGGCAATAAAGAAATGTTTTGTCATCCTCGCAAAGCTAGTCTATTTGGAAAGAAATGAATAATTGGTTTTTCGCAACATTGCATGATACTAATTCATGATACTATGCATTGAAGGTGTTGTATCATAGACTAGTATCGCCTACGATACTTCCCATTGTGACTAGTCTAAGTGCTTTTGCACCATGAACACTAGCTATGCACTGTACCTCAAAAAACACTTCTCCATCATTCTACTATTCACACTTTCTTTTTCTAATAGAACTATGTACCATTGTTTTTAATATAATCTTGTGTCGAGAGTATATATTTCTAAAATAGTCATTTATGTTTCGCATAAGCTCAAAGAGGGGTACTTACTTATGAGAGATATCTTTCAACTAATACGTTGTAGGAGTACTTTAATTATGTGAGCTATAGTGTGAAATGCTTACTAGAACGAGTACAAAAGGTGTTTGATAACATTACAGGCCACACGCCCAGTGTAGCCTGCATTGTAGGAGCATTACATCAATTTAACAACTACGGAGGAGTAGCCTAGGTAGAGATAACATGCAAAGGAAATAGTTCAACAGATAGTACAACACAACTACGGAAAGGGAGTAGCCTAGGTAGAGATAAACATGCAAATGAAATAGTTCAACAGATACAAATCTTGCATTACAACACGAGTATTACATAAAGTACATCAGCCCTTCTTTCCGGACCTCGTGACGCGAAGGCAGGTTCCATTGCCGGCGTTGGCGAAGCTTGGGATGAGCCACAACGGAACCTCGCCGCCATGTCCATCTAATGTTGGTTTGGAAACCAACAAGACAGCCTTAGAATTCAAACTGAAGCGGCAAATTTTTGGACAAGGAGGATATGTAAGGCCTACTGCAAGGTGCGATGTGTAAACAGAGTTGCTTCTCGCCATATTTGGACGGTCATGTTCTACCCCGTCTTCTATAGGAATGATAATCGGATAGTTCACTCCAAGGAAGAGAGAATATGATCCAAGGGAAATAATCCTCCTCCATGGCCTCGGTGGCATCAACCGACCGGTGTCCATGCCGTACACCTCGCAGCCAAGTAAACCCTTACCATACCCGCGAATAGTGCGACCATGACGACCCTCGCAGGTAGCAAGAAGCAGGTAAAATCCGAACCAGTCCAAGCATAATCCCGCCCGTCGCAACGCCCCGTGCATGGACCGAAAAAGTCTAGAACCATCATGAGATCGTGCTAACCACCAGGAGCCAAGATTGTACCGACCTTGTTCATCAAGTTCGGGCGGAATAGGTGCCGTGCGGATCAACAAAGGACCTTGCAAAGGAAAGCACAGCTTGAAGTCAGTTCAGCAAAACTTGATTAGTTCATTACATACATGAATAATGATGTAGCTAAAATACTGCCTCCGATCCAAATTAATTGACTCAACTGGATGTGTCTAGCTAGATATGCACAAATTAATTGACTCAAGTTTGTCTAGCTAGATGCACTGGCTAGACAAAGCCGAGTCAATTTGATTTGGATCGGAGGGAGTACTTTATTTTGACTCAAAGGCATATCGCCGCTGATTTTGATTGAATATAGAGGGGGAAAGGTACATGCATGACACGAAAACCGCACAACAAAAAGAAAAAGGCTAAAGCTAAATCTGAAACTAGCAGGTAATAGCGAAAACACATCATATGAGATGAGAAAAATTACCCCAAGAAAGTTGATTCCATGCATAAACTTCGCCTGTCTGAGTTACAGCAAATACAATACCCTTGTGGATGATTGCATCGGAGTAGCCGTACGCTAAGAACTGGTTGTCAAGAACTATCCATCTGCTAGAAGCACAGTTGAAGGACCGCAATTGCCGCGTTGAAGATGGCAAGAACAGAGAAACTAGTATAATTTGAAGCAGCTGTTGGAACTCGGCAAATAGCTATCTTCAGCAGTTGAAGATGTTGATCATTAGACTCGAACACAAGTTTATCCGGGTGGATTTAAACTCACTTATTGGTGGTAGAGGAATCCGGCGACCAGTGTACACATTGACAAGCTCCCAATTCCAGGGGAAGCCAAGAAGGGCGATCCAATCTCCATTCGCGCCCGCCCACATGCCCGTACCACCATCCGGAATCACGGCATCGGAAGAGATCCCGTCCAGCGGCGCGCTGGCACAAGGTACCCTTGCGATCTTTTGCATCATGCCGCTTGTCCTTCCGCGCACCCTCGCCGCTTGAACTTGTGGACGCGGGAGAAGGGATTGTGCGCGGGCGGTACCTCGCCTTGGTGAGTATGAAGAACACAGGCATGCCAAACGGCCGAGATGCAGGCAGAGCTACACTTTGTGTTGCTGAATCATGATAAAACTTGCATGAACCGACGAGGCTCGCGGCGGTGATGACATCGCATCGGGATGCGATTTCTTCAAGGGGGCCATCAGGAAACACCCAAGAACCGCCACTCTCATTGATCGATCTCGCCATTGGAAGGATGCGGTCAAGTGGGTGTGGGGGTGTGGGAGTGGGACGCTGGCGTTTGGGTATGAGGTATTGGAGGACAAGTGCGAGCGGCAGCTGGTAGAGCGATATGGATAAAAGTCCACAACTCCTACTAGTACCATCAAACAGGTGGCTCGAGATGATCCGAAAAAGGCATGGCGGCGGTGGTGCAGGGGCTGCCGGTGTAGGCGGGGTCGCCAGAGAAGATGGAGATGAAGAAGACGGAGAAGCAGTGCAAAAAAACAATTTGAATTGAAATCAATAATACGAGTACTACGGCGTGCCTTCTCTCTCCGGTCTCCGCCGCACTACTGCACCCGTCGTGAAGGCGTGTGACCCGAGAAGAAGCTAATGTACTGTATACCGTCCTTGCACGCCGTGGAGCTGTATTTTGTCTCATCAAATCAGCTCTGGACAGTTTCAGCAGAGAAAAGATCCTTTGCCATCATCATGATATATTACCACGGGCCCACGGCAAAGGCACATTCATCTTGTACTACCATATACCGTATCGCTCTATATGTTGCACAAACCACCACTTGGACATTTTTTTTGCAGCTTTCCACCATGTGGTGGTCTAATATGTTGCAAATTTCACCACTTGGTTATCTAATCAGCTAGTTAGTCATGTTGATAGCAAAATCGACAAGTGGGTTCAACATGTCAATGCTCCAATTAATGTTTTAGAAAAAATAAATTTTTCAAAATTCATACTTCTTTTATTTAGCTATTTAAAAATGCTTATTCATTTATTTCAACAAATATTGTGCGGTCTTGAATTTTTTTCAAACAAATATTATGGCATCGGGTTCGGGACTCCTGAAAAGGACTGGCCGTGGTACGGAACCCGAAATGATGCCCACAACATGGTCGAAAGTGGCAAGGAACCCGTCGAGGTGGATGAACTCGGGAAACCTTGGTAGAGGTAGGGATCTTGAGGAGGCCATTAGGGTTAGCCTACCCCCCAATAAGCGTATGAACGAAAAAAATTCACATAAGTAGTAGCTATTATTAAAATTTCACAAATATTACGCGCTTTTGAATATTTCAAAAGTATTGTGGCGTCACGCTGGCCTTGCCCGAATTTTACCTTTCAGGCCGGATGTCACGAGCATGATCACTCAACCAACCGGGTCCAAACATATATATACAATTGGCCTCCTCGAGCCTACACCGACCAGATTGTCGCTGAAACTGGATCATATAGTTTCTATTGGATTGATGTCCTAAGGAAATATTCCAACAACGGAAGTTGTTTGATTCGTTGTATTATATTCCTTTGGAATCTTGTTGGGCTTGTTTGGTTCGAAGAAAATTCATAGAAATTTTGTGGGATTCAAATCTCAGTGGCTCCTTTGATTCTTGAATACATGATAATTCATACTAATTCACGTGTTTTTTGTGTAGCACTACAACCAAAGAACATGCAATTCAAATTTGTGTGATTTCTCTCATATAGGATTAATTCAACATGCAATCATATTCAATTCCTACATTATTTCTATTTTAACATTTTGTACACATCATGCATGCGACCCAAACAATGCGTACATGGTGGGGGGTTGTTTCGTTGCAAAAGCAGTTGGTCACACCACAAACAAACATGCAACAATTAATCTAAATTCACGCGGTTTCCCGCGATGCAACCAAACAATATTCGATGAAACTAAGCATGGCATAAACATATACAATACACACCATACATTTTGGCTGCTTTGATTATTCGCAAGATTTTCAAAGTGCGGGAATATGAAAATTGTATGATTAGAGAGTGATGATCATCTCCAAATATATAGGATTGAGAAACAACGGTATTTGGATCCAATAACATTTGATTGCGTGTGAAAACCAAAAGAAATACTAGTAGTAACATACGGTTACACAATGAAGGATTTTTTGTTTTTGTATAAAAATGTATTGTCAATGAATTCTGAAAATTGCAATCCTATGAATTAAACAATCGTAAATCGTGTCGACTAATTCCTACGTTTCGAGATTCTAGTACGGAGTATGATTTCTTTGAAGGGGCGCAGAGGACGTGGGTAGCAATGTCTAGTCCCCGTCTTGTCCGTATACACCGTACTTACGTCAGACTAGTGTTGCTCATGAAGTCTTAATCTGACGTACTCTGAAGCTAGATGCATCACCGTTTCCAGCCTCTCGTCCTCGTTTTTTCGGCAAAATAGACAGAAATAACCCAAAGTCGAAAAGATTGGGAAAAACAAACTTTCGACATACTAGCAAGATTGGGTTATTTTTGTCCAAATTCTCGTTTTTTTCTCTTGGCTTCCCTACCCTTGAATCCATGTCACTTACGTGTGTTGCCCATGCATGCGTCATGTCCCACACTTCAGTGAGCACAAGTGACGTGCTGTACGTACGCAAACTCCCAGCGATCTTCTTTGTCAAGAGAAGACGCATCAAGATTCAAGACCCGATCGCATTTCTTGCTTTCAGCCTGGGGTCCTCCATGTAAAAGTTAGGGATTTAGATGTAATTTCATGTTTATTTTGTGTGCTGTTGTAAACTGTTGATTTTTTATGTCCATTTGAATCTTGGTCAAATCCTAGGTTTGACCTAGATTTAAACAAGTTTAAAACATGAAAATGAAAAAGTAAGCCAGGATCCTCCTTAGTCAATCCAAAATGAAGCTTTTGGGAGGTTTTTGAAATTTCCATGTTTGAAACCCAAAACCACTTCTTTTCATGCTAGACTTCATAAGACATAGTTTAGGGATAGGGGTAGATACATGATTTGTCCGGTTTCAGTATGTCTAGAGCTTGTTTATCCACTTGAATGCTTACTATATGACATAAGAAGACTATGTGCTATGGTTTTTCATTTATCTAATTTTTTTGAATTTTATGCCCATTTGAATCTTGGTCAAATCCCAGTGTTTGACCAGGTTTTAAACAAGTTTAAAACTTGAAAATGAAAAGGTGTAAGCATGGATCCTTCGTAGTCACTCTAAAATGAAGCTTTTGGGAGGTTCTCGAAATTTCCATGCATGCTTGAAACTCAAAACCACTTTTCTTCATGCTTGACTTCATAAGACAGAGTTTAATTAGGGTTAGGGGTAGATACACGATTTTTCTCGGTTTGAATATGTCTAGACCTTGTTTATCAACTTGAATGTTTACTATATGACATAATTAAGAAGGCTATGTACGTGCTTTGGTTTTTCATTCTTTAGATTTTTGTCTGAATTTTTATGCCCATTTGAATCTTGGTCAAATCCTAGGTTTGACCAAGATTTAAATAAGTTTAAAACATGAAAATGAAAAGATAAGCATCGATCCTTCTTACTCGCTCTAAAATGAAGCTTTTGGTAGGTTTTTGAAATTTCCATGTTTGAAACCCAAAACCACTTCTCTTCATGCTTGACTTCATAAGACGAAGTTTAGGGTCGATAGGGGTAGATACATGATTTGTCTGGTTTGAATATGTCTAGACCTTGTTTATGAACTTGAATGCTTACTATATGACATAAGAAGACTATGTGCTTTGGTTTTTTTTATTTTTTTATTTTATGCCCATTTTAATATTGGTCAAATCCTAGGTTTGACCAAGATTTAAACAAGTTTAAAACATGAAAATGAAAAGGTAAGCCTGGATCCTTCTTAGTCACTCTAAAATGAAGCTTTTGGGAGGTTTTTGAAATTTCCATGTTTGAAACCAAAAACCACTTCTCTTCATGCTTGACTTCATAAGACAGAGTTTAGGGTTAGGGGTAGATACATGATTTGTCTTATTTGAATATGTATAGACCTTGTTTGTCAACTTTTGAATGCTCTTACTATATATATATGTGACATAAGAAGACTATGTGCTTTTGTTTTTCATTTTTCTGATTTTTTTAATTTTATGCCCATTTAAATCTTGGTCAAATCCTGGTTTGACAATGATTTAAACAAGTTTAAAATATGAAAATGAAAAGGTAAGCATTGATCCTTCTTAGTCACTCTAAAATGAAGCTTTTGGTAGGTTTTTGAAATTTCCATATTTGAAACCCAAAACCACTTCTCTTCATGCTTGACTACATAAGACAAAGTTTAGGGTTAGGGAGTAGATACATGATTTTTCTTGTTTGAATATGTCTAGACCTTGTTTATCAACTTTAATGCTACTATATGACATAAGAAAACTATGTGCTTTGGTTTTTCATTTTTCTGATATTTTTTGGAATTTTGATGCACATTTGAATCTTGGTCAAATCCTAGGTTTGACCAAGATTTAAACAAGTATATATAGAACATGAAAATGAAAAGGGAAGCATGTATCCTTCTTAATTAGTCACCCTAAAATGAAGTTTTTGGGAGGTTTTTGAAATTTCCATGTTTGAAACCTAAAACCACTTATCTTCATGCTTGACTTCGTCATAAGACAGAGTTTAGGGGTTAGGGGGTAGATACATGATTTGTCTAGCTAGTTTGAATATGTCTAGACCTTGTTTATCAACTTTAATGCTTACTATATGACATATAAGAAGACTATGTGCGCTTTGGTTTTTCATTTTTCGGTTTTTTTATTTTATGCCCATTTGAATCTTGGTCAAATCCTAGATTTGACCAAGATTTAAACAAGTTTAAAACATGAAAATGGAAAGGTAAGCCTGGATCCTTCTTAGTCGCTCTAAAATGAAGCTTTTGGGATGTTCTTGAAATTTCCATGTTTGAAACCCAAAACGACTTTTCTTCATGCTAGACTTCATAAGATCGACATGGAGTAGATACATGATTTGTCTGGTTTGGATATATCTAGACCTTGTTTATCAGCTTGAATGCTTACGATATGACACAAGAACACTATGTGCTTTTGTTTTTCATTTTTTTATTTTTTGTGCCCATTTGTATCTTGGTCAAATCCTAGGTTTGACCAAGATTTAAACAGGTTTAAAACATGAAAATGAAAAGGGAAGCATGTATCCTTCTTAGACACTCTAAAATGAAGTTTTTGGGAGGTTTTTGAAATTTCCATGTTTGAAACCCAAAACCACTTCTCTTCATGCTTGACTTCATAAGACGAAGTTTAGGGTCGATAGGGGTAGATACATGATTTGTCTTGTTTGAATATGTCTAGACCTTGTTTATCAACTTGAATGCTTACTATATGACATAAGAGGACTATGTGCATTGGTATTTCATTTTTTGATTTTTATGCCCATTTGAGAATCTTGGTAAAATCCTAGGTTTGTTGAGCAAGATTTAAACAAGTTTAACATGTGAAAATGATAAGGTAATTAAGTCTGGATCTTTCTCTTAGTAACTCTAAAATGAAGCTTTTGGGAGGTTCTTGAATTTACCATGTTTGAAACCCAAAACCACCGTACTTCTGTTCATGCTTGACTTCATAAGACAGAGTTTAGGGTTAGGGGTAGATACATGATTTTTCTGGTTTGAATATGTCTAGACCATGTTTATCAATTTGAATGCTTACTATATGACATAAGAAGGCTATGTGCTTTTGTTTTTCATTCTTTCGATTTTTTTCTGAATTGTTATGCCCATTTGAATCTTGGTCAAATCCTAGGTTCGACCAAGATTTAAACAAGTTTAAAACATGACAATGAAAAGGTAATTAATCATGGATCCTTCTTAATTAACCAGCTCAGTCTAATTAAAATGAAGCTTTTTGGGAGGTTTTTGAAATTTCCATGTTTGAAACCCAAAACCACACTTCTCCGCTTCATGCTTGACTTCATATATAATTAAGACAAAGTTTAGGGTTAGGGGGTACATGATTTGTCTGGTTTGAATATGTCTAGACCTTGTTTATGAACTTGAATGCTTACTATATGACATAAGAAGACTATGTGCTTTGGTTTTTTATTTTATTTATTTTTTTATTTTATGCCCATTTGAATATTGGTCAAATCCTAGGTTTGACCAAGATTTAAACAAGTTTAAAACATGAAAATGAAAAGGTAAGCCTGGATCCTTCTTAACTAGTCACTCTAAAATGAAGCTTTAATTTTGGGAGGTTTTTGAAATTTCCATGTTTGAAACCAAAAACCACTTCTCTTCATGCTTGACTTCATAAGACAGAGTTTATGGTTTTAGAGGGGTAGATACATGATTTGTCTTATTTGAATATGTCTAGCTAGACCTTGTTTATCAACTTTTGAATGCTTACTATATATATGTATGTGACATAAGAAGACTATGTGCTTTTGTTTTTCATTTTTCCGATTTTTTTTTAATTTTATGCCCATTTAAATCTTGGTCAAATCCTAGGTTTGACCAAGATTTAAACAAGTTTAAAACATGAAAATGAAAAGGTAAGCATGGATCCTTCTTAGTCACTCTAAAATGAAGCTTTTGAGAGGTTTTTGAAATTTCCATGTTTGAAACCCAAAACCACTTCTCTTCATGCTTGACTTCATATAAGACAAAGTTTAGGGTTAGGGGGTAGATACATGATTTGTCTGTGTTTGAATATGTCTAGACCTTGTTTATCAACTTTAATGCTTACTATATGACATATAAGAAGACTATGTGCTTTGGTTTTTCATTTTTCTGATTTTTTTTGAATTTTGATGCACATTTGAATCTTGGTCAAATCCTAGGTTTGACCAAGATTTAAATAAGTTTATAGAACATGAAAATGAAAAGGGAAGCCTGTATCCTTCTTAGTCACCCTAAAATGAAGTTTTTGGGAGGTTTTTGAAATTTCCATGTTTGAAACCCAAAACCACTTCTCTTCATGCTTGACTTCATAAGACGAAGTTTAGGGTCGATAGGGGGTAGATACATGATTTGTCTTGTTTGAATATGTCTAGACCTTGTTTATCAACTTGAATGCTTACTGATATGACATAAGAGGACTATGTGCATTGGTATTTCATTTTTTGATTTTTATGCCCATTTGAGAATCTTGGTAAAATCCTAGGTTTGTTGAGCAAGATTTAAACAAGTTTAACATGTGAAAATGATAAGGTAATTAAGTCTGGATCCTTCTCTTAGTAACTCTAAAATGAAGCTTTTGGGAGGTTCTTGAATTTACCATGTTTGAAACCCAAAACCACCGTACTTCTGTTCATGCTTGACTTCATAAGACAGAGTTTAGGGTTAGGGGTAGATACATGATTTTTCTGGTTTGAATATGTCTAGACCATGTTTATCAATTTGAATGCTTACTATATGACATAAGAAGGCTATGTGCTTTGGTTTTTCATTCTTTCAATTTTTTCTGAATTTTTATGCCCATTTGAATCTTGGTCAAATCCTAGGTTTGACCAAGATTTAAACAAGTTTAAAACATGACAATGAAAAGGTAATTAATCATGGATCCTTCTTAATTAACCAGTCAGTCTAATTAAAATGAAGCTTTTTGGGAGGTTTTTGAAATTTCCATGTTTGAAACCCAAAACCACACTTCTCTGCTTCATGCTTGACTTCATATATAATTAAGACAAAGTTTAGGGTTAGGGGGATACATGATTTGTCTGGTTTGAATATGTCTAGACCTTGTTTATGAACTTGAATGCTTACTATATGACATAAGAAGACTATGTGCTTTGGTTTTTTATTTTATTTATTTTTTTATTTTATGCCCATTTGAATATTGGTCAAATCCTAGGTTTGACCAAGATTTAAACAAGTTTAAAACATGAAAATGAAAAGGTAAGCCTGGATCCTTCTTAACTAGTCACTCTAAAATGAAGCTTTAATTTTGGGAGGTTTTTGAAATTTCCATGTTTGAAACCAAAAACCACTTCTCTTCATGCTTGACTTCATAAGACGGAGTTTATGGTTTTAGATGGGTAGATACATGATTTGTCTTATTTGAATATGTCTAGCTAGACCTTGTTTATCAACTTTTGAATGCTTACTATATATATATGTATGTGACATAAGAAGACTATGTGCTTTTGTTTTTCATTTTTCCGATTTTTTTTAATTTTATGCCCATTTAAATCTTGGTCAAATCCTAGGTTTGACCAAGATTTAAACAAGTTTAAAATATGAAAATGAAAAGGTAAGCATGGATCCTTCTTAGTCACTCTAAAATGAAGCTTTTGATAGGTTTTTGAAATTTCCATATTTGAAACCCAAAACCACTTCTCTTCATGCTTGACTACATAAGACAAAGTTTAGGGTTAGGGGGTAGATACATGATTTTTCTTGTTTGAATATGTCTAGACCCTTGTTTATCAACTTTAATGCTTACTATATGACATAAGAAAACTATGTGCTTTGGTTTTTCATTTTTCTGATTTTTTTTGAATTCTGATGCACATTTGAATCTTGGTCAAATCCTAGGTTTGACCAAGATTTAAACAAGTATATATAGAACATGAAAATGAAAAGGGAAGCCTGTATCCTTCTGTTGACATCAGAAACCCACCGGCGGGCAGTGACTGGTCAACACCGTAGAGCCGGGAACAACTAGGGCTGCGGCTGGCCCCAGTCCCTCAGAGCGACGGCCCGCAAAGCCTCCTGGTCGCGCGCCGATGCAAATTGCAAGGGCGTGCCACCTGACCTATACCGGTCGGGAAGGTGTGGATGATGCCTCGCTTAGTTTCCTGCGGGGCACACACGTACACGTTAAATACGAGCCTCGATCGGCTCTCGGGTTGTCCCGTGAATCGGCTCATGGAGCCGATCCACCCATGATTCGTCCAAGGTGGCCGAATATATGGTGGTCCTGCTTGATCAAGATAAAGCATATGAGATCCACGACGATCTGGGGTTTTCACCGCATAATCGGATCATCCTACTCACGATTGGGCCTCGCGCTCGCGCACGGTGATCGTAAGCCAATCCTAGACAAGGCCTAAAAACCAACACGAGGTTGATCCTCGGAACATCCTGTCTAGGGCTAGCAAACTACACCCTACACGCCGCTGGATCCTCCAACCCTTTGTAAGGCCTAACTATTGCGGATGTTAAACTAATCCTTGATGAATCAAGGAGCAACCGTAACGGATCAGATCTACTAAATAACGATCAAGCGGGGTGCCGCCCCTGCACCCATGATGAGGTACAAGGACGGCTAGATGCGCAAGGGTTGCACTACGACAGCATATGATACTAAGAACAATGCTAACCCTAACACATCTATGATAGCTACGTTGCTCGCCATCAAAAAGGCTTCAGTACAAACAACGCATGAACAACGTAGGCAGGCTCGTGCTGCCTAGATCGCGAGATGCGATCTAGGCAGCATGGTGCTTACCGGAGAAACCCTCGAGACGAAGGGGTTGGCGATGCGCCGAGATTTGTTTGTGGTGAACGTTGGTTGTTGTTTATTCCATAAACCCTAGATACATATTTATAGTCCAGCGGACTTTCTAATGTGGACGTGCACTAAACCGTGCACGAGATAAATTCTAACTTCTACATAACCTACTATAAAGATAAACGGGCTAACTAGCCCAAACTTGATACACAAGGCCGATTCACATATCTCTCCACGCATATATCTTCAAGTCCATCTTGATCGCGGCCCACCTCTGGCTTGGTCAAATTCCGGTGATAACACATGCCCCCCTGGTTTTGGAAATAACATTTCCGAAATCATTACGCTTCCTTCCATCGGGTCATGCAGAGCACAAATCACCGCAGAATCCCTCATCATGATGCCTTGCCCCTTCCACTTCTCCACGCGTCCGAAAAATTTTCCTGCTAGGCACCACCTCCTCGGAAACTGCTGTGGCATTAAATCTCCCTCACATCCCCTCTATTTAGCCGTTCTAAACAGCTTGCTCCTCCTTCATCTTCCTCGCATTAGCACCCACAAAAACCTCCTGCACCACCATGTCTTCTTCCTCCGAGCTTTCCTATGGGTCCTCCTCCTCCCGCGAGATGCCGCCGGACGCCCATGCCCCGGAAGAATGGGATCTGGAGGACCACGCCTCCTCCGTCTGGTCTGAAGACGACTAGCCCCTAACCAGCGGGGATGAAAATCTTCAGTTCCTTGTCGACGAGGAACCGGAGCCGGAAAGCGAGGACGACCTCTGGGAATGCTACCCCACCTCTGAAGAGGAGGAAGAGGTGGATGACGACGATGACGACGACTCCCTTGAGGGCTATCCGCCGGCGAAGCGCCTCCGCATGTGGTGGGATGACGACAGCAGCGACGATGAAGACGGGGATGAAGCTCCCGTAGAGGGCTATGGGAGTAGCGACGAGGAGCCCATCGGCAGCAGTGCCGATGAGGGTTCCGAGGACGACGACGAGGGCAGTGATGGCCCGTAGATTAGGATCCGCTAGCATAGGCCTAGCAGTAGTAGATGGGTCAATAGACCCTCCTTTTGTTCTTCTTTCTTTGAGTAATCGGTTCCTCCTTTGTAAGAAATCATGTTTATCAATGAAGGAGCTTCCCCAATTTAACCTTGCCGATTTCCTCAAACCGCTTTTCAATGAGCCAATATCAATGCATCGATCCTCAACTGATGATCTTCTAACTAGTAGATAATGTGGAATCCTCAGGAGAGCCCTTAAATTTCCTCCGCTAGTTTCAACGACCCTCTTTAGTGATCGCTCACCATTTTGTGAAGAAGGTAGCAACGGAAGATCAGCCGACGACATCCCAATTGGCTCTTACCAGGTCTGCTGCCCCCCGAGCCTTAATCCGGGCGAGCCATCGTCAGATTCCCCACTGTAGGGCCATGTTAGCCGATTCCAACAAAATCGGCTCTCCAGAACATTGATGTTTCAAGGCGAACTGCCCCCCGAGTTACTCCAGCTTTCCACTAAAACAGGGTGAAATGCTTAAACGCGAGAAGCCCGTGCTCTTGGAAAGGTTTTGGAAGGATCAGCAGCGACAGTTATTCCTCTTGAGTCGATGTCCATGCATCGGCTTTTATATCCTTAAGTCGATGTCTGCTGCATCGGCTGTGTTAAAAATTTCAAATTTTTAGGCCGATTTGTGTATCGGCCCCCATACTTGATAGTATGATCTCATATCCTCATGTTTTATCCACCCAGGTGCCCCCCCGAGCCGATTCTGTCAAGAGAATTGATGGTATCGGCTCTTCAGGTAGTCCCTGTTGGGTCAAACGTTGATCCCAGGCAAAATAGATGGTGAGGATAATCTTGGCCGATTGCTGGAATCGGCCTCCACGTTGCTTGCTCAGTGAAGGTTGGCCGATCGCAAGGATCAGCCTCGCCATGTTTTCTTATTGACGTAGTCTCGCTATTCGTCCAGGCCGGCGGATAAAACCAGCCCAATCTCTGACCTTATCCCGTTGGTGCGCTTGCTGTTGTCCATCTCGGGTGCATTGGGTAATCGTGGAGCTCTACAATTCGCCGGACGAACGAGCACCATGTTTGTGCCAGCCGATGTTTCATCATCGGCTCTCTTTTGCTTGGGGCGCCACTCTTTTCTTTGCGGCAGTCCCTCCTCATCCAGGGTCCTCTGGACTTTCGCAGCCAGATCAGGTCGTGCCTTCCTCAGCGTATGCAAGTATAACCTTTCGGCTTCCTCCAGACCACGCAATCGCTGAACCCTGCGCTTTTGTGAATGGCTGAGACCATCAGGGCACCACCTTGGACGGTGGTACCTGTCTTCTTCGTCTTCCCCCTCGTCTTCCAAATCCTCGAGATCTTCTAACCGAGGGGTCTCAGCCCGTCTGCTTTGTGGTGGGAGAGGCCCTAAGCGCTCAAACACAGACACGTTGGCTGCCTCCTTCTTTTTCTGGTTGCATTCTGGGCAGTTGCCGATCGTAAGCAATCGGCTCATTCCTGAATCCCAGCAGTGTCTGAAGAAGGGGCAGTCCCAATGCCTGCCCGTGTCGTCTTGCTCCCTGGCGTGGCGCTTGCCATCTTGACGGAGCCGATCGCATGGAGCGGCCCCCTCTGTGTCCTTGCTCTGAGAGCAGCTGTCCTCATCCCCGTCCTTCTCAGAGTGGCGTCCAAGCTCTACCATGTTGATGTTGACTGAGCAATCTGGCTGGCACCCTCCGAGGTGGGTAAACTCTACCATGTTGACGGCGGGGAAGGGGTGTGTGTCGACCTTCATGGCGTACTGGTTAAAAATTAGTCGCCCATTTTCTATTGCCATTTGGATCTGCTGACGCCACACCCTGCAGTCGTTAGTGGTGTGGGTGAACGTGTTGTGCCACTTGCAGTATGGCTTTCCGCTCAGCTCTTGCACCGTGGGAACTTTGTGGCCTTCGGGTATCTTTATATGCTTCTCCGCGAGTAAGAGATCGAAAATCTGCTCGGTTTTCGTCACGTCGAAGTCGAACCCTCTTGGAGGCCCTGGTGGCTTCACCCATTTGCGGGTTCTCGGGCCTGCAGCTCGAGTCCACTCAGCCACTGCGACCTCTTGTTCTCCCGTAGCACCTTCATCTTCGCCTACGTCAACCATGGTAACCACGCGCTTGAATTTGTCCTGGTAGACATCTGGGTGGCGCTGTTCATACGCTGACAACTTCTGCACCATGTGTGCTAATGAAGGGTAGTCCGCTTGGGAGGCCACGTCCTTGATCGATGATGATAGACCCACCACCGCCAACTCGACTGCTTCTTTTTCGCTTACATGAACCGAATAGCATCGGTTCCTAACGGTCCTGAAGCGCTGGATGTATTCTGACACTGTTTCCCCGCGCTTCTGTCGTACTTGTGCCAGATCGGCAATGCCAGCCTCGGAAGCCTCTGAGTGATATTGCTCATGGAACCGTTCTTCCAACTGCTTCCAAGTCTGGACTGAGTTCGGTGGCAGCGACGTGTACCAACCGAAAGCCGATCCTGTGAGGGACTGCGAGAAGTACCTCACGCGCAGCTCGTCTGACGCTGAGATCATGCCCAGCTGTGCCAAATATCGGCTCACATGCTCGATGGAGCTGGAACCATCTGATCCGCTGAACTTTGTGAAGTCCGGGAGCCGATATTTGGGCGGTAGCGGGATCAATTCGTACTCGTTGGGGTACGGCTTGGTATAGCCGACCGTCTTCCTTTTCGGCATCATGCCGAACTGATCTTTCAGAATCGTACAAATCTGATCCGCGGTGATGGCTGAAGGTGCCGAACCTTGAAGATTCGCCGGGGTGGCGTACTTGACCAGCCATGCTTGTTTTTCCGGTTCTGAGCCGACTGCAGGAGCTGGGCTCTGGAGTTTTGTCGGGGTGGCGTATTTCGCTAGCCACGTCTGCTTCTCGGGGTCTGCCTCCGACGTTCCTCCTGTTGTTCCAGAAGTCCCCGCTGTTGCAACCTGGTTCGAGGGCGCCCAGGTGTTGCAGTCTGGCACGTATGCGCATGCGTATCCGTGCGGGATCTCCTTGGGCGCGTCATGTAGGAATTGGTAGTCACTGGGGTCACCACCAATCTTGTAGACGACGTAGGACGATGAGTTCGGCGCTTCGGGCGCTGCCAATGCGAACGGCAGCGGTGGACGGGACTGGAGTGGCACCTCTCCTTGGTGAGTCCCTAGAGCTGGTCCTGACGGAGAGTACTGATGGCTCATAATCTCCTGGATCACGCGCAGGGCGACGCGCTCCAACGTATTCACCAGGCTCTCAGAATGGCGGTGCAGCGAATGAGCCACCATGAAGTTGATCTCCTGACGCAACGACCTGGTGCGTTCCTCTGACGGGGTGGATAGGTCCACTCCATCAAGTGCGCCATCAGGTGAGAACCGCTTCCATCTGATGCCATGGGAGCGGGTCCTGTGGAAAGAGCCGATGAGGTCGGCTTCGAGGAAAGCTTTAACCTCGTCATATTTCTTCTTGA
This sequence comes from Lolium rigidum, assembly GCF_022539505.1. Lineage (NCBI taxonomy): Eukaryota > Viridiplantae > Streptophyta > Magnoliopsida > Poales > Poaceae > Lolium > Lolium rigidum. The sequence continues at coordinate 403,386,844 of NC_061510.1, forward strand.
GCTCGCCATTGAGCTCCTCGTAAGTGACCGGAGTTTCTTCCGCCATCTCAGATGTAGATGGCGACGTGGTGGATGTCGAAGATTGTCCCACCGGGCGTGCCAGAATGTGTTGACATCAGAAACCCACCGGCGGGCAGTGACTGGTCAACACCGTAGAGCCGGGAACAACTAGGGCTGCGGCTGGCCCCAGTCCCTCAGAGCGACGGCCCGCAAAGCCTCCTGGTCGCGCGCCGATGCAAATTGCAAGGGCGTGCCACCTGACCTATACCTGGTCAGGAAGGTGTGGATGATGCCTCGCTTAGTTTCCTGCGGGGCACACACGTACACGTTAAATACGAGCCTCGATCGGCTCTCAGGTTGTCCTGTGAATCGGCTCATGGAGCTGATCCACCCATGATTCGTCCAAGGTGGCCGAATATATGGTGGTCCTGCTTGATCAAGATAAAGCATATGAGATCCACGACGATGCGGGGTTTTCACCGCATAATCGGATCATCCTACTCACGATTGGGCCTCGCGCTCGCGCACGGTGATCGTAAGCCAATCCTAGACAAGGCCTAAAAACCAACACGAGGTTGATCCTCGGAACATCCTGTCTAGGGCTAGCAAACTACACCCTACACGCCGCTGGATCCTCCAACCCTTTGTAAGGCCTAACTATTGCGGATGTTAAACTAATCCTTGATGAATCAAGGAGCAACCGTAACGGATCAGATCTACTAAATAACGATCAAGCGGGGTGCCGCCCTGCACCCATGATGAGGTACAAGGACGGCTAGATGCGCAAGGGTTGCACTACGACGAGCATATGATACTAAGAACAATGCTAACCCTAACACATCTATGATAGCTACGTTGCTCGCCATCAAAAAGGCTTCGATACGAGCAACGCATGAACAACGTAGGCAGGCTCGTGCTGCCTAGATCGCGAGATGCGATCTAGGCAGCATGGTGCTTACCGGAGAAACCCTCGAGACGAAGGGGTTGGCGATGCGCCGAGATTTGTTTGTGGTGAACGTTGGTTGTTGTTTATTCCATAAACCCTAGATACATATTTATAGTCCAGCGGACTTTCTAATGTGGACGTGCACTAAACCGTGCACGAGATAAATTCTAACTTCTACATAACCTACTATAAAGATAAACGGGCTAACTAGCCCAAACTTGATACACAAGGCCGATTCACATATCTCTCCACGCATATATCTTCAAGTCCATCTTGATCGCGGCCCACCTCTGGCTTGGTCAAATTCCGGTGATAACACCTTCTTAGTCACCCTAAAATGAAGTTTTTGGGAGGTTTTTGAAATTTCCATGTTTGAAACCCAAAACCACTTATCTTCATGCTTGACTTCGTCATAAGACAGAGTTTAGGGGTTAGGGGGTAGATACATGATTTGTCTAGCTAGTTTGAATATGTCCAGACCTTGTTTATCAACTTGAATGCTTACGATATGACATAAGAACACTATGTGCTTTTGTTTTTCATTTTTCTATTTTTTTGTGCCCATTTGTATCTTGGTCAAATCCTAGGTTTGACCAAGATTTAAACAAGTTTAAAACATGAAAATGAAAAGGTAAGCCTGGATCCTTCTTAACTAGTCACTCTAAAATGAAGTTTTTGGGAGGTTTTTGAAATTTCCATGTTTGAAACCCAAAACCACTTCTCTTCATGCTTTACTTCTTAAGACATAGATTAGGGGTTAGCGGGTAGATACATGATTTGTATGGTTTGAATATGTCTAGACCTTGTTTATCAACTTTAATGCTATGACATAAGAAGACTATGTGCTTTGGTTTTTCATTTTTCTGTTTTTTTTTTGAATTTTCTGCCAATTTTGTTTGACCAAGATTTAGACAAGTTTTACACGTGAAAACGAATAAGTAAGCCTGGATCCTTCTTAGTCACTCCAAAATGTACCAATTGATAGGTGCATTAACTTTGCTTCATGGAAAAAATAATGTCATGTAAATGAGTTAACTTGGATTTCCTACCCTTGAATCCATAGGAAACTTTGTTCTAATGCACTATAATAATCAACCGAGCTTTTACACCAGCAGGTCTGTCACTTACGTGTGGTGCCCATGCGTGAGGTCCCACACTTCCGTGAGCACAAGTCACGTGCAATAGGTACGCAAACTCCCAGCCATTTTCTTTGTCAAGAGAAGACGCATCAGTATGCGTATTGGAAGTCTGTGGGTCCTTCTGGATCCTTCGGTTGTCCCTCTCACAAAGAAAACAAATCTCTCTCATTCTCGGCCTCGCTCGACTCGCTCGCTCGCTCGCACCTCCTGCTCACTGACAAACCCTGCACAAAAGTCAACATCATCACCCAAAAAGGGGAGACACCATAATGCTCTCCCTTCTTCTCTCCTTCCGAGTGATCCCTCTTCCTCCGAGTTTCACTCGACGGGCAAACACACATGTGCTGCATAGTAATAATAAAAAGGTAGGAAAATCGACCTACGAATCTATAATTAAATAGGTTAAACTAGGGTTTTGCCCAGTACTACAGATCAAGGTTCAAAAAATCCAACTACGGGGTTCGAACAACCCCATTTCTAATCCAAGAATTTTTTCGACCTCATCCAATGGCCTCAAACTATTGGCCGGGTTAGCATCTAGTGCAGCATGTGTGAGAATGTATGCACTATGTGTGCTATAACTTGTGTGTCTTTCAAATTTGAACCAAATTTGAATAAGTTTGAAATATTTGAAATGGGGCTTTTGGCTTAAACGTTTGAAACCCAAAACGACTTCTCTTCATGCTAGACTTCATAAGACCGAGTTTAGGGTTAGGGGGTAGATACATGATTTGTCTGGTTTGAATATGTCTAAACCTTGTTTATCAACTTGAATACTTACTATATGACATAAGAAGACCGACCATGTGCTTTTGTTTTTCATTTTTCTATTTTTTTAAGAATTTTATGCACATTTGATTCTGGTCAAATCCTAGGTTCAACCAAGATTTAAACAAGTTTCAAGCATGAAAATGAAAACGTAAGCCAAGATCCTTCTTAATTAGTCACTCTAAAATATATGAAGCTTTTGGGACGTACTTGAAATTTCCATGTTTGAAACCCAAAACCAATTCTCTTCATGATTGACTTCATAAGACAGAGTTTAGGGTTAGGGGTAGATATACACATGATTTTTCTGGATTGAATATGTCTAGACCTTGTTTATCAACTTGAGTGTTTACTATATGACATAATTAATTAAGAAGGCTATGTGCTTTGGTTTTTCATTCTTTAGATTTTTTGTCTGAATTTTTATGCCCATTTGAATCTTGGTCAAATCCTAGGTTTGACCAAGATTTAAATAAGTTTAAAACATGAAAATGAAAAGGTAAGCATCGATCCTTCTTAGTCTCTCTAAAATGAAGCTGAATTTTGGGAGGTTTTTGAAATTTCCATGTTTGAAACCCAAAACCACTTCTCTTCATGCTTGACTTCATAAGACGAAGTTTAGGGTCGATAGGGGTAGATACATGATTTGTCTTGTTTGAATATGTCTAGACCTTGTTTATCAACTTGAATGCTTACTATATGACATAAGAGGACTATGTGCATTGGTATTTCATTTTTTGATTTTTATGCCCATTTGAGAATCTTGGTAAAATCCTAGGTTTGTTGAGCAAGATTTAAACAAGTTTAACATGTGAAAATGATAAGGTAATTAAGTCTGGATCTTTCTCTTAGTAACTCTAAAATGAAGCTTTTGGGAGGTTCTTGAATTTACCATGTTTGAAACCCAAAACCACCGTACTTCTGTTCATGCTTGACTTCATAAGACAGAGTTTAGGGTTAGGGGTAGATACATGATTTTTCTGGTTTGAATATGTCTAGACCATGTTTATACATTTGAATGCTTACTATATGACATAAGAAGGCTATGTGCTTTGGTTTTTCATTCTTTCGATTTTTTTCTGAATTTTTATGCCCATTTGAATCTTGGTCAAATCCTAGGTTCGACCAAGATTTAAACAAGTTTAAAACATGACAATGAAAAGGTAATTAATCATGGATCCTTCTTAATTAACCAGTCAGTCTAATTAAAATGAAGCTTTTTGGGAGGTTTTTGAAATTTCCATGTTTGAAACCCAAAACCACACTTCTCTGCTTCATGTGCTTGACTTCATATATAATTAAGACAAAGTTTAGGGTTAGGGGGTACTTGATTTGTCTGGTTTGAATATGTCTAGACCTTGTTTATGAACTTGAATGCTTACTATATGACATAAGAAGACTATGTGCTTTGGTTTTTTATTTTATTTATTTTTTTATTTTATGCCCATTTGAATATTGGTCAAATCCTAGGTTTGACCAAGATTTAAACAAGTTTAAAACATGAAAATGAAAAGGTAAGCCTGGATACTTCTTAACTAGTCACTCTAAAATGAAGCTTTAATTTTGGGAGGTTTTTGAAATTTCCATGTTTGAAACCAAAAACCACTTCTCTTCATGCTTGACTTCATAAGACAGAGTTTATGGTTTTAGATGGGTAGATACATGATTTGTCTTATTTGAATATGTCTAGCTAGACCTTGTTTATCAACTTTTGAATGCTTACTATATATATGTATGTGACATAAGAAGACTATGTGCTTTTGTTTTTCATTTTTCTGATTTTTTTTTAAAATTTTATGCCCATTTAAATCTTGGTCAAATCCTAGGTTTGACCAAGATTTAAACAAGTTTAAAATATGAAAATGAAAAGGTAAGCATGGATCCTTCTTAGTCACTCTAAAATGAAGCTTTTGATAGGTTTTTGAAATTTCCATATTTGAAACCCAAAACCACTTCTCTTCATGCTTGACTACATAAGACAAAGTTTAGGGTTAGGGGGTAGATACATGATTTTTCTTGTTTGAATATGTCTAGACCCTTGTTTATCAACTTTAATGCTTACTATATGACATAAGAAAACTATGTGCTTTGGTTTTTCATTTTTCTGATTTTTTTGGAATTTTGATGCACATTTGAATCTTGGTCAAATCCTAGGTTTGACCAAGATTTAAACAAGTATATATAGAACATGAAAATGAAAAGGGAAGCCTGTATCCTTCTTAGTCACCCTAAAATGAAGTTTTTGAGGTTTTTGAAATTTTCATGTTTGAAACCCAAAACCACTTATCTTCATGCTTGACTTCATCATAAGACAGAGTTTAGGGGTTAGGGGGTAGATACATGATTTGTCTAGCTAGTTTGAATATGTCCAGACCTTGTTTATCAACTTGAATGCTTACGATATGACATAAGAACACTATGTGATTTTGTTTTTCATTTTTCTATTTTTTTGTGCCCATTTGTATCTTGGTCAAATCCTAGGTTTGACCAAGATTTAAACAAGTTTAAAACATGAAAATGAAAAGGGAAGCATGTATCCTTCTTAGTCACTCTAAAATGAAGTTTTTGGGAGGTTTTTGAAATTTCCATGTTTGAAACCCAAAACCACTTCTCTTCATGCTTGACTTCTTAAGACATAGATTAGGGGTTAGCGGGTAGATACATGATTTGTATGGTTTGAATATGTCTAGACCTTGTTTATCAACTTTAATGCTTACTATATGACATAAGAAGACTATGTGCTTTGGTTTTTCATTTTTCTGTTTTTTTTTGAATTTTCTGCCAATTTTGTTTGACCAAGATTTAGACAAGTTTTACACGTGAAAACGAATAAGTAAGCCTGGATCCTTCTTAGTCACTCCAAAATGTACCAATTGATAGGTGCTTTAACTTTGCTTCATGGAAAAAATAATGTCATGTAAATGAGTTAACTTGGATTTCCTACCCTTGAATCCATAGGAAACTTTGTTCTAATGCACTATAATAATCAACCGAGCTTTTACACCAGCAGGTCTGTCACTTACGTGTGGTGCCCATGCGTGAGGTCCCACACTTCGGTGAGCACAAGTCACGTGCAATAGGTACGCAAACTCCCAGCCATTTTCTTTGTCAAGAGAAGACGCATCAGGATGCGTATTGGAAGTCTGTGGGTCCTTCTGGATCCTTCGGTTGTCCCTCTCACAAAAAAAAACAAATCTCTCTCATTCTCGACCGGCCTCGCTCGACTCGCTCGCTCGCTCGCACCTCCTGCTCACTGACAAACCCTGCACAAAAGTCAACATCATCACCCGAAAAAGGGGAGACACCATAATGCTCTCCCTTCTTCTCTCCATCCGAGTGATCC
>NC_061510.1:403393139-403441515 GCF_022539505.1 Lolium rigidum
CCAAAACCACTTATCTTCATGCTTGACTTCCTCATAAGACAGAGTTTAGGGGGTTAGGGGGTAGATACATGATTTGTCTATCTAGTTTGAATATGTCCAGACCTTGTTTATCAACTTGAATGCTTACGATATGACATAAGAACACTATGTGCTTTTGTTTTTCATTTTTCTATTTTTTGTGCCCATTTGTATCTTGGTCAAATCCTAGGTTTGACCAAGATTTAAACAAGTTTAAAACAATTAAAATGAAAAGGGAAGCATGTATCCTTCTTAGTCACTCTAAAATGAAGTTTTTGGGAGGTTTTTGAAATTTCCATGTTTGAAACCCAAAACCACTTCTCTTCATGCTTGACTTCTTAAGACATAGATTAGGGGTTAGCGGGTAGATACATGATTTGTATGGTTTGAATATGTCTAGACCTTGTTTATCAACTTTAATGCTTACTATATGACATAAGAAGACTATGTGCTTTGGTTTTTCATTTTTCATTTTTTTTGAATTTTCTGCCAATTTTGTTTGACCAAGATTTAGACAAGTTTTACACGTGAAAACGAATAAGTAAGCCTGGATCCTTCTTAGTCACTCCAAAATGTACCAATTGATAGGTGCGTTAACTTTGCTTCATGGAAAAAATAATGTCATGTAAATGAGTTAACTTGGATTTCCTACCCTTGAATCCATAGGAAACTTTGTTGTAATGCACTATAATAATCAACCGAGCTTTTACACCAGCAGGTCTATCACTTACATGTGGTGCCCATGCGTGAGGTCCCACACTTCAGTGAGCACAAGTCACGTGCAATAGGTACGCAAACTCCCGGCCATTTTCTTTGTCAAGAGAAGACGCATCAGGATGCGTATTGGAAGTCTGTGGGTCCTTCTGGATCCTTCGGTTGTCCCTCTCACAAAAAAAAACAAATCTCTCTCATTCTCGGCCTCGCTCGACTCGCTCGCTCGCTCGCACCTCCTGCTCACTGACAAACCCTGCACAAAAGTCAACATCATCACCCGAAAAAGGGGAGACACCATAATGCTCTCCCTTCTTCTCTCCTTCCGAGTGATCCCTCTTCCTCCGAGTTTCACTCGACGGGCAAACACACATGTGCTGCATAGTAATAATAAAAAGGTAGAAAAATCGACCTACGAATCTATAATTAAATAGGTTAAACTAGGGTTTTGCCCAGTACTACAGATCAAGGTTCAAAAAATCCAACTACGGGGTTCGAACAACCCCATTTCTAATCCAAGAATTTTTTTCGACCTCATCAAATGGCCTCAAACTATAGGCCGGGTTAGCATCTAGTGCAGCATGTGTGAGAATGTATGCACTATGTGTGCTATAACTTGTGTGTCTTTCAAATTTGAACCAAATTTGAATAAGTTTGAAATATTTGAAATGGGGCTTTTGGCTTAAACGTTTGAAACCCAAAACGACTTCTCTTCATGCTAGACTTCATAAGACGAGTTTAGGGTTAGGGGTAGATACATGATTTGTCTGGTTTGAATATGTCTAAACCTTGTTTATCAACTTGAATGCTTACTATATGACATAAGAAGACCGGCCATGTGCTTTTGTTTTTCATTTTTCTATTTTTTTAAAGAATTTTATGCACATTTGATTCTAGTCGAATCCTAGGTTCAACCAAGATTTAAACAAGTTTCAAGCATGAAAATGAAAACGTAAGCCAAGATCCTTCTTAATTAGTCACTCTAAAATATATGAAGCTTTTGGGACGTACTTGAAATTTCCATGTTTGAAACCCAAAACCAATTCTCTTCATGATTGACTTCATAAGACAGAGTTTAGGGTTAGGGGTAGATATACACATGATTTTTCTGGTTTGAATATGTCTAGACCTTGTTTATCAACTTGAGTGTTTACTATATGACATAATTAATTAAGAAGGCTATCTCCTTTGGTTTTTCATTCTTTAGATTTTTTGTCTGAATTTTTATGCCCATTTGAATCTTGGTAAAATCCTAGGTTTGACCAAGATTTAAATAAGTTTAAAACATGAAATTGAAAAGGTAAGCATCGATCCTTCTTAGTCGCTCTAAAATGAAGCTGAATTTTGGGAGGTTTTTGAAATTTCCATGTTTGAAACCCAAAACCACTTCTCTTCATGCTTGACTTCATAAGACGAAGTTTAGGGCCGATAGGGGTAGATACATGATTTGTCTTGTTTGAATATGTCTAGACCTTGTTTATCAACTTGAATGCTTACTATATGACATAAGAGGACTATGTGCATTGGTATTTCATTTTTTGATTTTTATGCCCATTTGAGAATCTTGGTAAAATCCTAGGTTTGTTGAGCAAGATTTAAACAAGTTTAACATGTGAAAATGATAAGGTAATTAAGTCTGGATCTTTCTCTTAGTAACTCTAAAATGAAGCTTTTGGGAGGTTCTTGAATTTACCATGTTTGAAACCCAAAACACCACCGTACTTCTGTTCATGCTTGACTTCATAAGACAGAGTTTAGGGTTAGGGGTAGATACATGATTTTTCTGGTTTGAATATGTCTAGACCATGTTTATCAATTTGAATGCTTACTATATGACATAAGAAGGCTATGTGCTTTGGTTTTTCATTCTTTCGATTTTTTCTGAATTTTTATGCCCATTTGAATCTTGGTCAAATCCTAGGTTCGACCAAGATTTAAACAAGTTTAAAACATGACAATGAAAAGGTAATTAATCATGGATCCTTCTTAATTAACCAATCAGTCTAATTAAAATGAAGCTTTTTGGGAGGTTTTTGAAATTTCCATGTTTGAAACCCAAAACCACACTTCTCCGCTTCATGCTTGACTTCATATATAATTAAGACAAAGTTTAGGGTTAGGGGGTACATGATTTGTCTGGTTTGAATATGTCTAGACCTTGTTTATGAACTTGAATGCTTACTATATGACATAAGAAGACTATGTGCTTTGGTTTTTTATTTTATTTATTTTTTTATTTTATGCCCATTTGAATATTGGTCAAATCCTAGGTTTGACCAAGATTTAAACAAGTTTAAAACATGAAAATGAAAAGGTAAGCCTGGATCCTTCTTAACTAGTCACTCTAAAATGAAGCTTTAATTTTTGGAGGTTTTCGAAATTTCCATGTTTGAAACCAAAAACCACTTCTCTTCATGCTTGACTTCATAAGACAGAGTTTATGGTTTTAGATGGGTAGATACATGATTTGTCTTATTTGAATATGTCTAGCTAGACCTTGTTTATCAACTTTTGAATGCTTACTATATATATGTATGTGACATAAGAAGACTATGTGCTTTTGTTTTACATTTTTCCGATTTTTTTATTTTATGCCCATTTAAATCTTGGTCAAATCCTAGGTTTGACCAAGATTTAAACAAGTTTAAAATATGAAAATGAAAAGGTAAGCATGGATCCTTCTTAGTCACTCTAAAATGAAGCTTTTGATAGGTTTTTGAAATTTCCATATTTGAAACCCAAAACCACTTCTCTTCATGCTTGACTACATAAGACAAAGTTTAGGGTTAGGGGGTAGATACATGATTTTTCTTGTTTGAATATGTCTAGACCCCTGTTTATCAACTTTAATGCTTACTATATGACATAAGAAAACTATGTGCTTTGGTTTTTCATTTTTCTGATTTTTTTTGGAATTTTGATGCACATTTGAATCTTGGTCAAATCCTAGGTTTGACCAAGATTTAAACAAGTATATATAGAACATGAAAATGAAAAGGGAAGCCTGTATCCTTCTTAGTCACCCTAAAATGAAGTTTTTGGGAGGTTTTTGAAATTCCCATGTTTGAAACCCAAAACCACTTATCTTCATGCTTGACTTCGTCATAAGACAGAGTTTAGGGGTTAGGGGGTAGATACATGATTTGTCTAGCTAGTTTGAATATGTCCAGACCTTGTTTATCAACTTGAATGCTTACGATATGACATAAGAACACTATGTGTTTTTGTTTTTCATTTTTCTATTTTTTTGTGCCCATTTGTATCTTGGTCAAATCCTAGGTTTGACCAAGATTTAAACAAGTTTAAAACATGAAAATGAAAAGGAAAGCATGTATCCTTCTTAGTCACTCTAAAATGAAGTTTTTGGGAGGTTTTTGAAATTTCCATGTTTGAAACCCAAAACCACTTCTCTTCATGCTTGACTTCTTAAGACATAGATTAGGGGTTAGCGGGTAGGTACATGATTTGTATGGTTTGAATATGTCTAGACCTTGTTTATCAACTTTAATGCTTACTATATGACATAAGTAGACTATGTGCTTTGGTTTTTCATTTTTTTGTTTTTTTTTGAATTTTCTGCCAATTTTGTTTGACCAAGATTTAGACAAGTTTTACACGTGAAAACGAATAAGTAAGCCTGGATCCTTCTTAGTCACTCCAAAATGTACCAATTGATAGGTGCGTTAACTTTGCTTCATGGAAAAAATAATGTCATGTAAATGAGTTAACTTGGATTTCCTACCCTTGAATCCATAGGAAACTTTGTTCTAATGCACTATAATAATCAACCGAGCTTTTACACCAGCAGGTCTGTCACTTACGTGTGGTGCCCATGCGTGAGGTCCCACACTTCGGTGAGCACAAGTCACGTGCAATAGGTACGCAAACTCCCAGCCATTTTCTTTGTCAAGAGAAGACGCATCAGGATGCGTATTGGAAGTCCGTGGGTCCTTCCGGATCCTTCGGTTGTCCCTCTCACAAAAAAAAACAAATCTCTCTCATTCTCGGCCTCGCTCGACTCGCTCGCTCGCTCGCACCTCCTGCTCACTGACAAACCCTGCACAAAAGTCAACATCATCACCCGAAAAAGGGGAGACACCATAATGCTCTCCCTTCTTCTCTCCTTCCGAGTGATCCCTCTTCCTCCGAGTTTCACTCGACGGGCAAACACACATGTGCTGCATAGTAATAATAAAAAGGTAGAAAAATCGACCTACGAATCTATAATTAAATAGGTTAAACTAGGGTTTTGCCCAGTTGTGACCACCCGATTTTGGCCAAATCAGGAGGTGGGCCGTAAGTGAAGATGGGCTTGAAGGACGTACATATGAAGCATCTTTGAAGCGGCCTTGCGCTAAGAGTTTGGGCTAAGTTGCCCATGTATCTGTAATATATTAGATCGTATTGTAATTTAGAAGTAAAAGATAGAATCTGGCCCGTGCACGGTTAGGTGCACGCCTCAATTAGAAAGTCCCTTGGACTATAAATATGTATCTAGGGTCATCGGAAAAGGAGGACAATCATCGTTCAACCAACACAAATCAGGCGCATCGCCACCCCTTTCCTACGAGGGTTTCTCCCGGGTAAGCACAATGCTGCCTAGATCGCATCTAGCGATCTAGGCAGTACACGTTTATTCGTTACCTTGTACTGCTCGTGCTGAAGCCTTGTTGATGGCGAGCAGTACCACTTATCTTTAGGTGTTTAGGGGCTTGCATTGATGCTTTCTCGTGCATATTTGCGTGGCAATGCCGTCCCTCGACACCTAGCTGCCCTTACACCTTTGCGGGTGTAAGGGCAGCATCTTGCTTGTTCTTACTTAACAGATCCGATCCGTTATAGTTGCTCCTTGCATCTGCAGGGATTAGTTTAATATCTGCATAGTTAGGCCTTATGCTGGGGTCGGACGATCCGGTAGTGCGTTAGGCGTTGTTTACCGTCCCTGCGAGGGATGTTCCGGGAATCAACGTATGTTGGTTTTTAGGCCTCTCGTAGGGGTAGTTTGTTTCGTCTCTCGTAGCTGCTAGGCCCGATCGCACATAGGACGTTCCGATTATGCGGTGAAAACCCTAAACCGTCGTGGATCGTTTTAGCTTTGTCCTGATCAAGCAGGATCCCCATGCCATTGCAAATCCATCAAGGACCATGGGGGCGATCGGCTCTTTGAGCCGATCCACAGGGAAACCTGAGAGCCGATAGGGCTTGTATTTAATGTTTACGTGTCTACCATGCAGGAACACTCGAAGCACTAACACCTTCCTGACCGGGTCTAGGTCAGGTGGCATGCCCTAGCAACCGCCAGGACGTGGTCAGAAGATTTGCGGGACGACGCGAGGTGCCAGGGATCCACTAAGCGGCCCTGGGAGCTTCCCGGCTCTTCGTGTTGCTTAACCAACGCCCGTCGGGGGGTTTTGGAGGGTAACACATTCTGGCACGCCCGGTGGGACCATCTTCTGCAACATCCACGTCAACAACGACATCCGAGATGGCAGAGGAGCAGATCACGTACGAGGAGCTCCCTCCGTATCACAAGAAAAAGTACGATGAGCTGAAGGCCATCTGCGAAGCCGAGCTCATCGGCTCCTTTGAGAAGACCCGTTCGCACGGCATCAGATTCAAAGGATTCACGCCACAAGGCGTCCTTGAAGGGGTGGATCTGTCTCTCCCTTCACAGGAACGTACCCAAGCCCTGCGACAGGAGATCAACTACGTGGTGGCTCATTCACTGCATCGGCACTCCGAGAGCCTGGTGAATACGTTGGAGCGCGTTGCGCTCCGTGTGGTGCAAGAGATCATGGAGCGTCGGTACTCCCCTTCAGGACCTATTCTAGGGACTCACCAGGGAGAGATGCAACTCCACACCAGGCCACCACTGCCGTACGCAATGGCGGCTCCACAGCAACAAGGTTCACCGACATACGTTGTCTACAAAGTTGGGGGTGATCCGGGCGACTATCAGTTCTTACATGACCCGCCCAAGGAGATCCCACACGGATACGTGTGCACGTTCGTGCCGGACTGCAACAACTGGATGCAGGCGATCCAGGCTCCACCAGGAGGGATTGCCGGAGCAGGAGCAATTGTTCCGGCAGGAAGAACAACTGCAGCAGCGGGGAGTTTAGGAGCAGAAGCTGAGAAACAAGCGTGGCTAGCTAAGTATGCCACAGCACCAGTCCATGAAAGTTCAGCTGCTACTACCTCCACCGCAGATCAGATCAGTGCAGTCCTGAGAGACCAGTTCGGCATCCTGCCGAAAAAGAAGATAATCGGCTATTCCAAGCCGTACCCCAATGAGTTTGACCTGATCCCACTGCCACCTAAGTACCGGCTGCCGGACTTCAACAAATTCAGTGGGTCAGAAGGGTCAAGCTCCATCGAGCACGTGAGCCGATACTTGGCCCAGTTGGGCATGGTTTCGGCATCGGATCAGCTACGGGTGAGGTTATTCTCGCAATCCCTCACCGGTCCAGCGTTTGGATGGTACACCTCGTTGCAGCCAAATTCAGTGCAATCATGGAAGCAGCTGGAGGAACTGTTCCACACCCAATACCATTCAGAAGCTACTGAATCTGGTATTGCCGAACTAGCACAGGTTCGGCAGAAGCGAGGAGAGACAGTCGCTGAGTACATTCAACGTTTCAGAACTATCAAGAACCGATGCTATTCGGCTCACTTAACGGAGAAAGAGGCAGTCGAGCTGGCCGTGGCAGGCCTTGCAGCGTCGTTCAAGGATCTGACGTTCCAAGTTGAGTACAACTCGCTGACGCACCTGGTCAATAGACTGACCTTATATGAGCAGCGCCATCCAGAACTGTACCAAGACAAGTTCAAGCGCGCGATCAGCCTGGTCAATGCTGACGAAGATGAATATTCTGCGGAAGATCAGGAAGTAGCGGTAGCCGAATGGACTCGGACGCCAGTACCTGTGTCCTGCCAATGGGTGAATCCACCAGGGCCTCCAAGAGGGTTGGACTTTGACGTGACCAAAACTGAACAGATCTTTGATCTGCTGCTAAAAGAGAAACAGTTGAAGCTACCCGAAGGCCACAAGATCCCTACGGCACAAGAGATGAACAAGAGGCCATACTGCAAGTGGCATCATACGTTCACGCACACCACCAACGACTGCAAAGTACTGCGCGCACAAATTCAGATGGCGATAGAATCAGGCCGATTAACTTTCGGACAGTTTGCCATGAAGGTAGACATGCGTCCGTTTCCGGACGTCAACATGGTGGACCTAAGCCACTCCATAAGAGAGCCAGGGTTCTCTTTCGATGTCAATATGGCAGGGTTTGTGATCCGCCATGGCGTGGACAAAGCAGAGAGCAGCCACTCTCGTGGCAAAGATAAAGAGGAGGCCGTTCCACGTGACCGGCCACAAGACGACGATAGACGGTACCTAACCGAGGAGGAGGTGAGAAGCGTGCGGTATCAACGCCCATTATCCGTGCATCTCCTCAACAAATATGAGCAGCAGTACGACCGACGTCGGCGCTACGACGAAGACGACGAAAGATATCGTCGGTCTGATGCGGAAAACAGGAGGTATCGTCAGAACGACAGGAACAACGACGGGTACGAACGTCGCGCGAGAGGGAGGTCAAGAGAGCAAGACAACGTGGATAAGCACTGGGACTGTCCTTTCTTCAAACATTGCTGGGACTCAGGAATGAGCCGATTGCCAACAATCGAGAACTGCCCAGAATGCAGACAGCACAGAAGGAGGGCGAACGAAGTTTCAGTGTTCGAACGTCTAGGGCCTCTCCCAACCCATAACAGACGGGCTGAGTCATCTCAAGAAGAAGACTTTGAGGAGTCAGATGGAGAAGAAGATAGGTATCACCGACCAAGGTGGTGCCCTGATGGACTCAGCCATTCTCAGAAGCGAAGGGTGCAGCGGCTGCGAAATTTGGAAGAAGCCGAGGCACAGTACCTGTACACGTTGAGAAGAGCGCGGCCCGATCTGGCCGCGAAAATCCAGCAAACACTGGAGACAAAGGCGCGCCCGCCAAAGAAAGTATGGCGCCCCAAACAGGCGAAAGCCGATGCACAGGCATCGGCTGATGCCGATGCAGAGGCATCGGCTGACACAAACATGGTGTTTATACTCCCGTCGGAGTTTCGCGCTCCGAGCGACGAGGAAGTGTCAGTGGCTCAGTTCGATTGCGGTCCACGACCAGTTATCTTTGAGAAGCCACGGGATAGAAGCTACAGGCATTTGAAAGCCCTATACTTGAGGGGTTACATCAATGGGCAGCCTGTCAGCAAGATGTTGGTTGACACCGGAGCGGCAGTCAACATAATGCCATATTCCATGCTACGACGTTTGGGGCACTCTAGTGATGATCTGATCAAGACCAACGTCACATTGAGTGATTTCAACGGCCAGGCATCAGAAGCGAAGGGTGTTCTGAATGTAGAGCTTACTGTAGGCCGGAAAACCATACCTACCGCGTTCTTCATCGTCGACAGCAAAAGCAATTACGCCGTCCTATTAGGAAGAGATTGGATTCATGCTAACTGCTGCATTCCATCTACAATGCACCAATGCATCATACAATGGGATGGAGATGAAGTGGAAGCCGTTCAGGCAGATGACTCGATCGAGATATCGTTGGCTGCCATGAGCGTGTGGGAAGCAGATAACCAAGAGCCGCTCTCCGGAATCAGTTTAGAAGGTTGTGAGCGCATCGAAGCTTCGAAGAATGGGGTAAGGCTGGTTTTATCCACCGGCCTGACAGAGTAGCAAGTCCAAGACATTGGACATACGTGGCAAGGCCGATCCCTGCGATCGACCCTCAAAAAAATAAAAAGCAAAGGATCTTATCTCCAACATGCCACGTAGCTACAGTGGGAATCCAAGAAGTTGCAAACCATCGCCAAGCATTGCAACGAAAAAGGAGGCCGATTCTGGCAATCGGCCAAAATTATCCTCAACATACCTTCGTCTGTGTTCAGCATTGATCCAACCGATGCCTGAAGAGCCGATACCATCAAATACTTGACAGAATCGGCTCGGGGGGCACACAGATAGATGAGACACGAGGATACGAAGCTGGGAACGGATATCAAAGTATCCAGCAGCTCCAAATGCCCAGCAGCTCAAGATTTAAAAGTGGAAAATCTAAAAAATTTTGAGCACAGCCGATGCTCCGACATCGACTTAAGGATTAAAAGCCGATGCACGGCCATCGCCTCAAGGGATGCAACTGGTGCAAGCGGAAGCTTAATGGAGCAGTCATCGAGTTACGTAGCAAGGCTCTACTGGAGGAACCACGCATGGGGATTGTTTGGTGGCTCAGGCCCTCTCGTCAAGGACCTCCAGCTCTTGTTCCAAGACCTCAAGTTCGGCAGTACCAGCATAAGCGTCAAGTTGGGCACCCGAAACTGCCCTTTTCCTCGTGCAAGCTTGAAGGATCACGGCCTCAACCATAGGGTTCGACCAAGGTGACGATCTCAACTCTCTCATCGAAGCTGCACCGTTAAACTGAAGAGGCTCGGGGGGCAGCTCACCTTGAAAGTTCTCTGCTTTTGAGAGCCGATTTGATTAGAATCGGCTGAAGCTGCACTACAGTTGAGAAGACGATGGTGGCCCATTTGGTTGGTCCGTTTCTGTTCTCGCCTTGACCGAGGCTCGGGGAGCAGTTGACCCTGAGGATTCTTTGCTCTGAAGAGCTGATGGTATTGAAATCGGCTGACTCTGCATCACTGCTCGTGTGGAAGGTGGAGAATTATCGCAGAGGGGAACTGTCGGAGCTGGTGGGAGGAGTTTGGAGAAGGAGCCATCATCGATGGTTAGGCTCTAGACCAGTTTGTTGCTGCGAGGGAGTAGGACATCGCAAGGGAGGTTGTGAGCAAACACCTGCAGGGGTGTCAGCTTCAACGTCAAAGTTGTCAGCAACAGGCTGGGGAGCTTTCCTGGAAACATTAATCCAGGAGTTTTTCCGTCAGGACAAACATCACGATCGGATGATTTTGAAGTCTAAAAGACCTAGGGGTCTCAAGGCTGCGTGCTGGATCTGTTCGGTTGGAAGTTTGGACTGGAATTTCATGGGTTGCAAGTTAACATCTGAGAAGGCAATTAGATCGATCTGTCTTGCAAAAGCTGATGCTTTGCCATCGGCTCATTGAGCATCTACCGAATCGACAATCGGCAGACTCAGTACGAAGGGCAATCGGCTAAATCATCACCAAGGAAATCAGTAAAATCAAATTGGGGAATTCTTCATTGATAAGCAAAGATTTCTTACATAAAGAGCTGATTTCTCTCAAAAGGAATTGCTAGGGGGAACATTGCCCCGTCTACTGCTCCTAGCTCTACCCTATCTAGGGGCCGCTGCTGCCCTCGTCGTCGTCTTCATCACTGTCGTCGGCGCTGGTCCCGGCCGGCTCATCATCGCTGCTGTGGCGGCCGCCGGCGGGACCCTCATTGTCCTCATCCACCTCGTCAGCGTCGTCATCGTCGCTGTCGAAGTCGCTGAGATTCCCAGGCCAGGGGCAGTGGCGCTTGGCCGGTGGCTCGTCGGAGGAGGTGCTGTCCTCCTCCTCTTCTTCGTCCTTCACCTCTTCGGAAGAGGTAACCCCCTCCCAGGGGAGGTCGTCGTCGTCGCTCTCCGTCTCCGCCGCCCCATTGACGAGGCTATGGAAGACGCTCTCCCCATCGGTCAGGGACTGGTCGTCCTCTGACCAGATGGAAAAGTTGTGGCTCGGTTCATCCCCGGCCTCGATGGCGCGACGGATGTTGGCCGCATGTGCCTCTTCCGGATTCCACTCCGGCGTCGGCTCGCGGAAGGGGGAGGACTGCGTGGAAAGACCTGATGAGGAGGAAGAAGAGGACGACATGACGGCGGAGGAGGGTTTTTGGAAGGGCTAATGCGAAGGGGATGGAGAAGGGAGCTACAGGAAGTGGCCGAATAAAAAGGGGATATAGCGGTTTAATGCTTAAGCAGTTCCCGAAGACGTGGCGCCAGAACTGTCAAATCGTGCAGAGAAGTTGAGAGGGCGAGACGTCATACTGCGACGGTTCTGCTCTGCCACGACGTGACCCCTCGAAGGAAAAGCAGATGGTTTTGTAATTATCATTATCAAAACCAGGGGGGCATGTGTTACCACCCGATTTTGGCCAAATCAGGAGGTGGGCCGTAAGTGAAGATGGGCTTGAAGGACGTACTGTTACCACCCGATTTTGGCCAAATTAGGAGATGGGCCGTAAGCGAAGATGGGCTCTGAAGATTACACGTGGATCATCTTTGAAGCGGCCTTGCGCTGAGAGTTCGGGCTAAGTTGCCCATGTATCTGTAACATATTAGATCGTATTGTAATTTAGAATTAAAAGATAGAGTCTGGCCCGTGCACGGTTAGGTGCACGCCTCGATTAGAAAGTCCCTTGGACTATAAATATGTATCTAGGGTTATCGGAAAAGGAGGACAATCATCGTTCAACCAACACAAATCAGGCGCATCGCCACCCCTTTCTTCGAGGGTTTCTCCCGGGTAAGCACCATGCTGCCTAGATCGCATCTAGCGATCTAGGCAGTATACGTTTATTCGTTAACCTTGTAGTGCTCGTGCTGAAGCCTTGTTGATGGCGAGCAGTACTATTTATCCTTAGGTGTTTAGGGGCTAGCATTGATGCTTTCACGTGCATATCTGCGTGGCGATGCCGTCCCTCGACACCTAGCTGCCTTTACGTCTACCCAGACGTAAGGGCAGCATCTTGCTTGTTTGTTACTTAGTAGATCCGATCCGTTATAGTTGCTCCTTGCTCCGCAAGGATTAGTTTAATATCTGCATAGTTAGGCCTTATGCTGGGGTCGGACGATCCGGCAGTGCGTTAGGCGTTGTTTACCGTCCCTGCGAGGGATGTCCCGGGAATCAACGTTATGTTGGTTTTTAGGCCTCTCGTAGGGGTAGTTTGCATCATCTCTCGTAGCTGCTAGGCCCGATCGCACGTAGGATGTTCCGATTATGCGGTGAAAACCCTAAACTGTCGTGGATCGTTTTAGCTTTGTCCTGATCAAGCAGGATCCCCATGCCATTGTAAATCCAACGTGAAACATGGGGCGATCGGCTCCTTGAGCCGATCCACAGGAAACCTGAGAGCCGATAGGGCTCGTATTTAATGTTTACGTGTCTGCCATGCAGGAACAATCGAAGCACTAACACCTTCCTGATCGGGTCTAGGTCAGGTGGCACGCCCTAGCAACCGCCAGGACGTTGGCCAGAAGATTTGCGGGACGACGCGAGGTGCCAGGGATCAACTAAGCGGCCCTGGGAGCTTCCCGGCTCTTCGTGTTGCTTAACCAACACCCGTCGGTGGGTTTTGGAGGGTAACACATTCTGGCACGCCCGGTGGGACATCCTTCTGCAACATCCACGTCAACATCGACATCCGAGATGGCAGAGGAACAAATCACCTACAAGGATCTCCCTGCGGAGCACAAGAAGAAATACGATGAGCTGAAGGCCATCTGTGAAGCCGAGCTCATCGGCTCCTCTGAGACAACCCGTTCTCACAACATCAAGCTCAAAGGAAACACGTGTCCGTCGCATGGCGTCAATACAGTAGATCTCAGCCACTCTATAAGGGAGCCGAGGTTCTCTTTTAGTGTCAATATGGCTAGGCTGGTGAACCGCCATAGCGCGGACAAAGCAGAGAGCAGCCACTTTCGTGGCAAAGATAAAGAGGAGGCCGTTCCACGTGACCGGCCACAAGATGATGATAGACGGTACCTAACCGAGGAGGAGGTGAGAAGCATACGGTATCAGCACCCACTCCCCGTGCATCTCCGCAACAAATATGAGCAGCAGTATGACCGACGTCGACGCTACGACGAAGACGATGAGAAATATCGTCGGTCGGATGCGGAAAGCAGGAGGTATCGTCAGTATGATGGAAGCAACGATGGGTACGAACGTCACGCCAGAGGGAGGTCAGAGGAGCAAGATGACATGGATAGGCATTGGGACTGTCCTTTCTTCAAACATTGCTGGGACTCAGGGATGAGCCGATTGCCAACAATCGAGAGCTGCCCAGAATGCAAACAGCAAAGGAAAAGGACAAGTGAAGTTTCAGCGTTCGAGCGTCTAGGACCTCTCCCAACTCATAACAAACAGGCTGAGTCATCTCAAGAAGAAGACTTTGAGGAGTCAGATGGAGAAGAAGATAGGTATCACCGACCAAGGTGGTGCCCTGATGGACTCAGCCATTCTCAGAAGCGTAGGGTGCAGCGGCTGCGAAACCTGGAAGAAGCCGAGGCACAGTACTTGTACACGTTGAGAAGAGCGCGGCCCGATCTGGCCGTGAAAATTCAGCAAACAATGGAGACGAAGGCGCGCCCGCCAAAGAGAGTATGGCGCCCCAAACATTACGAAAGCCGATGCACAGGCATCGGCGGATGCCGATGTAGAGACGTCGGCTGGTACAAACACAGTGTTCAGGATCTCGTCAGAGATTTATGAACCAAGCCATGGTGAGCATGCCTCCGTCGAGTCACGTCACCATAATAAGAGACCAAGAAGTTGTAAACCCTCATCAAGCATTACAATGGAAAAGGAGGCCGATTTCAGCGATCGGCCAGCATTATCCTCAACATACGCCTTGCCTGTGTTCAACATTGACTTGGCAAGCGATGGAAAGCTGGGTTATGGGTTAACGTCAGCTGACAAGCTAGAAGAGATTGAGGAAGTCAAGAAGGATATCAAGCAGATGTTGGACGCCGGGTGCCTCAGGCCGTACAGGTACACTGAATGGGTTTCCAATGTGGTACTTACGAAGAAAAAGGATGGCCGATGGCGCGTCGCTATAGATGTCCGGAACCTCAACGGCACTACTCTACCGGATGAATAGTCGGATCGACAACTGCAAGGGAAGCCGATTCCAGCGATCGGCTAAAATTATTCCCATTATGTGGATTCACTGTTGTGCTGTTTATCATGGTGAGTTGTGAGATGATCTTGAATTGGCTGAAAAGCCGACATCTTCAATCATTTGAAGGATTCGGCTCGGGGGGGCATACACACAGAGAAGGGTTAAGGCCACGGAGTTTGTACCCAAAGGAGCCGATTCACGAAGGGTTAAGGCCACGGAGTTTGTACCCAAAGGAGCCGATTCACGAGATCGATCGGCTAATAATAATAATAAAAAAAATGCAAATTTCGACAAAGAAATTCAGTACAACATTCGGTAGCTTACACCGAGAGATTCTTCTGAAGAAAGTCATCAAGAGCGCGAAGGGCGTCAGCACGGATACGATCCACTTCGGCAATCTCAGCCTCGTCGTCTTCGTCTTTGCCTGTCACCAACTGGCCGCTCAGAGCGCGAATCTCCGCCAGATCAGTTTTCAGATCGGCTGTGAGGCCTTGCGCTTCCTCTCGAGAGCGGGCAATGAAGGTCTCCTTCTCTTGGATGAGCTGCTTGGTCATCCTCACCTTCTCCTCGAGACTCTCCAGTTCCTTGCGCAGGGTTTCGAGTTCAGCATTATTGGCAGAAGTATCAGTCTTGGCGTCTAGAGCAGTCTTTTTCTCGTTAAGCCGCTGACATTTCTCTGCAATATCGGCTCTCAATGGGAGCTGAGCGCGACGAAGGGTAATTCTTTGGCGAGCCGATTGCACCCCTAACTTGAAAGCCGACAGGGTCGCAGCCGGCCAAAGCTTCACCTTCAGTGTCATAGGGAGATGAGACTGGATTTCATCGAGGATGCCCTTGATTGCCTCGGGATTCTCAACCAAGATCTCAACGGAGGAGGAGAGCAAAGCCTTGAGGCGCTGAAGGGGACCGTGGACCATGTCAAAGTTCGGCTCTTCGCTTGCTCTGGGTGCAGCTGGCTCGATGGATTCCGGATCGAACGTCAGTAAGCTCGAAGGGTCACATCCCTGACGGACAGACAAGAACGACGTGAGTATGCAACACATGAAGGGGTAGAGCCAAGGGAGTGGAGCATACCTCTCCCAGAGAAGGCGGAGCAGCCGATGTAGGAACAATCGGCTGAACCGTGGGCTTGGCCAGGTTAGCAACTGGGCCAGCCACACTTGTCGAAGCGGCCAGTCCTAGCGTGGCCGAGGGCATCGGGACCTCCTCATCGTTCCCGCTAGATATCTCATTAATCTGCAAAAGGAATAGTGAGCCGATCCAAGTAACATCGAGACCACAGGGGATATGAATTGATGGAGTGGTTACATTCGAAACCTCTTGACTTGAGGAGGGAGCTTGCGAATCTCTGCGAGCCCTTTTGATGCATCGACGCTTCACACGGGACCTTGCTTGGGTTGGAGCTTGAGGGGCAACAGGATCGGGAGTCGATCTTGTCCCAGAAACTGACGCTGGCGAGTCCGTATGGCTCTGCGTGGTGGATCTCTCAGAATTACCTGGGTTCGAGTCCCTTTGACTAGAATGTGTCTCCTCGCTGGAGTTTTCTTCGGTGGAAGTCTGCAAAAGGAAGTGGATGCATGTCGGAAAAAGATTGGGAGGACAGATAGCAGTCAGGGCTCGGGTCAACTTACATGCAAATGTTCCTGGATAGGAGCTTTGCGCTTCAGGGTCTTCCTGGCAGCTACTTTCCTCACCGCCTTCCTCGCTTGGGTTGAAGCTCGGGGGGCAACAGGCCCCGAAGATGCTTTACTCTTGGGAGCCGATTTTGGTGAAATCGGCTGGCCTTGCATTATGACCTTCTTCAGGGCCGGCGAGTTCTGACAGAAGAGGACTACCGGGGCTGGTGGAAAGAATGTGAAGGGAGAGCCGTCGATCTGCGTGGGCTCTGGGCCGTCTTGTTCCTGCTAAGAAATAAAACCAGGTTTTTAGACAATTCTCATGGGCAATTGCAAGAAAATTCAATGCAATGGTACCTGATGTGCAGGAATGCCATATTCAGCATCAAGTTGCCTCAGCAACGGTCCTAGAGCTCTTCTGAAGGCATGGGTCTTCCACATGGACCACCAGGTATCGAATCCATCGGTAGTGGTGGTGAAACGGAGGTCGTGGGGAATTGGAATGGCCAGAGCGTCAAAGAAGGTGTAGCACCTTTGGCCAGTAAGGATGTCAGGCAGTTCAGCTCTGCTTGCTATCAGGTGATGAAGAAAGAAGTGTGGAGGCACTTGCCCAAGACCGAGCTGATGAGCTACTACCACTGGTTGGTAAGATTCGTAACCAGGCTTGATGATCCGGTTAGAGGTACTCATGCCAACTGGGAGGAAGCAAGGACGGATCATGATGGAGTACAGGTGCCGGGTGCCAGCGTCATCGGCAAAGCTGTCTAATCGGAAGGAGACTGGATTCTCGAAGTTCTCCGATTCAGTGTAGGGGAAGAACAGAGGGTCCTCTGAGCCTTGGTAGAAAATCTTGAACCATCCTGCAGCTTCCTTAGGGATCAGCCTGCTGCCTGGGAGGCTATACAGAGCTTGACCATAGCTAGTGCACCGTATCTCCTTCCCATTGGCATCTGGAAAGGTACAGGTGGCCAAAGATGGAAAGTCTGGGATCTGGTTCTGGAAGTACAGCTGAGCCCATAGCTGAATAAACCACCAGGGGCCTCCTGTCTTAACTGTCCTTTGAGAGAACAGTTTAACCGATGTCAGTTGAAGAGATCGATAGACCTCTCCAAGGAACAGCTTACCAAGTCCGAGTTGAGTGCATTTGGCGAGTTCATAGGCCAGGGAAAGGTAATTCTTGGTTGGAGCGAGTGAGGGACCACAGAATATGAAGTGCTCCAACCAGAAGTTCAAGAAGGCCGTGTGTTCTCTTTCAGTTACAGGGCCTTTGGTTTTCATATAACGCCTAAGGTAGGCGCCCCAGCTTGTACACTCTGTCTTAGAAGAGAGGGTGAAGGGGACTTTTGGCAGCTTAAAGGCAGAGGGGCTAGGGGATGCGATGTCAAGGCCTGTGATCATGGCTACATCCAGCAGAGTTGGCGTCATGGGACCGTGACCAAACATGAAACAGTTCAGTGCGTCGGACCAAAAGTAGCCGATGGTCTTCACAATGTTCTCATTCTTTTCAAGAGGGGACAATGATAATGACAATGCATCGGCTATCCCTGTCGTTTCCCAGGTAGCGTAATGGGTTTTGGACACTCTAGCATACCATGTCACCCAACCTTCAGGAGGATTAGGCCAGGCTCGTAGGCAGTCGGCCCAGGAGGTCAGATCTAAATTCTGATTCACGAAGGGGATCCTGTTCGCCTCACAGGAGATTAAGTGGGCGGGACTCTCGGAAGAACGGGGGCCAAGACACATGGAATTTGGGAGAGAAGGATGCGGCAACAGGATATCGGAGACCTAAAATTAATAACGGAATAGAACATTAATTCAGGTGTTCCCCTGCTCAATCCTGAGATTAATCCTAGTGGCGAAGGGGCAGTGGAGTATTACCTTCAGACCGGAGACCATGGCGTTGGTGTTGGAAGATTCCGCCATTTGATGCGCTGCGGAGTTGGGGCGGCGCTGATGAGATCTGAAGCTCGTGAAGCTGCTCGGGTGGCGGATTTTGGGGATCTGGGTTTGCTTTCTCAGGCGGAGGCTGCAAGTTACCGTTCGGAGGGACAATGAGGTTTGCCCTTGCTCGTTTTATGGCAGAGGCCGATGCGACACCATCGGCTCTTTTTTGGGGTTTGTTGACTTTGGCCGTCGGCCAGGTTAATTAAAAGCCGATAGCTTAAAAGAGAAGGGACAAAAAGAAGAGCCGATTACTCGGGAGTTGCCAGAGCTGTTAGATCGTGCAGAAAGGGTTGAGAAGACGGAATGTCATCATGGAGAATACTGCGACGTTTCTGCCACGACATGACCCTTCGAAGAAAAGTAGATGGTTTTGCAATTATCGTTATCAAAACCAGGGGGGCATGTGTTACCACCCGATTTTGGCCAAATTAGGAGATGGGCCGTAAGCGAAGATGGGCTCTGAAGATTACACGTGGATCATCTTTGAAGCGGCCTTGCGCTGAGAGTTCGGGCTAAGTTGCCCATGTATCTGTAACATATTAGATCGTATTGTAATTTAGAATTAAAAGATAGAGTCTGGCCCGTGCACGGTTAGGTGCACGCCTCGATTAGAAAGTCCCTTGGACTATAAATATGTATCTAGGGTTATCGGAAAAGGAGGACAATCATCGTTCAACCAACACAAATCAGGCGCATCGCCACCCCTTTCTTCGAGGGTTTCTCCCGGGTAAGCACCATGCTGCCTAGATCGCATCTAGCGATCTAGGCAGTATACGTTTATTCGTTCACCTTGTACTGCTCGTGCTGAAGCCTTGTTGATGGCGAGCAGTACTATTTATCCTTAGGTGTTTAGGGCTAGCATTGATGCTTTCACGTGCATATCTGCGTGGCGATGCCGTCCCTCGACACCTAGCTGCCTTTACGTCTACCCAGACGTAAGGGCATCATCTTGCTTGTTCGTTACTTAGTAGATCCGATCCGTTATAGTTGCTCCTTGCTCCGCAAGGATTAGTTTAATATCTGCATAGTTAGGCCTTATGCTGGGGTCGAACGATCCGGCAGTGCGTTAGGCGTTGTTTACCGTCCCTGCGAGGGATGTTCCGGGAATCAACGTTATGTTGGTTTTTAGGCCTCTCGTAGGGGTAGTTTGCATCATCTCTCGTAGCTGCTAGGCCCGATCGCACGTAGGACGTTCCGATTATGCGGTGAAAACCCTAAACCGTCGTGGATCGTTTTAGCTTTGTCCCGATCAGCGGGATCCCCATGCCATTGTAAATCCAACGTGAAACATGGGGCGATCGGCTCCTTGAGCCGATCCACGGGAAACCCGAGAGCCGATAGGGCTCGTATTTAATGTTTACGTGTCTGCCATGCAGGAACAATCGAAGCACTAACACCTTCCCGATCGGGTCTAGGTCAGGTGGCACGCCCTAGCAACCGCCAGGACGTTGGCCAGAAGATTTGCGGGACGACGCGAGGTGCCAGGGATCCACTAAGCGGCCCTGGGAGCTTCCCGGCTCTTCGTGTTGCTTAACCAACACCCGTCGGTGGGTTTTGGAGGGTAACACGTACATATGAAGCATCTTTGAAGCGGCCTTGCGCTAAGAGTTTGGGCTAAGTTGCCCATGTATCTGTAATATATTAGATCGTATTGTAATTTAGAAGTAAAAGATAGAATCTGGCCCGTGCACGGTTAGGTGCACGCCTCAATTAGAAAGTCCCTTGGACTATAAATATGTATCTAGGGTTATCGGAAAAGGAGGACAATCATCGTTCAACCAACACAAATCAGGCGCATCGCCACCCCTTTCCTACGAGGGTTTCTCCCGGGTAAGCACAATGCTGCCTAGATCGCATCTAGCGATCTAGGCAGTACACGTTTATTCGTTACCTTGTACTGCTCGTGCTGAAGCCTTGTTGATGGCGAGCATTACCACTTATCTTTAGGTGTTTCGGGGCTTGCATTGATGCTTTCTCGTGCATATTTGCGTGGCAATGCCGTCCCTCGACACCTAGCTGCCCTTACACCTTTGCGGGTGTAAGGGCAGCATCTTGCTTGTTCGTACTTAGCAGATCCGATCCGTTATAGTTGCTCCTTGCATCTGCAGGGATTAGTTTAATATCTGCATAGTTAGGCCTTATGCTGGGGTCGGACGATCCGGTAGTGCGTTAGGCGTTGTTTACCGTCCTCGCGAGGGATGTTCCGGGAATCAACGTATGTTGGTTTTTAGGCCTCTCGTAGGGGTAGTTTGTTTCGTCTCTCGTAGCTGCTAGGCCCGATCGCACGTAGGACGTTCCGATTATGCGGTGAAAACCCTAAACCGTCGTGGATCGTTTTAGCTTTGTCCTGATCAAGCAGGATCCCCATGCCATTGCAAATCCATCAAGGACCATGGGGGCGATCGGCTCTTTGAGCCGATCCACAGGGAAACCTGAGAGCCGATAGGGCTCGTATTTAATGTTTACGTGTCTACCATGCAGGAACACTCGAAGCACTAACACCTTCCTGACCGGGTCTAGGTCAGGTGGCACGCCCTAGCAACCGCCAAGACGTGGTCAGAAGATTTGCGGGACGACGCGAGGTGCCAGGGATCCACTAAGCGGCCCTGGGAGCTTCCCGGCTCTTCGTGTTGCTTAACCAACGCCCGTCGGGGGGTTTTGGAGGGTAACACCAGTACTACAGATCAAGGTTCAAAAAATCCAACTACGGGGTTCGAACAACCCCATTTCTAATCCAAATTTTTTTTCTACCTCATCCAATGGCCTCAAACTATAGGCCGGGTTAGCATCTAGTGCAGTATGTGTGAGAATGTATGCACTATGTGTGCTATAACTTATGTGTCTTTCAAATTTGAACCAAATTTGAATAAGTTTGAAATATTTGAAATGGGGCATTTGGCTTAAACGTTTGAAACCCAAAACGACTTCTCTTCATGCTAGACTTCATAAGACCGAGTTTAGGGTTAGGGGTAGATACATGATTTGTCTGGTTTGAATATGGCTAAACCTTGTTTATCAACTTGAATGCTTACTATATGACATAAGAAGACCGGCCATGTGCTTTTGTTTTTCATTTTTCTATTTTTTAAAGAATTTTATGCACATTTGATTCTGGTCAAATCCTAGGTTCAACCAAGATTTAAACAAGTTTCAAGCATGAAAATGAAAACGTAAGCCAAGATCCTTCTTAATTAGTCACTCTAAAATATATGAAGCTTTTGGGACGTACTTGAAATTTCCATGTTTGAAACCCAAAACCAATTCTCTTCATGATTGACTTCATAAGACAGAGTTTAGGGTTAGGGGTAGATATACACATGATTTTTCCGGTTTGAATATGTCTAGACCTTGTTTATCAACTTGAGTGTTTACTATATGACATAATTAATTAAGAAGGCTATGTGCTTTCGTTTTTCATTCTTTAGATTTTTTGTCTAAATTTTTATGCCCATTTGAATCTTGGTCAAATCCTAGGTTTGACCTAGATTTAAATAAGTTTAAAACATGAAAATGAAAAGGTAAGCATCGATCCTTCTTAGTCGCTCTAAAATGAAGCTGAATTTTGGGAGGTTTTTGAAATTTCCATGTTTGAAACCCAAAACCACTTCTCTTCATGCTTGACTTCATAAGACGAAGTTTAGGGTCGATAGGGGGTAGATACATGATTTGTCTTGTTTGAATTTGAATGCTTACTATATGACATAAGAAGGCTATGTGCTTTGGTTTTTCATTCTTTCGATTTTTCTGAATTTTTATGCCCATTTGAATCTAGGTCAAATCCTAGGTTCGACCAAGATTTAAACAAGTTTAAAACATGACAATGAAAAGGTAATTAATCATGGATCCTTCTTAATTAACCGATCAGTCTAATTAAAATGAAGCTTTTTGGGAGGTTTTTGAAATTTCCATGTTTGAAACCCAAAACCACACTTCTCTGCTTCATGCTTGACTTCATATATAATTAAGACAAAGTTTAAGGTTAGGGGGTACATGATTTGTCTGGTTTGAATATGTCTAGACCTTGTTCATCAACTTGAATGCTTACTATATATATGTATGTGACATAAGAAGACTATGTGCTTTTGTTTTTCATTTTTCCGATTTTTTTTTAATTTTATGCCCATTTAAATCTTGGTCAAATCCTAGGTTTGACCAAGATTTAAACAAGTTTAAAATATGAAAATGAAAAGGTAAGCATGGATCCTTCTTAGTCACTCTAAAATGAAGGTTTTGATAGGTTTTTGAAATTTCCATATTTGAAACCCAAAACCACTTCTCTTCATGCTTGACTACATAAGACAAAGTTTAGGGTTAGGGGGTAGATACATGATTTTTCTTGTTTTTGGGAGGTTTTTGAAATTTCCATGTTTGAAACCCAAAACCACTTATCTTCATGCTTGAGCAAGATTTGACCAAGATTTAAACAAGTTTAAATCATGAAAATGGAAAGGTAAGCCTGGATCCTTCTTACTCGCTCTAAAATGAAGCTTTTGGGATGTTCTTGAAATTTCCATGTTTGAAACCCGGCCAAAAGGACTTTTCTTCATGCTAGACTTCATAAGATCGACACGGGGTACATACATGATTTGTCTGGTTTGGATATATCTAGACCTTGTTTATCAACTTGAATGCTTACGATATGACATAAGAACACTATGTGCTTTTTGTTTTTCATTTTTTTGTGCCCATTTGTATCTTGGTCAAATCCTAGGTTTGACCAAGATTTAAACAAGTTTAAAACATGAAAATGAAAAGGGAAACATGTATCCTTCTTAGTCACTCTAAAATGAAGTTTTTGGGAGGTTTTTGAAATTTCCATGTTTGAAACCTAAAACCACTTCTCTTCATGCTTGACTTCATAAGACAGAGTTTAGGGTTAGAGGGGTAGATACATGATTTGTCTTATTTGAATATGTTTAGCTAGACCTTGTTTATCAACTTTTGAATGCTTACTATATATATATGTGACATAAGAAGACTATGTGCTTTTGTTTTTCATTTTTCCGATTTTTTTTAATTTTATGCCCATTTAAATCTTGGTCAAATCCTAGGTTTGACAATGATTTAAACAAGTTTCAAATATGAAAATGAAAAGGTAAGCATGGATCCTTCTTAGTCACTCTAAAATGAAGCTTTTGATAGGTTTTTGAAATTTCCATATTTGAAACCCAAAACCACTTCTCTTCATGCTTGACTACATAAGACAAAGTTTAGGGTTAGGGGGTAGATACATGATTTTTCTTGTTTGAATATGTCTAGACCCTTGTTTATCAACTTTAATGCTTACTATATGACATAAGAAAACTATGTGCTTTGGTTTTACATTTTTCTGATTTTTTTGGAATTTTGATGCACATTTGAAAAAGTATAGAACATTAAAATGAAAAGGGAAGCTTGTATCCTTCTTAGTCACCCTAAAATGAAGTTTTTGGGAGGTTTTTGAAATTTCCATGTTTGAAACCCAAAACCCTTCATGCTTGACTTCTTCATAAGACAGAGTTTAGGGGTTAGGGGGTAGATACATGATTTGTCTAGTTTGAATATGTCTAGACCTTGTTTACCAACTTTAATGCTTACAATATGACATATAAGAAGACTATGTGCGCTTTGGTTTTTCATTTTTCTATTTTTTATTGTATGCCCATTTGAATCTTGGTAAAATCCTAGATTTGACCAAGATTTAAACAAGTTTAAAACATGAAAATGGAAAGGTAAGCCTGGATCCTTCTTAGTCGCTCTAAAATGAAGCTTTTGGGATGTTTTTGAAATTTCCATGTTTGAAACCCAAAACCAATTCTCTTCATGCATGCTTGACTTCATAAGACAGAGTTTAGGGTTAGGGGGTTAGATACATGATTTGTCTAGTTTGAATATGTCTAGACTTTGTATATCAACTTGAATATATTATTGTACCATGTCTCCACACAGCCCAAAATGCACATATTTTCAAAAGTTTTCATGCATGAGTACTTGTAACTAGGCAAAATAGAAAGTAAGGGCTCCTTTGATTTAAAGGATAGGAAAAGCATAGGAATAGGAAAGGTAAAGGATTTGAATGGCATGGCTACTTCAATCCTATAGGAAGATGAAGTTTGTTTGATTGTAGCAAAGGAATTTTTTTCATGAGGTATGAGCTAATGTTTTTTTCCTATAGGAATTACACTACAAGATTCCTATAGGATTTTTTCCTATAGGATATGTTCCTATGAATCAAACAACGTGTATAGGAAATTTTCCCATGGGAACCAAATCCTACACAATTCCTATGCAAATCCTTTGAATCAAAGGAGCCCTAAAAATAGGAACCCCATGTATGAAGGATACTAAAAAGAACTCTTTCACATTTTTTTGGTATAGATTATGAGTTTGCTTGGCTCCATACACAAGTGAGTACATGTCATGCAAAAATTAACACAAAATTTAGTTATCATGACCCATTTTTGGCAGGCATTGTGCATATCGCCTTGAGAAACATCTTTGCGAGCTAGTGTATTAAACGTTTATTCACATATAATGGATTTTTTTACTTTATTAGTGCACACAATGACATAATCGGCCAAATGTGTATGATTTTTGTGAAGGTGCTAGAAAAACAAGATGCACTACGATGAAGCATGAAAGGAGGCAAGGGGAGGGATAGTGAAGAGGTGGGAGAGACCGAGAGATGAACCGCAAGGTAATTAAAAAATTGGGGCCAAAACGATTCCAACTTCCTAGGCATTGACCAACTTTGCCCCTCTTAACCCAACGTGGCAGTGAACCCGTATAAGCAACAACTTCCTCTTACTCCGCTTCTCCGAAATGGTAAGAGAACCTCTCCAGCTTAAGTGACCAATCGACATAGCTATGGCCTTCCGACTTGACTCTGGTCGCCGCACGCGTAGTCCTACCACCGACGAGGAAGCGGAGCATCAGCGCCGCCTTCGCTTCGTCCATCGCGCACCAAGGTATAACCCGCCCGCTCTGCACTGGCCGGTTGTTCAGCCCGCGGCGGAGGCGCTGGCCGTGGAGCCCCTCGCCAGCCGCTTCCCGTGCGGGCCGATGGATGCAGAGGCAGGGATCTCCTACGCAACCCCGCATGCGACGCCCGCTCGCCCTTGGCCGGCTTTTCCGCCCGCGCATGCCGCATGGTTTTCTTTGCCAGCAGGTGAGATCCCCTTCCCGGCCGGCGCGAACGATGCGGAGGCAGGGAGCTCCCGTGGCCAGCCGCCTAATCCGACCGCACTTCAGGCGGTGCCGGCCGTGGAGCCAGGCCGTTCTTTCGAAGCGCATCACGGCGACGCCCTTTGCAGGAGCAACACCGCCAAGGAGCTCGTATATAACGTGATGTTCCCGGCACTCTATAGATGTCGGGATGCTCGCAAGCTTTCGTGCAGGCTAAGAATGCGGCGGCGGCAAATCCCAGGGACGCAGCATTGCAGCGGCGCGCCGATGAGGCTAAGGTGGCGCACGCTTTCCACCAGGCGTGCCTCGACAGGCTTAACATCCAGCACGGCTTCGTGCAACCGCCAAACGCCGCTCCAGCTAAGATCCAAAAATACTCCGGTGAGCATATCACTCCGGAGTAGAACAATCCAATTTCTAGTACTGTAGGAGTACTTTATTAGTGCACAAACCTGGCGAAATTAAAGGTGTGTTCTTTGTGTGTGATCTAAATCTAAAAATTTGAAGGTTCTAGCAAAAACATTTCTTCACAAATATTTGATGTGTTTGCTTGGCCTTATCTATATATCCGGTGAGCATATATGGATGCCAAATCCTTTACAAACTTATATTTTTTAAGAGATCGATGTGCATGCATCTATCTCGCCATGGTAAATTAATGAAACAAGTTGCATATTTGCCAGAATTCCAAACTTCGTGAGCAGTATAGAGATCGAGACCTTAATTAATTATTATGGGTAGGATGCATGCATGCATGGCCATTTTCTAGGGTTTTAAAGGATACTAGAGCTTTTCTAGGTTAATTTGCAACTATACGTATATTTGTTTTCTAGTTCTGGGCTGATCATTAAACTCAACATTGAGTTGTAGATTATGTGAAATTAGTACATGCCATAAAATATAGTAATTTTTTATGTACCCTACGAGGCAGTACGTGTGGTGTACCCTTAATTATTAATTGGTAGACATGTACCGTTGGCATGTTTGAAGAAAATTTGAATTTGGAAGAAGTTTTTTAAGTAAAATTAATGCAAGCACAAAATCCTGTGTGATGGTGAAATTTCTAGAACAAATTAATACAAACCTAGTAATATGAGTTTGTTTGGCTTTCTGCCCACAAGTGAGTATTGTGCGCATGTACTTTGATGCAAAATTCCGCCATACAAAACTTTTTAGTTATCATATGACCTCAAGTTTGGAAGAGATCGTATTTTAAGCAACTTCACAAACAAGAGATTCTAACAATTATATGCATGCATGAAAGAATGATTTCCCTTTTTTATTACTGTACAAAAATGGCTAGATGTGTGTTATTTGTGAAGGAGGGCTACCAAATTTTAACAGTTGCACATTATTGTCATAATTCCACCTTTTGGAAGCAGAGTACGGTAGACATGCTTTCCGCTTGGTAGGATGTATTAGTGCCATCAATTTTGTAGATATAGGTTCAAGGATTTGTTCATCTTAATCTGCAACTATATATGGATTTTTAAGCTTTTGCCTAGTAATTAAACTCATAATTGAAATAATGTAGGTTATTTAACTACATACATGCCATAAATTCTGACAGGAAATACTTGGACGTGCCTTGCGAGGGTGGTAACAAACAAGAACACAATGACCAAACTTCAAATGCCAATCCACCCACCAAGCTATACGATTGGCATGTACAATCGATCGACTCCTTCTAATCAAATTTGAATACAATAGAAGAAGTTTAAAAAAATTCAAAATGAGATCAACTTGTGCATTGAGTCATCCTTTGTTATTTATTTGCTTGTAAAAATAGAAACATAGGCATATGAATGTATTCGAAACACTTCACTTTTCAACGGGGAAGGGACCCGAAGGTCCCAGAAAAACAATAAAGATTACAATAGTAGTACTCCTTTGAGAAGGCAGTAGAAGAAGGATCCTCGAAGAGCCAAATGCTTTTATTATCCACAGCTGTTCGGCTCTTTTCCTTCTCGTGTAAGCTATCGCACAATGATTATTCTAATGGTCGGATGGTAGTACAACCATTTTCGCAAACTTCTGCGCCCTTCGTCATGTCAGCATCGTATCCCAGTGTGCAAGCAGTCTGCTCGAATGAAATACTCCTAAGTACGTACGGTATTCCCTCCAAAGACACACCACACGGTATTCCCTCCAAAGAAGCACCGTCGCCCCGATCTGCTCGAATGAAATACTCCAAAATACTTCTGCGCCCTTCGTCATGTCGACATCGTATCCCGAGTGTGCAAGCAGTCTCCTATGAAATGGAGACGACATTTTGTTGAAAAGTATCGGTGCATGCTATATACCACACTAGTATGAGAGTTTTTACAGCATTATTCCGATTTCCACAGAATGCATTAAATTTGGATGCGATGCCACACTGACAAGAGTGGTTTAAACAAGGCCATTATTTTTATTATGTTATATTACTACAATACTCCAAGGTAGCACTAGTAGCCTTCGGTTGTACTCTGCCGGTCGCGCTGCCTCATTCGACCAGACTTTATTCTTCTTCTCATATATATATACAAAATACTGTCTGCCGAGGTTCGATGACCGCACCGTCGCCCCTCTCCGCGCCGCCGTCTTGGGCCGCGCCACCATTCTCCCCGCCGAGTTCTCCCCCGTCCCCGACGCACCACCGTCAAGCATCACCGGACCGATCTTCGCAGGTATGTACATCTCCAACCTCCGACGAGTACAGAGGTTCATCGGTCATTGTGTTCGATATAACCTTAATTTGGGGATTGCAATGTGAGTAACTTACTGGGTTTTCTAGGAAATGAAAACGGCGTCGCTCGATGCCTACACTGCGTCGGCGGATACATGGAAAGCGGAGACGGATGCTCTGCATGCATCGGCGGAGACATGTAAAGCGGATGCGGATGCGGATGCGGATGCGGAGGCAAAGGCGAAGGCGGTGGCTAGGACGGGCCCGGGCGCTGTGGCGCTGGCAAATGCTCGT
Organism: Lolium rigidum; assembly: GCF_022539505.1. Taxonomy (NCBI): domain Eukaryota; kingdom Viridiplantae; phylum Streptophyta; class Magnoliopsida; order Poales; family Poaceae; genus Lolium; species Lolium rigidum. Next base: position 403,421,428 of record NC_061510.1, read on the forward strand.
ATCGAAGCTGCATTTTGTTGGAAAGTCTTGGCGCGTGCTTCGAGAGTTTTGGCGGCGCAGCCGGGAGAACCGTCGGAGGCTTCGAAGCTGGCTGCTTTGAACGCGTCGAGAGCTTGGATGGTGACTTCATCTAAGGCGGCGCTTGTTGCATATGATCGTGACTCGTCAACCCCTTTGTAAGTTCTACCTTCCCCAACCGCAATGAGGTTAGATCTGGTGGATTGGGTTTTTTGCCCAAACCAGACGTGATGATGCATTGAGATGTTTTTGTATTTTTGATGATGCATTCTGCTTCTTTTGTAATTTGGGTGATTCATTATGCTTTTTAGGTAGTAATTTTTCTGATGCACTCACCTCTTCAGGAATTTTTCATGGTTTTTTTTTTGTTTTTGTTTTTCTGTCAACCTAGCTAATGCTCTCTGCTGTTTAGCCAAAAGTTGGATGATGCATTGTACTGTTTACATATATTTTACTCTGATGATGCATTTTGCTCTTTTAGCCTTTTAGGTAATTTTTCTGATTCCTTGAGCAGTGTGGGAAATTTCGATGAAGAATTTTGCTGTCAACTTAGATGATGTATTGTGCTGTTTACATTTTATTACCTACTAGCACAAAACCCGTGCGTTGCTACGGTGTCATATTAAATCAAAGGTTATACTTTTATATGTTTATATTTATGTGTCGATAGCTCTTGATTCGCGCGCAAGCCCAACCTCCCCTCTCTCGCGATATTCTTCCTCCCGCTGCCAGCCTACCGGTCCATGGCGCCAGCTTGAGCGATACTGCCCAGATCCTCACGATGTGCCACACGGCGCGTGATTCTTCTTGTTCCGAAATGTTTTGTTCGTTTCTTCCGGCTTTTTCATTTTTGATTTTGTTTAAAATGTTTAGATTTTTTAAAAGTACAAATTTTGGAAAAAAATCATTTTAAAAAGTCATCTAGATTTTCAAAATGTTCATATTAAACACTATTTAGATTTTAAAAAATGTTCTGAAAACATTCAAATTTGTTTGGATTTTAAATTGTGTTTGAATTTTGAAATTTGTGCAAATTTTGAATTTTGTTCGAATATCAAATTTGTCGGAATTGAAAGGTTTTCTTATTTTTGTTTATATTTTGAATTTGTTCCAAAAATTGTATTTTAAAAACAGTTCAAACAAGCAGAACAGAGAAATGATAAATGAGCCGGCCTAGTGGGTCAACAAACAGAGAAGTGATAAGACGCCATGTCAAAGCCCCTTGGCTGGCCACCACCACCTCCTTCAGCCCAAGTCAGATCACGATCGCACCCCCCTTTCAATTTAAGAAACACACCCCTGCCTCCAAATTGTAAACGCGATCAAGTCCAACACATCTGCTCCTTCCTCAATACTCCAACTCCTAGACCCGAGCGCTTTCCGGCCACCACCACACATCCGTCCTTCTCCGCTTGTCCGAGCAGCCGGGCGTCGCCATCCCCCTCCAGCCTCCGTCCAAGCCACAGTTCATCGCTCGGGCTCTCTCCATCCCCCCGCGCTCCCTCGTGATCCGCTCTGATTTCGTTTCTGTTGTTTTCCATTCTCTCGCCGTCCTTTGCTTCCGTGATCGCTCCTTAATTCCGTCCTTCCTTCTTAATCCAATCTTAGTGAGGCGGCTTGAGATTTGAGGAAAGTTGATGTATATAAACCGGTCGATTTCGTTATGATGGAGCGAGGTGGGACTATTAAACACAAAATATTTTGGCATGTCAGGGCTAATGCAGCATTTGGACGGGGTCATTTGGATTAGATGGGACGAACATGCCTTGAGGCCCATTGGTTTATGTAGGTATGACCTTCTGCGGCGCGATGGACAACAAAGGCTAGAGCGAGGTAGATCTGAGCAAACCGGCCCATTGATTGATGCATGTACGCCCCGCTCGAGGAGTAACGGCCAGCGTGGCTCTGGAGGGAGGAATAGCTTAGGGATAGAAAAAGAAGGAGCGAACCGGTACATAGCAATTATAATATATTATGTATTTTGGTGGGAGGGCAAATCCGTCCAAATAAAAATGTTGACGAAAATTTTGGCAGAAACCTTAGCTCCTTTATTATTAGGTATAGATATCAAAGCTAACCCCATCTGATGTTACCACAGCGTTTTGGGTCCTGTAGAGGTCTCTTTTTCCTCCAATCGTGTTGACACGTTAGCAATTATTATTACTGTATATGCGAGATTGCCTTCCGTTGGTGCGTCCTATTTTTGTGGTGTTTTTTTTTTGCAAATTAAGGGCTTCATTGATTATGCAACAGGATTACAATTGCATTGTCCTGTTTACATTATTTTGATTTTGCGGATGCATTGTGTTGTTCACATTATTTTGATTTTGTTGATGCATTGTCTTGTTTACATTATTTTGATTTTGCTGATGCATTGTGCTGTTTACACTATTTTGATTTTGCTGATGCACCGTGCAGTTTAGGAAACTTTGATGATGAATTAGATGATGCATTTTGCTGCTTAGTCAAATTAGATGTTGCATTTTGTTTTAAAAAATAGATGATGCGGTGTGCTGTTTACATAATTTTGACGATGCATCGTGCGATTTGCATAATCCTACCAGCTTCGGTCGAAGGACACCCACAACAATCAACGATCTGCCTGGAGATGTAGTCTCTCGGATTCTTGTCGAGCTTCCTCCCCATCCAACCTGCTTACTAGCTGCATCGAGCACCAAGAAAGCATGGAGGCAATGTATGGGAAGCAATTATTTCAGAAAGCTAACCGTGTCACACAACGGAGGAAACCCGTTGCTAGGGTTTTTCACCAACAACTCCGAGGACAATCGATTCATCACAGAGCATGATCTTCACCCGGCCATCTTGAAGATGCTGGCAATCCCGTCTCAAGTGAACAGTCCCAAAATCTATGTCCTGGGATGCCGCGATGGTATGGTGCTACTCCATTCTAATGTATCCAGTGGGTATATATCAGTCCGGGATCCAATTAGGCAAGTTCTCACAGCGATACCAGAACCACCATTGTGGCGCAATCACACAATTGAAAGCAGCGGCTCAATTCTCTGTTCGAGAAACAACTCTAAACCGTTTACACATTGTGGCAAGTTCTCGGTTGTTTGGATAACAACTAAACGTTACGATGCACAGGCTCATATCTACTCACCAGATTCAAAAGAATGGGAGTTTCTAGCTCGATCAACTCCGATGCTGTCAAGAGATTGACCGTAGACCGGCAACTCTCATAGGGGGTATTTTGTACTGGCCAACGAAGTCTAGATATATCATTGAGCTTGACCATGCAAAGAAGACTCCGAAATATATTCGAGTGCCCTCATGAGACGCATGATATATTCATGCTTAACATTCACATCTTCAAGGGACATAATGGAGATGTTGCCCTTGCTCGTTATAAGAGACTTCACCCTACAAACATGGGCCAGTACAAGATCATCAACGAGCGATCACGAGTCATGGACATGTCATATAAATTTTGAATTGGATATTTTTTTTGGCCTTGACACATCATTTCCATACAATTGGAAACATGCAGTAAGGTTACTCGCGTATTTGAGGACAAAAATGAGCTGGTTGTACGGGCAAAGGAGGGAGTATTCCAATTAGATATGAGCAAGCTGGCGATGGAGAAAGTACAATTCTGCTAGACGTTGGTGCACTTTACATCCCTACTCAGTTAGACCGGGTTAGTCATTCATATGTAACCTTTGCATTCATTTACATATGACTTTTGCTGATCAATTTGTTCATTTCCTGACAGCAACCGACCTGATCCAGAGTGCAACATCAAGGACACGAAAAAGAACGCGCTGTCAGGAGCCCATCTAATTCAAAGTTCAACATCCATAAGAGAAAAGGAAGTCACATATGAAGGAGCAAGGCTTGTTTGGGAAAGAAGTGATAGTCCAGCTTTTGTTTGGTCTGATGTCTTTTATTTTTCGTTCTGGTGGAAATGTCGCTGCACCATTTGTTTGTACTGCAGCTCCATAGTGCTAGCTGCTAGTACGTTGGCGCTGTCCGACGTCTGCTTGTTTTGGGGGCATAAATATGCCACGAAACCATCTTCAGACAAAGTTTAGTCACTTATGTATGGACGGGGGTAGTATTATTTATGTTGTGCTCCGAAACAAGCAGTCATCGGATAGCGCCTGTTTAAAGTTCATATGTGTAATCTTATTCCCTTTGGAAGTTAAGCATTAAACTCTACTAGTACAACCGTGGTGGTCTTGTGATGTAGTACTCTTTTGATGCATTTGTGATGTAGTAGTACTACTTTTTTTTTGAACTGGTATAGTACTATCTAAGAAGAGTACTCCCTCCGATTCACATTCATTTTACACCAAGAAATATGGATCGGAGCGAGGGAGTAAATTAAACATGGCATCTCGTGCATGAAGCTTGACAGATCGATCAGGCTGGCTAGAATGGCAATACAATGCTCCTCATTAGGCAAATGCATGCCATGTACGATAGTATACATCCAGTAAAGAAGTCTATACTGACATAAAAAGACTACATTGGGGATGAGAGTCAATTGGGGAATCTACAATACATAAAATCTTGCTCGTAGCTGATTTTGGCTAAGAGGGTTTTACTCACATTACACGTGCCACTTTCCTTGTCTGCAAAACAAGTTCCAATAAAGGAAGAGGAAAGAAGAGGACATTGTGGGCGAGATTGAACACCTTTTTATGTGTTAAGCTAAGGCCTTGTTTAGCTAAGGATTTCGACTTAGGCCTAACAGCTCAGCACACCCAGAAATAAATTTCCTTGCGCGCACCACTGTCGACAAAAATAACAAAATTAGCACGCAAGATTAAGAACGAAGTGAATTTAAGTAACTTGGTTAGCTTTTCAAGCAATATATTCAGAGAAAGAGCACACATGTCCGGCTAGAAATAATCGTAAGAGAAGAACAATAAATCTAAGGCATCCCACTTCATATGCAGAAGGGACGCGACAACGCATGGATTCATACCTTGAGTCGACTCTGGCTCGTAGAAGGGAGGTCGCGCCTCGAGGATGCCGGCGACGTCTCCACCTCGATCTCACATGTGACTGCTTCTCGGTGGGCGGTGCGCCACGCCATGTAGAAGATCTATCAAAAGAGGAGAGCCCGATGACGCTACCGACGCCTCAACCTTGATAGCACCGGCTTGTTGCTCCGCACCGAGATGCGCCACGTGCAAGATTTAGCGGATGCGCCAATTTTAGAGATATGTCATGATCGTTGTAACAAATTTCAACATGATGATGATTTGTTCCTGAACTCGGCCTTGAACATAAGTACTAGTACAGTCTCACAAATTTTTTTATCATTATACTTTGCGAGATTTAGCGGATGCGCCAAATTCAGAGATAGATCATGATCATGGTAACACAATTTTCAATGTAATGATGATTTGATGTTGCACTAGACCTTGAACATAAGTACTAGTACGGTCTCACAATTTTGTATCATTATACTTTGCAAGTTTTAGCGGATGAGCCCATTTTCAGAGGATCATGGTAACAAATTTTCAACGTGATGATGATTTGATGTTGCACTCGACCTTGAAAAGAAGTACTACTACTGTCTTACAATTTCTTTATCATTATACTTTGCAAGATTTAGCAGATGCGCCAAATTCAGAGATAGATCATGATCATGGTAACAAATTTTCAACGTGATGATGATTTGATGTTGCACTCGAACTTGAACAGAAGTACTAGTACAGTCTCACAATTTTTTTATCATTATACTTTGCGAGATTTAGCGGATGCGCCAATTTCAGAGATAGATCATGATCATGGTAACACAATTTTCAATGTAATGATGATTTGATGTTGCACTAGACCTTGAACATAAGTACTAGTATGGTCTCACAATTTTGTATCATTATACTTTGCAAGTTTTAGCGGATGAGCCCATTTTCAGAGGATCATGGTAACAAATTTTCAACGTGATGATGATTTGATGTTGCACTCGACCTTGAACAGAAGTACTACTACTGTCTTACAATTTCTTTATCATTGTACTTTGCAAGATTTAGCAGATGCGCCAAATTCAGAGATAGATCATGATCATGGTAACAAATTTTCAACGTGATGATGATTTGATGTTGCACTCAAACTTGAACAGAAGTACTAGTACAGTCTCACAATATTTTTTATCATTATACTTTGCGAGATTTAGCGGATGCGCCAATTTCAGAGATAGATCATGATCATGGTAACACAATTTTCAATGTAATGATGATTTGATGTTGCACTAGACCTTGAACATAATTACTAGTACGGTCTCACAATTTTGTATCATTATACTTTGCAAGTTTTAGCGGATGAGCCCATTTTCAGAGGATCATGGTAACAAATTTTCAACGTGATGATGATTTGATGTTGCACTCGAACTTGAACAGAAGTACTAGTATGGTCTCACAATTTTTATTATCATTATACTTTGAAAGATATAGCGGATACGCCAATTTCAGAGATAGATCATGATCATGGTAACAAATTTTCAACGTGATGATGATTTGATGTTACACTCCGCCTAGAAGAGAAGTACTAGTACGGTCTCACAATTTTTTTTATCATTATACTTTGCAAGATCTAGCGGATATATACTACTAGGACGTACGCCGTCCACCACCGCCGCTCCATTCTCTACTCTCCACGTCAAGATGCCGCGCCGTCTGAAGACCACCTACTCGATGCTTGGCCTCAACGGTCGTGCGCTGCCTCCACCACCACGGCAGCCGGAGCCGGAGCCGGAGCTGCAGGCCGACGACGAGCACAGCTCCGACGAGGACGAGGACCCACGGTTCGAGTCCTGGCACGATGTCTACGTAGCAGAAGCGGAAGCAGAGGCGGCGGATCGAGGAGTCAGCGCAGTCGGGCGAGCCGCCGCAGGCCCCCACCGACCCGGAGCAGGCGGCGATCCTCGCGTCGCTGAACGCACAACGATACCAGCGGTTGAGGGAGGAGGAGCGCGAGTTCGTCAACGACGCGAACCTCGAGCACGTCCTCGAGATATCGCGCCAGCGAGCGGTCACGGAGGAGGCGGGACGCCGCCTCAAGGAGGCGGAGCGACAGAAGCTCGCAGAGCTCAACGCTCATCGCCACCAGGACGCGTTCGCTCGCCAGCAGGCGAGGCGCGCCGAGATCGAAGCTTCTCGGGAAAGGCTGGAAGCGCGGGGACAGCGCCGCCGGCAAGCCCCTGCGACGCCGGCCGCCATGCTCCACCGCCAGATGCGCGAAGCAACGAAGGAGAAGCGGGCACGGACGCAGGCGGCAATGGCGAAGAACAACGACGAGGCAGTGCCGTCGAGCGCCCCAACCGACGGCCCGTAGACCAGGATTAAGTTTAAGTTTAGTTATGTTTAAAGTCGAGCTACTTTGGTATAAATTTCGTATGATTTTGGGTTTTTAAATGTCAATTTTAATTTTAAAATGGCTGCCGTTTGGGGCCGCCGGTGTGGTGTGGGAGCAGCATCCCCAAATAGAGGATCATGGTAACAGAAATTGTCAACGTGATGATGATTTGATGTTGCACTCGACCTTGAACATAAGTACTAGTACGGTCTCATAATTTTTTTAATCATTATACTTTGCAACATTTAGCGCGGATGCGCCAAATTCAGAGATAGATCATGATCATGGTAACAAATTTTCAACGTGATGATGATTTGATGTTGCACTCGGGCTTGAACAGAAGTACTACTACTGTCTCACAAATTCTTTATCATTATACTTTGCAAGATTTAGCGGATGCGCCAATTTCAGAGATAGATCATGATCATGGTACGTAACAAATTTTCAACGTGATGATGATTTGATGTTGCACTCGGCCTAGAAGAGAAGTACTAGTACGGTCTCACAATTTTTTTTATCATTATACTTTGCAAGATCTAGCGGATACGCTAATTGCAGAGATAGATCATGATCATGGTAGTGACCGATATTCAAGGTGATGATGATTTGATTTTGCACTCGGCCTTGAACAGAGGTACTAGTACGGTCTCACAATTTTTTATCATTATACTTGGACCTTAGCCAAATTCAAAATCTCATAGCGGCAAAACTTCCCGCACACAAAATACAAAAAAATCACACGCTTTCAAATTCCGATTCTACCCCTGTGGAGATGACAGCAAAGTCGGTTGGTGGGGGGGTCTGGCCGTCATTTTTTGGATCACCACCTCCCTAGCCCCGGATACCCTCCCAAAAAAAATTCATTTCCCTCGGCCTCTCCTCCGAGACCACCCACCGGAACTTCTCAAGTCCCTCTCTCTACCACCTCCACGACCACCGCACCGGAACATCCCCGCCGGACTTCCCCGGCCTACCCGAGGCCTCGCGATCCTCGTCATCCGGCTGCCTGCCGGAGCCGCTTCATCGACGCCGTCATCAACCGGACCGGATCATCCCCGCCGAACCTCGAAACCATATGCTCATCCAGCAGTCTACCGCAGTCGCTTCAGCTGCGGTATCGTCCACCGCATCGGATCTTGCTCACCGACACCGATGTGCATGAACCGAATCTGCTTCACCGGCGCCGTGCATGATCTAAACTCTTCTACTGTCGCTTTTCTATTGTTTGCCTGCAAGTTCTTGTTTAATCTTGGGGGAACCTGTTTGTGCTAACGACGCGCCGTTACGTCTTTGCAGATGAGATGAGTAACCATGAAGTTTAATGGCCGTCTCTCCAACCCCAAGGAGCACATGTAGCGTACTTCATCACCGGATCTATCAACCCCAGGAAGATCTGCTGTGACTCCCACAGAGTGCTTCTCCTAATGTAAGTCCTTGTTTTAGCGGCATGTTCTGGGTTCAGATGCTTGTTTGTTAAGCTTCATGCACTAGCCACTTGAACCAAAAGTCCGAACTTATGAAAAGGGCTAGGCAATCCACATATACATTTCACAACACCCCCACTCGCGTGTGACTGGAGAAGAGAAAGTCAAGACGTGAAAGAAGAAGAGCACACCGAAACAGGGCATTAGCGGTGGCTAAAGAGGGGGACAACAACAATTTTTAGGCTTAATTGCGAAAACCATGTGAAAGCCAAGATTTGAACTCGAGACCTGGGCTCTGATACCATGTTAAGCTTCATGCACTAGCCACTTGAACCAAAAGTCCGAACTTATGAAAAGGGCTAGGCAATCCACATATACATTTCACAACATGAAGCTCTTTTAGTTCATTCCTTGTTATGACCGTAACACCTTGCTATTTTCTAGTTCATTGCTAACTTTAAGCGATTGAACATTTTGGTTTGCATTCCCTGCTCTGTAGATGTAGCCATCATAACTTCTATCTTGCTCAGTCGTTGTTACAAAAATTATAGGTATTATAGTAACATCTTGCTATTATTTAGTTCATGGCCAATTTTAAGTAATTGCACATGTTGGTTCGCATTCCCTGCTCTATAGCTTGTGGCATCGTAACTTCTATATTTGGTTTACATTCCCTGCTCTGTAGATCTAGCCATCATAACTTTATCTTGCTCAATCGTTGTTACAAAAATTATGGCCTGCTACTATGTTGTTTGTGCCAATTTTTTACTCCATGAACATGTTGGCTTGCATTCCCTGTACTACAGGTGATGCCATTGTTTTGTATCTAGTTCATTGTAAGCTAACAAAGTAAGGACTTAGTTTGGCATGCTATCACTCGCTATCTAGCTCCGTAGTACAAATAAACTTGTCATACTACTAGATAATAATTTTGCGTGCCATCTTGTTCTTCAAAAGCTGCATTATTGACTTGTTTCTCCGACTTGGCATGACGCTCACATATGGAAAGCTGAACATATTGGTTTGCATTCCCTCTTATACAAGTTCACGAGTGATCCCACTATATTTCGTATCTGGTCCATCCTAAGCTCCAGCATTAACTATCCTCTATGTGTTTCTCATTACAAGTTTATATCCCGAAACATCTTGATTTGCATCCCCTTCACTATAAGTTCAGGAGTATTATTTAGTTCACGGCCAAAATGAAGTAATTGCACTTGGCACATGTTGGTTCACATTCCCTCCTCTTTAGCTTTTGCCATCGTAACTTCTATTTTTGGTTTACATTCCCCGCTTCTGTAGATGTAGCCATCATAACTTCATCTTGCTCGGTCGTTGTTACAAAATTTATAGCCTGCTACTATGTTGTTCATGCCAATTTTGTACTCCCCGAACATGTTGGTTTGCATGGGACTCGACAGTAGTAAGTCCGTCTGTTTCATTCTAACATGCTCCGTTATATTGGCTGTTGGTATGCGGCATGCACTCTTTGTTTGCTTATTGTGCGCATTACAATGATCTTGTTATAACGATGAAATGATGAGTTCCAAATTCTTTGCCAAACAATATTGTAGTGTCTTTGCCTTTCCATTGTTGCTGTCTTAACTTGTAATGTCTTTGTTTCAGATATAGGTGCTGCATGGACAACTTAAAAGATTACCGGATCGCTTCATTGTATTGCTAGGTTTAATTACCATTCAATTTCTCTCGGGTTCTGTAATATTTTTTCAATGCCTTGCAGACTGATGTAATATTTAGTTAGTTTTTATAGTTCTTTCGCGCAGCTTTTTCTTTGCTCGCTTGTGGTAAGTGAGGCTATCCGACAGAAATCAATGCTGCGTAAATATTCTCAGTATCTAAATCACGAATTCCCATCCCTTAAACGGCCCAATTAAGCGAAATCACATATGTGCATGCCCGCAAAATCCTAAAGCGCATATTATGCCGGCATATAAACAGCAACTAAACGGGCTGGCCCACTTACTTATTGGGCCAGCCCATTTGATTTACGGTGGACCCCACACTCTAATTGGGCTGGCCCACTTGCTTTAAGGTGGACCCCACCCACAACTGGGCCGGCCCACTAATTAGTTGGGCCAGCCCATTTGCTTTTGTGGTGGACCCCAGATACTAAATGGGCCGACCATTTAAGAGGAAAGTGGGACCCACCTGTGTTTTTGGCCCGGCCCACTATCTTGTTGGGCCGGCCCACTTGCTATATGGTGGACCCCACATACTAATTGGGCCGGCCCTTTAACAGGAAAGTGGGGCCCACCTGTGCTTTTGGCCCGGCCCACTATCTTGTCGGGCCAGCCCACTTGCTATCACTACAAGAAAAGTTGCCATGGCCGACGAAGTTGAAGTCGCGCCGTGGTTGCTGGTGCACCATGGACGACGATTTTTGGTCCCTCCGTGGTTCATGTCAAAACTTTTTTTTCTCGTTTTTGAGGCCACCTAGCCCGACGAAAGCGGCCAAAACGTCGCGTATGGTGGCCCGGGACGTGGTGCATCGCGAATTCTCGGGTTCGCCGGCCGAGTCAACGCAAATCCGCACCGCCCAGGGATGTAGGGCCCACATGGCAGCCTCTCTAGCATTGTTTTTTTTCTCGATCGCGCCATCTCGTTCAACGCTCTCCGATCGAGCCGTTTACGATGCGGGATCATGGGTCCCGCTTGTCATCCTCTATGAACCAAAATTCCTTCTTTTCTTGGATTTTTTTTGACCCCCTGATTTCTGGCTACTTCCTTTTTCTTGTGATCCCTTGCCGCCTTGGAAACGTTGAGACCGCTGCAGCTAAATGGGACCCTGATGCGCGTAGATGTACACGTCCGTTGGGAACCCCAAGAGGAAGGTATGATGCGCACAGTGGCAAGTTTCCCTCAGTAAGAAATCAAGGTTTAATCGGACCAGTAGGACTCAAGAAGCACGTTGAAGGTTGATGGTCGCGAAATGTGATGCGGCGCAACACCAGGGATTCCGGCTCCAACGTGGAACCTGCACAACAAAACCAAAGTACTTTGCCCCAACGAAACAGTGAGGTTGTCAATCTCACCGGCTTGCTCGTAACAAAGGATTAAACGTATCGAGTGGAAGATGTTTGCAAAGAAAACAATAAACACAATTGCAGTAGATTGTATGCGATGTAAAGAATAGGACCTGGGTCCACAGTTCACTAGAGGTGTCTCTCCCATAAAATAAAAGCATGTTGGGTGAACAAATTACAGTCGGGCAATTGACAAATAGAGAAGGGCATAATAATGCATATACATGATATGATAAATATAGTGAGATTTAATTGGGCATTACGACAAAGTACATAGACCGCCATCCAACTGCATCTATGCCTAAAAAGTCCACCTTCAGAGTTATCATCCGAACCCCATTCAGTATTAAGTTGCTAAGCAACAGACAATTGCATTAAGTATGGTGCGTAATGTAATCGACAACTACATCCTTAGACATAGAATCAATGTTTTATCCCTAGTGGCAACAACACATCACAACCTTAGAACTTTTCGTCACCGTCCCAGTGTCAATGAAGGCATGAACCCACTATCGAGCATAAATACTCCCTCTTGGAGTTAAGAGTAAAAACTTGGCCAGAGCCTCTACTAGTAACGGAGAGCATGCAAGATCATAAACAACACATAAACAATAGATTGATAATCACCATAACATAGTATTCTCTATCCATCGGATCCCGACAAACACAACATATAGTATTACAGATAGATGATCTTGATCATGTTAGGCAGCTCACAAGATCCAACAACGAAGCACAACAAGGAGAAGACGACCATCTAGCTACTGCTATGGACCCATGGTCCAGGGGTGAACTACTCACTCATCACTCCGGAGGCGACCATGGCGGTGTAGAGTCCTCCGGGAGATGAATCCCCTCTCCGGCAGGGTGCCGGAGGCGATCTCCTGAATCCCCCGAGATGGGATTCGCGGCGGCGGCGTCTCTGGAAGGTTTTCCGTATCGTGGCTCTCGGTACTGGGGGTTTCGCGACGGAGGGTATTTGTAGGCGAAAGGGTAGGTCAAGAGGCGGCGCGAGGGGCCCACACCACAGGCCGGCGCGGCCAGGGCTTGGGCCGCGCCGCCCTATGGTGTGGCCACCTCGTGGCCCCACTTCCTTCCCTCGTCGGTCTTCTGGAAGCTCCGTGCAAAAATAGGACCCTGGGCGAAGATTTCGTCCAATTCCGAGAATATTTCCTTACTAGGATTTCTGAAACCAAAAACAGCAGTAAAACAGAATCGGCTCTTCGGCATCTTGTTAATAGGTTAGTTCCGGAAAATGCATAAATATGACATATAATGTGCATAAAACATGTAGGTATCATCAATAAAGTAGCATGGAACATAAGAAATTATCGATACGTTGGAGACGTATCAGCATCCCCAAGCTTAGTTTCGCTCGTCCCGAGCAGGTAAAACGATAACAAAGATAATTTCTGAAGTGACATGCCATCATAATCTTGATCATACTATTTGTAAACATATGTAATGAATGCAGCGATCAAAACAAAGGTAATGACATGAGTAAACAAGTGAATCATATAGCAAAGACTTTTCATGAATAGTACTTCAAGACAAGCATCAATAAGTCTTGCATAAGAGTTAACTCATAAAGCAATAAATCAAAGTAAAGGTGTTGAAGCAACACAAAGGAAGATTAAGTTTCAGCAGTTGCTTTCAACTTATAACATGTATATCTCATGGATATTGTCAACATAAAGTAATATAACAAGTGCAATATGCAAGTATGTAGGAATCAATGCACAGTTCACACAAGTGTTTGCTTCTTAAGGTGGAGGGAGATAGGTAAACCGACTCAACAATAAAAGTAAAAGAATGGTCCTTCAAAGAGGAAAGCATCGATTGCTCGTATTTGTGCTAGAGCTTTTATTTTGAAAACATGAAACAATTTTGTCAACGGTAGTAATAAAGCATATGAGTTATGTAAATTATATCTTACAAGTTGCAAGCCTCATGCATAGTATACTAATAGTGCCCGCACCTCGTCCTACTTAGCTTGGACTACCGGATCTTTGCATGCCATGTTTCAACCAAGTGTCACAAAGGGGTACCTCCATGCCGCCCGTACAAAGGTCTAAGGAGAATGCTCGCATTTCGGATTTCTCGCTTTTGATTATTCTCAACTTAGACATCCATACCGGGACAACATGGACAACAGATAATGGACTCCTCTTAAATGCATAAGCATGTAGCAATGATTATTATTCTCATATGAGATTGAGGATATATGTCCAAACTGAAACTTCCACCATGATTCATGGCTTTAGTTAGCGGCCCAATGTTCTTCTCTCGACAATTTTGCATGCTCCAACCACTAAAATGATAGATCCTTCGGACAAGACGGACATGCATAGCAACTCACATGATATTCAACAATAGTTGATGGCGTTCCTCGAAGCATGGTTATCGCACAACAAGCAACTTAATAAAAGATAAAGTGCATAAGTACATATTCAATACTACGATAGTTTTTAAGGCTATTTTGTCCCATGAGCTATATATTGCAAAGGTGAATGATGGAATTTTAAAGGTAGCACTCAAGCAATTTACTTTGGAATGGCGGAGAAATACCATGTAGTAGGTAGGTATGGTGGACACAAATGGCATAGTAGTTGGCTCAAGGATTTTGGATGCATGAGAAGTATTCCCTCTCGATACAAGGTTTAGGCTAGCAAGGTTATTTGAAGCAAACTCAAGGATGAACCGGTGCAGCAAAACTCATATAAAAGACATATTGTAAACATTATAAGACTCTACACCGTCTTCCTTGTTGTTCAAAACTCAATACTAGATATAATCTAGACCTTAGAGAGACCAAATATGCAAATCAAATTTTAGCAAGCTCTATGTATTTCTTCATTAATGGGTACAAAGCATATGATGCAAGAGCTTAAACATGAGCACAAAAATTGCCAAGTATCACATTATCCAAGACATTTTAGAATTACTACATGTAGCAATTTCCAATTCCAACCATATAACAATTTAACGAAGAAGAAACTTCGCCATGAACATTATGAGTAAAGCCTAAGGACATATGTGTCCATATGCAACAGCGGATCGTGTCTCTCTCCCACAAAGTGAATGCTAGGATCCATTTTATTCAAACAAAAACAAAAACGAAAACAAACCGACGCTCCAAGTAAAGAACACAAGATGTGATTGAATAAAAATATAGTTTCAGGGGAGGAACCTGATGATGTTGTCGATGAAGAAGGGGATGCCTTGGGCATCCCCAAGCTTAGACGCTTGAGTCTTCTTAAAATATTCAGGGGTGAACCACGGGGCCATCCCCAAGCTTCGAGCTTTCACTCCTCTTGATCATAGTATATCATTCTCCTCTCTTGACCCTTGAAAACTTCCTTCACACCAAACTTCAAGCAAACTCATTAGAGGGTTAGTGCATGATGGCGTGTAACTCACACGTTCGTTGGGAACCCCAAGAGGAAGGTATGATGCGCACAGTAGCAAGTTTTCCCTCAGAAAGAAACCAAGGTTTAATCGAACCAGTAGGAGCCAAGAAGCACGTTGAAGGTTGATGGTCGCGAAATGTGATGCGGCGCAACACCGGGGATTCCGGCGCCAACGCGGAACCCGCACAACACAACCCAAGTACTTTGCCCCAACGAAACAGATGAGGTTGTCAATCTCACCGGCTTGCTGTAACAAAGGATTAAACGTATCGAGTGGAAGATGTTTGCAAAGAAAACAAGTAAAACAAGTAGATTGTATGCTATGTAAAGAATAGGACCGGGGTCCACAGCTCACTAGAGGTGTCTCTCCCATAAGATAAAAGCATGTTGGGTGAACAAATTACAGTCGGGCAATTGACAAATAGAGAAAGGCATAACAATGCATATACATGACATGATAAATATAGTGAGATTTAATTGGGCATTACGACAAAGTACATAGACCGCCATCCAACCGCATCTATGCCTAAAAAGTCCACCTTCAGAGTTATCGTCCGAACCCCCTCCAAGCATTAAGTTGCAAAGCAACGGACAATTGCATTAAGTATGGTGCGTAATGTAATCGACAACTACATCCTTAGACATAGCATCAATGTTTTATCCCTAGTGGCAACAAGACATCCACAACCTTAGAACTTTCTGTCACCGTCCCGCATTCAATGGAGGCATGAACCCACTATCGAGCATAAATACTCCCTCTTGGAGTTAAGAGTAAAAACTTGGCCGAGCCTCTACTAGTAACGGAGAGCATGCAAGATCATAAACAACACATGAACAATAGATTGATAATCACCATAATCATAGTACTCTCTATCCATCGGATCCCGACAAACACAACATATAGTATTACAGATAGATGATCTTGATCATGTTAGGCAGCTCACAAGATCCAACAATGAAGCACAACAAGGAGAAGACGACCATCTAGCTACTGCTATGGACCCATGGTCCAGGGGTGAACTACTCACTCATCACTCCGGAGGCGGCCATGGCGGTGTAGAGTCCTCCGGGAGATGAATCCCCTCTCCGGCAGGGTGCCGGAGGCGATCTCCTGAATCCCCCGAGATGGGATTCGCGGCGGCGGCGTCTCCGTAAGGTTTTCCGTATCGTGGCTCTCGGTATCGGGGGTTTCGCGACGGAAGCTTTAAGTAGGCGGAGGGTCAACGCGGGGGCCACACGAGGGGCCCAGGGGTAGGTCGGCGCGGCCGGGGCCCGGGCCGCGCCGGCCTCCCTCCCGGCCGCCTCGTGGCCCCACTTCGTTAGGTCTTCGGTCTTCCGGAAGCTTCGTGCAAAAATAGGACCCCGGGCGAAAGTTTCGTCCAATTCCGAGAATATTTCTTTACTAGGATTTCTGAAACCAAAAACAGCGAGAAAACAAGAACCGGCTCTTCGGCATCTTGTTAATAGGTTAGTTCCGGAAAATGCATAAATATGACATATAATGTGCATAAAACATGTAGGTATCATCAATAAAGTAGCATGGAACATAAGAAATTATCGATACGTTGGAGACGTATCAGCATCCCCAAGCTTAGTTCTGCTCGTCCCGAGCAGGTAAAACGATAAAAAAGATAATTTCTGAAGTGACATGCCATCATAATCTTGATCATACTATTTGTAAACATATGTAATGAATGCAGCGATCAAAGCAAAGGTAATGACATGAGTAAACAACTGAATCATAAAGCAAAGACTTTTCATGAATAGTACTTCAAGACAAGCATCAATAAGTCTTGCATAAGAGTTAACTCATAAAGCAATAAATCAAAGTAAAGGTGTTGAAGCAACACATAGGAAGATTAAGTTTCAGCGGTTGCTTTCAACTTATAACATGTATATCTCATGGATATGGTCAACATAAAGTAGTATAACAAGTGCAATATGCAAGTATGCAGGAATCAATGCACAGTTCACACAAGTGTTTGCTTCTTAGGTGGAAGGAGATAGGTAAACTGACTCAACAATAAAAGTAAAAGAATGGTCCTTCAATGAGGAAAGCATCGATTGCTGTATTTGTGCTAGAGCTTTTATTTTGAAAACATGAAACAATTTTGTCAACGGTAGTAATAAAGCATATGAGTTATGAAAATTATATCTTACAAGTTGCAAGCCTCATGCATAGTGTACTAATAGTGTCCGCACCTCGTCCTACTTAGCTTGGACTACCGGATCTTTGCATGCCATGTTTTAACCAAGTGTCACAAAGGGGTACCCCCATGCCGCCTGTACAAAGGTCCAAGGAGAATGCTCGCATTTCGGATTTCTCGCTTTTGATTATTCTCAACTTAGACATCCATACCGGGACAACATGGACAACAGATAATGGACTCCTCTTTAATGCATAAGCATGTAGCAAAGTTATTATTCTCATATGAGATTGAGGATATATGTCCACAACTGAAACTTCCACCATGATTCATGGCTTTAGTTAGCGGCCCAATGTTCTTCTCTAACAATTTTGCATGCTCCAACCACTAAAATGATAGATCCTTCAGACAAGACGGACATGCATAGCAACTCACACGATATTCAACAATAGTTGATGGCGTTCCCCAGAAGCATGGTTATCGCACAACAAGCAACTTAATAAAATATAAGGTGCATAAGTACATATTCAATACTACGATAGTTTTTAAGGCTATTTTGTCCCATGAGCTATATATTGCCAAGGTGAATGATGGAATTTTAAAGGTAGCACTCAAGCAATTTACTTTGGAATGGCGGAGAAATACCATGTAGTAGGTAGGTATGGTGGACACAAATGGCATAGTAGTTGGCTCAAGGATTTTGGATGCATGAGAAGTATTCCCTCTCGATACAAGGTTTAGGCTAGCAAGGTTATTTGAAGCAAACTCAAGGATGAACAGGTGCAGCAAAACTCACATAAAAGACATATTGTAAACATTATAAGACTCTACACCGTCTTCCTTGTTGTTCAAAACTCAATACTAGATATTATCTAGACCTTAGAGAAACCAAATATGCAAATCAGATTTTAGCAAGCTCTATGTATTTCTTCATTAATGGGTGCAAAGCATATGATGCAAGAGCTTAAACATGAGCACAACAATTGCCAAGTATCACATTACCCAAGACATTTTTAGAATTACTACATGTAGCATTTTCCAATTCCAACCATATAACAATTTAACGAAGAAGAAACTTCGCCTTGAACATTATGAGTAAAGCCTAAGGACACATGTGGCCATATGCAACAGCGGAGCGTGTCTCTCTCCCACAAAGTGAATGCTAGGATCCATATTATTCAAACAAAAACAAAAACAAAAACAAACCGACGCTCCAAGTAAAGGACACAAGATGTGATTGAATAAAAATATAGTTTCGAGGGAGGAACCCGATGATGTTGTCGATGAAGAAGGGGATGCCTTGGGCATCCCCAAGCTTAGACGCTTGAGTCTTCTTAGAATATGCAGGGGTGAACCACGGGGGCATCCCCAAGCTTAGAGCTTTCACTCCTCTTGATCATAGTATATCATTCTCCTCTCTTGACCCTTGAAAACTTCCTTCACACCAAACTTCAAGCAAACTCATTAGAGGGTTAGTGCATCATTAATAATTCACTCATTCAGAGGTGACACAATCATTATTTTCACTTCTGGACATTGCATAATGCTACTGGACATTAATGGATCAAAGAAATAAATCCAACATAGCAAAAGAGGCAATGCGAAATAAAAAGCAGAATCTGTCAAAAACAGAATAATCCGTAAAGACGAATTTAAATCTGGCACTAGACTTGCTCAAATGGAAAAACTCAAAACTAATGAAAGTTGCGTACATATCTGAGGATCACGCTCGTAAATTGGCAGATTTTTTCGAATTTTCTACAGGGAACTGTGCCCAGATTCGTGACAGACAGCAATGCCGTTTCTGCGCAGCGATCCCAAATATAACATCAACTTTGACATAGAAACTTTACTTGGCACAAAAACATGATAAGGAGAGGTTGCTACAGTAGTAAACAACTTCCAAGACTCAATAAAACAAAAAATTGCTGTAGGTAAAAACATGGGTTGTCTCCCATAAGCGCTTTTCTTTAACGCCTTTCAGCTAGGCGCAGAAAGTGCAAATCAAGTATTATCGAGAGTAGAAGCATCAACATTATTACCTTGAGAGCGAGGAGTTTTCTCAACAATGCATTGTATCTGGTCTATATAAGTTTTAGCGTCTCCCTTTTCATTAGTCTTAGGCTTGCTACTCTCATCAAACAAATTTTCAGGAACAAGCCAAGCATAGTTATCTTCTAGTGCATCATTCATAGCTAGGAGTTTACATGGTATTGGTGCTTTGATTTCCCCACCATCATTAATGTTATTAGTGTACCTTATTCTATCCATGTCCATTTTTTCAAGTAGACCAATAAAATTGGTATGAGAACCTAGCATATTAAATTTAGCAAAAACCTTTCTAGCCTCTCTTGCTAGACCGCCAAATTCTCTAAGAAGGGTTTCTAAAACAAAATCTTTCTTTTCCCCTTCTTCCATATCACCAAGTGTAAGAAACATGTGTTGGATTATAGGATTGAGATTAACAAATTTAGTTTCCAACATGCGAACTAAAGCAAGCAGCAGCAATTTCATAGGTAGGTGCAAGTTCTACCAAGTGTCTATCTTCAAAATCTTCGATGAATACTAACATGATTGAAAAATTCTTCTATATTATTTCTCCCAACTATGGACCCACGTCCTACCGGTATGTCTTTTGTGGTAAAATTAAAAGGAAACATGATGCAATAAGCAAAAAGTAAACTAGGCAAACAAAGTAAAGACGAGTAACTAATTT
>NC_061510.1:403441615-403566267 GCF_022539505.1 Lolium rigidum
ATTCAATGGAGGCATGAACCCACTATCGAGCATAAATACTCCCTCTTGGAGTTAAGAGTAAAAACTTGGCCAGAGCCTCTACTAGTAACGGAGAGCATGCAAGATCATAAACAACACATGAACAATAGATTGATAATCACCATAATCATAGTACTCTCTATCCATCGGATCCCGACAAACACAACATATAGTATTATAGATAGATGATCTTGATCATGTTAGGCAGCTCACAAGATCCAACAATGAAGCACAACAAGGAGAAGTCGACCATCTAGCTACTGCTATGGACCCATGGTCCAGGGGTGAACTACTCACTCATCACTCCGGAGGCGGCCATGGCGGTGTAGAGTCCTCCGGGAGATGAATCCCCTCTCCGGCAGGGTGCCGGAGGCGATCTCCAGAATCCCCCGAGATGGGATTCGCGGCGGCGGCGTCTCTGTAAGGTTTTCCGTATCGTGGCTCTCGATGCTGGGGGTTTCGCGACGGAAGCTTTAAGTAGGCGGAGGGTCAACGCGGGGGCCACACGAGGGGCCCAGGGGGTAGGTCGGCGCGGCCGGGGCCCGGGCCGCGCCGGCCTCCCTCCTGGCCGCCTCGTGGCCCCACTTCGTTAGGTCTTCGGTCTTCCGGAAGCTTCGTGCAAAAATAGGACCCCGAGGCGAAAGTTTCGTCCAATTCCGAGAATATTTCTTTACTAGGATTTCGAAACCAAAAACAGCAGAAAACAGCAACTGGCTCTTCGGCATCTTGTTAATAGGTTAGTTCCAGAAAATGCATAAATATGACATATAATGTGCATAAAACATGTAGGTATCATCAATAAAGTAGCATGGAACATAAGAAATTATCGATACGTTGGAGACGTATCGAGTGCACAATTAATAATTCACATGTTCAGAGGTGGCACAATCATTCTTTACACTTCTGGACATTGCATAAAGCTACTGGACATTAATGGATCAAAGAAATGAATCCAACATAGCAAAAGAGGCAATGCGAAATAAAAGGCAGAATCTGTCAAAAACAGAACAGTCCGTAAAGACGAATTTAAAGCTGGCACCAGACTTGCTCAAATGGAAAAACTCAAAAGTAATGAAAGTTGCGTACATATCTGAGGATCACGCTCGTAAATTGGCAGATTTTTTCGAATTTTCTACAGAGAACTGTGCCCAGATTCGTGACAGACAGCAATGCTGTTTCTGCGCAGCGATCCCAAATATAACATCAACTTTGACATAGAAACTTTACTTGGCACAAAAACATGATAAGGAGAGGTTGCTACAGTAGTAAACAACTTCCAAGACTCAACAAAACAAAAAATTGCTGTAGTAAAATAAACACATGGGTTATCTCCCAAGAAGTTCTTTCTTTATAGCCATTAAGATGGGCTCAGCAGTTTTAATGATGATGCTCTCATACGGATGAGAGTCGCAGCAAAGAGAGAATCAAAAAGCAAGTATGAAGCAAATTTAAGCCTAACCGACTTCCTATGAAAAGGAATCTTGTACACAAATAAATTCATGAAGAACAAAGTGGTAAGCACAGAAAAGCAACACAAGCGCAATTTCAAGATTCTCAACATAAAGAGGGGAAACTTAATATTATTAAGATGCATATAACCATGTTTCCCTCTCTCATAATAACTTTCAGTAGCGTCATGAACAAACTCAACAATATAACTATCACATGAAACATTCTTGTCATGAGCCACATGCATAAAATTATTACTCTCCACATAAGCATAATCATTACTATTAACTAGCGGAGTGGCCCGCGCATTCGCGCGGCTAGATTTGTGAGGAGTTTCTACATAAATGATATTCATTTTTTGTATTAATTTATTTTCCTATTTTATTTATTATTTGTAGATTTATTATAAATTATTTAATATAATGTATACATGATGACTGCTGATGCACATTATATCATCGATTAAAATCTTATAAGAACATTAAACAAAAAATTTTGTTTACTCCTTTTATTCGGGTACCATCATTTTCTATAAATATCCTTCATTAATAATCTTATAATTGAGCTATATGCTTTCTGCATTGTTAGGTGATACAAAGTAAAATGATAAACTGCTATGGACAATATTGGCTACAGAAATACAACTATGTATACCTTATAGCTATGCATATTATAAAGTTCAGCTTTTCCACCAAACATATATAGCCATTGATACGAAACACAAATACTTGAAGGCATGATACATGAATGACCATATAATATCATTATTGAGCTTTTAGTAAGGATTTTTTTTCATCTTCTCATCATATTTTTTGGGGGGAACTTATGTTCTTCATATATGACCTATGAATCGATCATTAAAGTTGAACACTTTCTCAGGTAGGAGGCTATCCCATCTAGGTCTATGTTAATTCGTTAAATAATGGCAAGAATACAAATTCAAGATTATCTGCACTGAAAAAATAAAATAATATTAATTTAGTTTATAAAACATAATCTAAGGAGATTCCTACATGGAGGAACCTTATTTTGTGTCTAGAATATTAAGCGTAACCATATAATGAGAAGATATATCTCAGTTTCTACGTGTAAGAGGCAAGGTTTAGAAAACGAAAGCATGCTTGACGGTGAGCTGAGTGAAAGGTAATCAATTTGCAGGAGAAATATTGTATGCGATGAAGAAAAGGGAATAGCATCCATCTGCTGTCCCCAAACCTAAGCAACCCTCTTCATCATGGTGGTTGCAACATAGGTAGCTGATCACCTCCGTAGCTTATTCCAGCCGAGAAAAACAATTTAAAATTGGGAATTATGGGGCGCGAATGAACGCATGGAGGCCTCTCCCGCGCGAAGCCCCGCCAAAGTTGCCAGGGTGTATTATATGTATGGCCCTGCAATTTCTTTCTTTTTATCTTGAAAAAAATCTCCGACTGACAGATCTAAATGGTTGCTCCCGATTACATCGCGCCATGATCACAAAATCCTCACCTTCCCGGTTCCCGGATAAGAGGGTCCTTGAAAAAAACATAAAATTTAGTTATGTGTTAGCTATTAGCATTCTAACCTAGGGAAGAAATATGCGAGCGCACCAAGTAAAAGTACTTGGTAAGCTCATTTTACCTAACTCCTGAACTGATCTTATAATTGGAACCCATGTTGCTGCATAAATATTTGGAACAAACTAATACACAGGCTGGCTGTAATAGTAGTATTTCAATGACCGGGTCCCTTTTATGTTTTATGTAAAATGCAAAGGAAAAGACGAAGATAAGAAACGTACTGTGATCGTTTTCTTTAAGGTCCAAATCTCCTGTCAAGATTACTCCAAGTTCCTGGAATAACGGAGTAGAGAGCTTTGATCCGAGCCTCAATACTTGTCATAGATTGCTTGTGTATAATATTTTTTTTAATTCATCTTCAACAATGCAAATCAAGATACAATAATTTAGCAACTCGTGCTGCAACATGAAAGGATAATATCTAGAAGTTCCAATCCATTATCCAAAACAACGAATACAAACCTGGTGAGGGCTGGGGAACACCACTGTCTGAATAGAGCCGAAGAACCCATGGTTTTGTTTCATCCGTCCGCTGCCCATGCAGCTATTCTCTCGATTCCTTTGTGGCCCTTTTGACATCCCTGGTTCATTGCTCCAGGCCGACGGCCTCGATGCATGCAGCAAGCTTAGTAGGAAAATCATGCACCCTTGGACCCTTGGAGCAGCGGGGGACGGATGAGTTTTTCTCGTCCGTCATTGTCTTCTCTGTACCTTAGATAAAGAAATTGCTGCGCTCCATCTCGTTGGTGTGGCAGATCACTGGTGACGACATATTAGATCGTGCATGGAGCGAGATAAAACTTTAAAAACACCAATGCTCCGGATAAATTGGAAAATAGTGGTATGCGAATGGCACTGTCCGGGCTCTCCAGGATCACATAAATTCATGAAATATATGAACTTGCTTCATTGCTGTGGAAAGCATGGCCCTACCTATTCCATCGAATTTGAACTAACCATAGTGACTACATATCTGAAAGAAAAGAAAAAGAAAATCGTATATTAGCTTAGGTAACACCTAGGTTCTTCTGTTGCTAGAAAACATGTGTGTGCCACAGCTGAGAACTTACCTCTGCCCATTCGTCTCACGTACTCAGCTGCCGGAAGCCTAGAACCTGCATCCAACATAATCTAGATTCGTTTCAATGCTTGTTGGCCAATACTACTGAAAGCGCACCAGCATACCTTGCTTTCAGATGAACCTAATAAAAAATGGTAGAAGTTGAAAGCATGGCTATACCTGGTGATCTACTTGCTTGGATATCGAGATAGTCCGCAGAGTGCAGAATAGGGTACCTGGCCAAACCTACGGCACATTGTCGTGCTAGCTTTGCGTTGAGTTGGCGGCATTGGTATGCAATCTGCAGGGTACACGAGAGGCCGGACATCGGACACGGAGAGCGGACGACAATAGCCCTAGGAGAGGCGGCAACACCAAACATATATAGCCATTGATACGAAACACAAATACTTGAAGGCATGATACATGAATGACCATATAATATCATTATTGAGCTTTTAGTAAGGATTTTTTTTTGCATCTTCTCATCATATTTTTTTGGGGGGAACTTATGTTCTTCATATATGACCTATGAATCGATCATTAAAGTTGAACACTTTCTCAGGTAGGAGGCTATCCCATCTAGGTCTATGTTAATTCGTTAAATAATGGCAAGAATACAAATTCAAGATTATCTGCACTGAAAAAATAAAATAATATTAATTTAGTTTATAAAACATAATCTAAGGAGATTCCTACATGGAGGAACCTTATTTTGTGTCTAGAATATTAAGCGTAACCATATAATGAGAAGATATATCTCAGTTTCTACGTGTAAGAGGCAAGGTTTAGAAAACGAAAGCATGCTTGACGGTGAGCTGAGTGAAAGGTAATCAATTTGCAGGAGAAATATTGTACGCGATGAAGAAAAGGGAATAGCATCCATCTGCTGTCCCCAAACCTAAGCAACCCTCTTCATCATGGTGGTTGCAACATAGGTAGCTGATCACCTCCGTAGCTTATTCCAGCCGAGAAAAACAATTTAAAATTGGGAATTATGGGGCGCGAATGAACGCATGGAGGCCTCTCCCGCGCAGCCCCGCCAAAGTTGCCAGGGTGTATTATATGTATGGCCCTGCAATTTCTTTCTTTTTATCTTGAAAAAAATCTCCGATTGACGGATCTAAATGGTTGCTCCCGATTACATCGCGCCATGATCACAAAATCCTCACCTTCCCGGTTCCCGGATAAGAGGGTCCTTGAAAAAAACATAAAATTTAGTTATGTGTTAGCTATTAGCATTCTAACCTAGGGAAGAAATATGCGAGCGCACCAAGTAAAAGTACTTGGTAAGCTCATTTTACCTAACTCCTGAACTGATCTTATAATTGGAACCCATGTTGCTGCATAAATATTTGGAACAAACTAATACAAAGGCTGGCTGTAATAGTAGTATTTCAATGACCGGGTCCCTTTTATGTTTTATGTAAAATGCAAAGGAAAAGACGAAGATAAGAAACGTACTGTGATCGTTTTCTTTAAGGTCCAAATCTCCTGTCAAGATTACTCCAAGTTCCTGGAATAACGGAGTAGAGAGCTTTGATCTGAGCCTCAATACTTGTCATAGATTGCTTGTGTATAATATTTTTTTTAATTCATCTTCAACAATGCAAATCAAGATACAATAATTTAGCAACTCGTGCTGCAACATGAAAGGATAATATCTAGAAGTTCCAATCCATTAACCAAAACAATGAATACAAACCTGGTGAGGGCTGGGGAACACCACTATCTGAATAGAGCCCAAGAACCCATGGTTTTGTTTCATCCGTCCGCTGCCCATGCAGCTATTCTCTGATTCCTTTGTGGCCCTTTTGACATCCCTGGTTCATTGCTCCAGGCCGACGGCCTCGATGCATGCAGCAAGCTTAGTAGGAAAATCATGCACCCTTGGACCCTTGGAGCAGCGGGGGACGGATGAGTTTTCTCGTCCGTCATTGTCTTCTCTGTACCTTAGATAAAGAAATTGCTGCGCTCCATCTCGTTGGTGTGGCAGATCACTGGTGACGACATATTAGATCGTGCATGGAGCAGATAAAACTTTAAAAACACCAATGCTCCGGATAAATTGGAAAATAGTGGTCTGCGAATGGCCCTGTCCAGGCTCTCCAGATCACATAAATTCATGAAATATATGAACTTGCTTCATTGCTGTGGAAAGCATGGCCCTACCTATTCCATCGAATTTGAACTAACCATAGTGACTACATATCTGAAAGAAAAGAAAAAGAAAATCGTATATTAGCTTAGGTAACACCTAGGTTCTTCTGTTGCTAGAAAACATGTGTGTGCCACAGCTGAGAACTTACCTCTGCCCATTCGTCTCACGTACTCAGCTGCCGGAAGCCTAGAACCTGCATCCAACATAATCTAGATTCGTTTCAATGCTTGTTGGCCAATACTACTGAAAGCGCACCAGCATACCTTGCTTTCGGATGAACCTAATAAAAAATGGTAGAAGTTGAAAGCATGGCTATACCTGGTGATCTACTTGCTTGGATATCGAGATAGTCCGCGAGTGCAGAATAGGGTACCTGGCCAAACCTACGGCACATTGTCGTGCTAGCTTTGCGTTGAGTTGGCGGCATTGGTATGCAATCTGCAGGGTACACGAGAGGCCGGACATCGGACACGGAGAGCGAGACGACAATAGCCCTAGGAGAGGCGGCAACACCAAACATATATAGCCATTGATACGAAACACAAATACTTGAAGGCATGATACATGAATGACCATATAATATCATTATTGAGCTTTTAGTAAGGATTTTTTTTTGCATCTTCTCATCATATTTTTTTGGGGGGAACTTATGTTCTTCATATATGACCTATGAATCGATCATTAAAGTTGAACACTTTCTCAGGTAGGAGGCTATCCCATCTAGGTCTATGTTAATTCGTTAAATAATGGCAAGAATACAAATTCAAGATTATCACGCACTGAAAAAATAAAATAATATTAATTTAGTTTATAAAACATAATCTAAGGAGATTCCTACATGGAGGAACCTTATTTTGTGTCTAGAATATTAAGCGTAACCATATAATGAGAAGATATATCTCAGTTTCTACGTGTAAGAGGCAAGGTTTAGAAAACGAAAGCATGCTTGACGGTGAGCTGAGTGAAAGGTAATCAATTTGCAGGAGAAATATTGTACGCGATGAAGAAAAGGGAATAGCATCCATCTGCTGTCCCCAAACCTAAGCAACCCTCTTCATCATGGTGGTTGCAACATAGGTAGCTGATCACCTCCGTAGCTTATTCCAGCCGAGAAAAATAATTTAAAATTGGGAATTATGGGGCGCGAATGAACGCATGGAGGCCTCTCCCGCGCGAAGCCCCGCCAAAGTTGCCGGGGTGTATTATATGTATGGCCCTGCAATTTCTTTCTTTTTATCTTGAAAAAAATCTCCGACTGACGGATCTAAATGGTTGCTCCCGATTACATCGCGCCATGATCACAAAATCCTCACCTTCCCGGTTCCCGGATAAGAGGGTCCTTGAAAAAAACATAAAATTTAGTTATGTGTTAGCTATTAGCATTCTAACCTAGGGAAGAAATATGCGAGCGCACCAAGTAAAAGTACTTGGTAAGCTCATTTTACCTAACTCCTGAACTGATCTTATAATTGGAACCCATGTTGCTGCATAAATATTTGGAACAAACTAATACACAGGCTGGCTGTAATAGTAGTATTTCAATGACCGGGTCCCTTTTATGTTTTATGTGAAATGCAAAGGAAAAGACGAAGATTAGAAAACATACCGTGATCATTTTCTTTAAGGTCCAAATCTCCTCTTCGGATCACTCCACAAATTCCTGGAATAACGGAGAAGAGAGCTTTGATCCGAGCCTCAATACTTGTCATAGATTGCTTGTGTATAATTTTTTTTAATTCATCTTCAACAATGCAAATCAAGATACAATAATTTAGCAACTCGTGCTGCAACATGAAAGGATAATATCTAGAAGTTCCAATCCATTAACCAAAACAACGAATACAAACCTGGTGAGGGCTGGGGAACACCACTATCCGAATAGAGCCCAAGAACCCATGGTTTTGTTTCATCCGTCCGCTGCCCATGCAGCTATTCTCCGATTCCTTTGTGGCCCTTTTGACATCCCTGGTTCATTGCTCCGGGCCGACGGCCTCGATGCATGCAGCAAGCTTAGTAGGAAAATCATGCACCCTTGGACCCTTGGAGCAGCGGGGGACGGATGAGTTTTTCTCGTCCGTCATTGTCTTCTCTGTACCTTAGATAAAGAAATTGCTGCGCTCCATCTCGTTGGTGTGGCGGATCACTGGTGACGACATATTAGATCGTGCATGGAGCAGATAAAACTTTAAAAACACCGATGCTCCCGATAAATTGGAAAATAGTGGTATGCGAATGGCCTGTCTGGGCTCTTCAGATCACATAAATTCATGAAATATATGAACTTGCTTCATTGCTGTGGAAAGCATGGCCCTACCTATTCCATCGAATTTGAACTAACCATAGTCACTACATATCTGAAAGAAAAGAAAAAGAAAATCGTATATTAGCTTAGGTAACACCTAGGTTCTTCTGTTGCTAGAAAACATGTGTGTGCCACAGCTGAGAACTTACCTCTGCCCATTCGTCTCACGTACTCAGCTGCCGGAAGCCTAGAACAGCCAGGTGAAACATTAGCAAGAACAGATTTTCTCACCTGCATCCAACATAATCTAGATTCGTTTCAATGCTTGTTGGCCAATACTACTGAAAGCCCACAAGCATACCTTGCTTTCAGATGAACCTAATAAAAAATGGTAGAAGTTGAAAGCATGGCTATACCTGGTGATCTACTTGCTTGGATATCGAGATAGTCCGCAGAGTGCAGAATAGGGTACCTGGCCAAACCTACGGCACATTGTCGTGCTAGCTTTGTGTTGAGTTGGTGGCATTGGTATGCAATCTGCAGGGTACACGAGAGGCCGGACATCGGACACAGATAGCAGACGACAATAGCCCTAGGAGAGGCGGCAAATCGTGGTTCGCCGGGCTGAGAAAATACACTTCCGGAAGAAGACAATCGAAATTCCAAGCCGATCTTGATTCCCATGTCCTCCTCTAGCAGGGCTCCCGCCGTGAGTGCTTGTGCATGCATGAAAATCTTGATTATCACACTATGCATGCAAAGCCTGATTAGGCTATTAATTCGAAAAATCCTTGGCACACACGTACTATATGGAGTGAGTGTCTTGCCTGCATCTGCATCCTTCGTGTGTCCTTGACTGACGCTGCCGAGATCTGAGCCAATCCAATCATGATAAGTGTGGAGACGTGAGCTGTGGCAGAGACGGAGAGGCCCGAACGTCTAGTGCCGTGCGCAGCGGCGGAGACGGCGAGGCCCGAACGTCTAGTGCCGTGCGCAGCGGCGGAGACGGAGGCCGCAGGACGGGCGGTGGCAGATTAGGGTTACAGGCGTAGGGGAAGAAGAACAATCGATATGCTGATCTTAGATGAGATCGACTTCGGCCGGACGTTAGCAAGTTATTTTGGGTCTGTTTTTGTTTTACTATATCCTAACTAACACGGGAGAAGGACAATCCATAGGCTGATATCGAGATTGACTTCGGCCGAACCTGTAGCCAGTTAATCGTGTTCGCTCTTTTTTATTTGATTATTTGTAGCTAATCTACACCATTGGTTGTCTGTTGTTTTAATAATATAATAGATTGTAGTGGGAGCAAATTCAACAAAGTAGCTATCATTATTATTCTCATCATCAAATATAGGAGGCAAAGTATCATCAAAGTAAATTTTCTCCTCCATGCTTGGGGGACTAAAAATATCACAACCAGCTTCCCCAAGCTTAAATTCTTCCATAGCTTTAGCAACAATGGTGTTCACAGCATTCATAGTAATAACATTCCCATTAGCATGCATATAAAGTTCCATGGGTTTCTTAATTCTTTCTTCAAACACATCATGTCCTAATTCAAGATAAAGTTCATAAAGATCTCTCATATTTTTGTTGTTTTCCATTATGCCTAACTAGTGTAAATAAAAACAAGTACAGGACTAGTCATGATAACAAAAGTAAACTAAATGCAAGTAACTAATTTTTTTGTGTTTTTGATATAGAGAGCAAGACAGTAAATAAAGTAAAACTAGCAACTAAATTTTTTTGTATTTTGATTTAGGTGCAGCAAACAAAGTAGTAAATAAAATAAAGCAAGACAAAAACAAA
Source organism: Lolium rigidum (assembly GCF_022539505.1). NCBI lineage: Eukaryota > Viridiplantae > Streptophyta > Magnoliopsida > Poales > Poaceae > Lolium > Lolium rigidum. Next base: position 403,451,920 of record NC_061510.1, read on the forward strand.
GTAAAGAGATTGAGAAGTGGAGACTCCCCTTGCAGCGTGTCTTGATCTCCCCGGCAACGGCGCCAGAAATTTGCTTGATGCGCGTAGTTGTACACGTCCGTTGGGAACCCCAAGAGGAAGGTATGATGCGCACAGTGGCAAGTTTCCCTCAGTAAGAAACCAAGGTTTAATCGAACCAGTAGGAGTCAAGAAGCACGTTGAAGGTTGATGGTTGCGAAATGTGATGCGGCGCAACACCAGGGATTCCGGCGCCAACGTGGAACCTGCACAACAAAACCAAAGTACTTTGCCCCAACGAAACAGTGAGGTTGTCAATCTCACCGGCTTGCTGTAACAAAGGATTAAACGTATCGAGTGGAAGATGTTTGCAAAGAAAACAGTAAACACAATTGCAGTAGATTGTATGCGATGTAAAGAATAGGACCTGGGTCCACAGTTCACTAGAGGTGTCTCTCCCATAAAATAAAAGCATGTTGGGTGAACAAATTACAGTCGGGCAATTGACAAATAGAGAAGGGCATAATAATGCATATACATGATATGATAAATATAGTGAGATTTAATTGGGCATTACGACAAAGTACATAGACCGCCATCCAAGCTGCATCTATGCCTAAAAAGTCCACCTTCAGGTTATCATCCGAACCCCATTCGGTATTAAGTTGCTAAGCAACGAGACAATTGCATTAAGTATGGTGCGTAATGTAATCGACAACTACATCCTTAGACATAGAATCAATGTTTTATCCCTAGTGGCAACAGCACATCACAACCTTAGAACTTTCTGTCACTGTCCCAGGTGTCAATGAAGGCATGAACCCACTATCGAGCATAAATACTCCCTCTTGGAGTTAAGAGTAAAAACTTGGCCAGAGCCTCTACTAGTAACGGAGAGCATGCAAAATCATAAACAACACATAAACAATAGATTGATAATCACCATAACATAGTATTCTCTATCCATCGGATCCCGACAAACACAACATATAGTATTACAGATAGATGATCTTGATCATGTTAGGCAGCTCACAAGATCCAACAATGAAGCACAACAAGGAGAAGACGACCATCTAGCTACTGCTATGGACCCATGGTCCAGGGGTGAACTACTCACTCATCACTCCGGAGGCGACCATGGCGGTGTAGAGTCCTCCGGGAGATGAATCCCCTCTCCGGCAGGGTGCCGGAGGCGATCTCCTGAATCCCCCGAGATGGGATTCGCGGCGGCGGCGTCTCTGGAAGGTTTTCCGTATCGTGGCTCTCGGTGCGGGGGGTTCGCGACGGAGGGTATTTGTAGGCGAAAGGGTAGGTCAAGAGGCGGCGCGAGGGGCCCACACCACGAGGCCGGCGCGGCCGGGGCTCGGGCCGCGCCGCCCTATGGTGTGGCCACCTCGTGGCCCCACTTCCTTCCCTCGTCGGTCTTCCGGAAGCTCCGTGCAAAAATAGGACCACGGGCGAAGATTTCGTCCAATTCCGAGAATATTTCCTTACTAGGATTTACTGAAACCAAAAACAGCAGAAAACGACAAGCGGCTCTTCGGCATCTTGTTAATAGGTTAGTTCCAGAAAATGCATAAATATGACATATAATGTGCATAAAACATGTAGGTATCATCAATAAAGTAGCATGGAACATAAGAAATTATCGATACGTTGGAGACGTATCAGACCCGCATGTCATCCTCTATGAGCAATCAACTTTCTTTTCTTGGAGTTATTTTTGGCACCTCATATTTGGTCACTTGCCTTTTTCTTTCGATCCCCTGCCGCCTCTCAAACGGTGATACCGCTGATGCTAAATGGGACCCGCATGTCATCCTCTATGTACTATAAAACTTTCTTTTCCTGGATTATTTTTGGCACCTCATATTTGGTCACTTGCCTTTTTCTTTCGATCCCCTGCCGCCTCTCAAACGGTGATACCGCTGCTGCTAAATGGGACCCGCATGTCATCCTCTATGTACTATAAAACTTTCTTTTCTTGGATTTTTTTGGCACCTCATATTTGGTCACTTGAGTTTTTCTTTCGATCCCCTGCTGCCTCTCAAACAGTGATACCGCTGCTGCTAAATGGGACCCGCATGTCATCCTCTATGTACTATAAAACTTTCTTTTCTTGGATTTTTTTGGCACCTCATATTTGGTCACTTGACTTTTTCTTTCGATCCCCTGCTGCCTCTCAAACGGTGATACCGCTGCTTGTTAAATGGGACCCGCATGTCATCCTCTATGTACTATAAAACTTTCTTTTCTTGGATTTTTTTGGCACCTCATATTTGGTCACTTGACTTTTTCTTTCGATCCCCTGCTGCCTCTCAAACGGTGATACCGCTGCTTGCTAAATGGGACCCGCATGTCATCCTCTATGTACTATAAAACTTTCTTTTCTTGGATTTTTTTGGCACCTCATATTTGGTCACTTGACTTTTTCTTTCGATCCCCTGTTGCCTCTCAAACAGTGATACCGCTGCTGCTAAATGGGACCCGCATGTCATCCTCTATGTACTATAAAACTTTCTTTTCTTGGATTTTTTTGGCACCTCATATTTGGTCACTTGACTTTTTCTTTCGATCCCCTGCTGCCTCTCAAACGGTGATACCGCTGCTGCTAAATGGGACCCGCATGTCATCCTCTATGTACTATAAAACTTTCTTTTCTTGGATTATTTTTGGCACCTCATATTTGGTAACTTGACTTTTTCTTTCGATCCCCTGCTGCCTCTCAAACAGTGATACCGCTGCTGCTAAATGGGACCCGCATGTCATCCTCTATGTACTATAAAACTTTATTTTTTTGGATTATTTTTGGCACCTCATATTTGGTCACTTGACTTTTTCTTTCGATCACCTCCTGCCTCAAACGGTGATACCGCTGCTGCTAAATGGGACCCGCATGTCATCCTCTATGTACTATAAAACTTTCTTTTTTTGGATTATTTTTGGCACCTCATATTTGGTCACTTGACTTTTTCTTTCGATCACCCGCTGCCTCAAACGGTGATACCGCTGCTGCTAAATGGGACCCGCATGTCATCCTCTATGTACTATAAAACTTTCTTTTCTTGGATTATTTTTGGCTCCTGATATTTGGTCACTTGCGTTTTTTCTTTCGATCTCATGCCATGTTTGAAACTTTGAGGAACCTCGTTGGCTCATGGGACCCGCATGTCAACCTCTATGTGCTATAAAAGTTTATTTTCTATGGTTTTTTCACTCTCTGATTTTTGTCTATTTCCTTTTTCTTTTGATGCCCTGCCGCCTTGGAAACGTTGAGTAAGCTGCTTACTCATGGGACCCGCATGTCATCCTCTATGTACAATCAAGTTTCCTTGAATTATTTTTGGCTCCTGATATTTCGTCACTTGCCTTTTTCTTTCGATCTCATGCCACGTTTGAAACGTTGAGGAACCTGCTGGCTCATGGGACCCGCATGTCATCCTCTATGTGCTATAAAAGTTTATTTTCTTGGAGTTATTTTTGACCCCTAATTTCTGGCTATTTGCCTTTTTTCTTTTGATCCCCTGCCCCCTTTGAAACGATGAGGACGCTGTTGGCAAGTCGGTCCCATATGTCATCCTCTATGAACAATACAAGTTTCCTTTGATGGATTTATTTTGAACCCCTAATTAATTTCTGGCTATTTCCTTTTTTTCTTTGATCCCCTGCCGCCTTGGAAATGTTGAGGATGCTGCTGCCTCATCGGTCCCGCATGTCATCCTCTCAGAACGATAAATGTTTTCTTTTCTTGGATTTTTTTACCAACTGATTTTTGGTTTTTTTATTTTCGATCCCCTGCCGCCTTTGAAACGTTGACGACGCTGCTGGCTCATGGGTCCCTGATGTCAGCCTCCCGTACAAGAAACATGTGATATCTTGATTATTTTGCGGACAATAAACGGTGTATTTCGCTCCGAGCTATTGCAAACGGATAAATTAAATCTTTATTTTTACAACATATATCTTGAATATCCTTGTTTTTTGTTTTGGCGAAGCATAGGACTTTCTGTTTTTTTTTGAGAAAAATCCGAACTTTCATGTTCGGAGTGGGCTGAAATTGTACGAGTCAAAAGGCCCGGAAGGATAGTTCGAAGGCCCGGATGTCCGGATGCAGCCCAATTGAAATCTTTCTTTTCTTGGATTTTTTTCACCCCACGATTTCGGCTACTTCATTTTTCTTTTGGTCTGTGCCGCCTTGGAAACGTTTAGACCGCTGCTGCAAAATGGGACCCGCATGTCATCCTCTATGTACAATAAAGTTTCTTTTCTTGAATTATTTTTGGCTCCTGATATTTGGTCACTTGCCTTTTTCTTTCGACCCCATGCCACGTTTGAAACGTTGAGGAACCTGCTGGCTCATGGGACCCGCATGTCATCCTCTATGTACTACAAAAGTTTATTTTCTTGGTTTTTTTTTCACTCTCCGATTTTTGGCTATTTCCTTTTTCTTTTGATCCCCTGCCGCCTTGGAAACGTTGAGTAAGCTGCAAACTCGTGGGACCCGCATGTCATCCTCTATGTACAATCAATTTTCTTTTCTTGGAGTTTTTTTACCCCCTAATTTACGGCTACTTTCTTTTTCTTTTGATCTAAAACCGCATTTGAAACGTTGGGACAGCATGTCATCCTCTATGTACAATAAAAGTTTCTTTTTTTGGATTATTTTTCACCCTCTGATTTTTGGTCACTTGCCTTTTTCTTTCGATCTCATGCCGCCCTTGAAAACGTTGAGGAACCTGCTGGCCCATGGGACCCACATGTCATCCTCTATGTACTATAAAAGTTTCTTTTCTTTGATTTTTTTCACCCTCTGATCTTTGGCTATTTCCTTTTTCTTTTCATCCCCTGCCGCCTTGGAAATGTTAGTAAGCTGCTGACTGGTGGGACCCGCATGTCATCCTCTATGTACAATCAAGTCTCTTTTCTTGGATTTTTTTTACCCCCTTATTTTTGGTCACTTGCCTTTTTCTTTCGATCTCATGCAGCCTCTGAAACGTTGAGAAGCTGCTGGCTCATGGGACCCACATGTCATCCTCGATACTATAAAAGTTTCTTTTCTTGGATTTTTTCACCCTCTTATTTTTGGCTGTTTCCTTTTTCTTTTGATCCCCTGCCGCCTTGGAAACATTGATTAAGCTGCTGACACAAGGGGCCCGCATGTCATCCTCTATGTACAATCAACTTGCAAGATCTTGGGGCGGAAGAGCTTGTATAAGTGGGACCCATATGTCATCCTCTATGTACAATAAAAGTTTCTTTTTCTTGGATTATTTTTTGCTCCTGGTATTTGGTCTCTTTCCTTTTTCTTTCGATCTCATGCCGCCTCTCGAACGTTGAGTAAGGTGCTGGGTCATGGGACCCGCATGCCATCCTCTATGTACAATCAACTTTCTTTTCTGGGAGTTTTTTTACCCCTAATTTATGGCTACTCTTTTTCTTTTGATCTCAAGCCGCATTTGAAACGTTGACACCGCTGCTGCAAAATGGGACCCGCATGTCATCTTTTATGTACAATAAAGTTTCTTTTCTTGGATTATTTTTGGCTCTTGATATTTGGTCACTTGTCTTTTTCTTTCGATCTCATGCCCCCTTTGAAACGTTGAGGAAGCTGCTAGCGCATGGGTCCCGCATGTCATACTCTATGAACAATAAAAGTTTCCTTCCTTGGAGTTATTTTTTACCGCTAATTTCTGGCTACTTCCTTTTTCTTTTGATCCCCTGCCGCCTTGGAAACGTTGAGTAAGCTGCTGACACAAGGGGCCCGCATGTCATCCTCTATGTACAATCAACTTGCAAGATCTTGGAGCGAAAGAGCTTGTATAAGTGGGACCCATATGTCATCATCTATGTACAATAAAAGTTTCTTTTCTTGGATTATTTTTTGCTCCTGATATTTGGTCACTTGCCTTTTTCTTTCGATCTCATGCCGCCCTTGAAAACGTTGAGGAACCTGCTGGCCCATGGGACCCACATGTCATCCTCTATGTACTATAAAAGTTTCTTTTCTTTGATTTTTTTCACCCTCTGATCTTTGGCTATTTCCTTTTTCTTTTCATCCCCTGCCGCCTTGGAAACGTTAGTAAGCTGCTGACTGGTGGGACCCGCATGTCATCCTCTATGTACAATCAAGTCTCTTTTCTTGGATTTTTTTACCCCCTTATTTTTCGTCACTTGCCTTTTTCTTTCGATCTCATGCAGCCTCTGAAACATTGAGAAGCTGCTGGCTCATGGGACCCACATGTCATCCTCGATACTATAAAAGTTTCTTTTCTTGGATTTTTTTCACCCTCTTATTTTTGGCTGTTTCCTTTTTCTTTTGATCCCCTGCAGCCTTGGAAACATTGATTAAGTTGCTGACACAAGGGGCCCGCATGTCATCCTCTATGTACAATCAACTTGCAAGATCTTGGGGCGGAAGAGCTTGTATAAGTGGGACCCATATGTCATCCTCTATGTACAATAAAAGTTTCTTTTTCTTGGATTATTTTTTGCTCCTGGTATTTGGTCTCTTTCCTTTTTCTTTCGATCTCATGCCGCCTCTGAAACGTTGAGTAAGGTGCTAGGTCATGGGACCCGCATGCCATCCTCTATGTACAATCAACTTTCTTTTCTGGGAGTTTTTTTACCCCTAATTTCTGGCTACTCTTTTTCTTTTGATCTCAAGCCGCATTTGAAACGTTGACACCGCTGCTGCAAAATGGGACCCGCATGTCATCTTTTATGTACAATAAAGTTTCTTTTCTTGGATTATTTTTGGCTCCTGATATTTGGTCACTTGTCTTTTTCTTTCGATCTCATGCCCCCTTTGAAACGTTGAGGAAGCTGCTAGCGCATGGGTCCCGCATGTCATACTCTATGAACAATAAAAGTTTCCTTCCTTGGAGTTATTTTTTACCGCTAATTTATGGCTACTTCCTTTTTCTTTTGATCCCTGCCGCCTTGGAAACGTTGAGTAAGCTGTCGACACAAGGGGCCCGCATGTCATCCTCTATGTACAATCAACTTGCAAGATCTTGGAGCGAAAGAGCTTGTATAAGTGGGACCCATATGTCATCATCTATGTACAATAAAAGTTTCTTTTCTTGGATTATTTTTTGCTCTGATATTTGGTCACTTTCCTTTTTCTTTCTATCTCATGCCGCCACTGAAACGTTGAGTAAGGTGCTGGCTCATGGGACTGTACAATAAAGTTTCATTTCTTAGATTTTTTTACCCACTGATTTTTGCTAACTTGCCTTTTTCTTTTCGATCATATGCCGCCTTTGAAATTGAGGTCGCCGCTGGCTCATGGGTCCCACAAGTCAGCCTCTATGAACAATAAACCTTTCCTTTGTTGTATTTAATTTTTACCCCTAATTTCTGGCTATTTGCCTTTTTCTTTTGATCCCCTGCGGCCTTTGAAACGATGAGGACACTGCTGGCAGGTCGGTCCCACATGTCATCCTCTATGAAGAATAAAAGTTTCCTTTTTGGATTTATTTTTGACCCCTAATTTACGGCTATTTGCCTTTTTCTTCGATCCCTGCCGACTTCGAAATGATGAGGATGCGGTGGCGAGATCGGTCCCACATGTCGGCCTCTATGAACTATAAATGTTTCCTTTGTAGGATTTATTTTTTACCCCTATTTTCGGGCTACTTGCCTTTTTCTTTGAAACGTTGAGGACGCTACTTGTCTCATGGGTCCCACATGGCATCCTCTACGAACGATAAACCTTCATTTCTTGTTAACGACGGGTTTATCGGTATTATTTTCATGAGACTAATACAAGCTCTTTGGCTCCAAGATCTTGCAAGTTGATAGATTAAATCAAGGAATTATTAGGATATGTTTTAAATTTCAAATCCACTTTATGAATTTTTAAAAATACCGTTATCCATGTGGGTATGGAGCGATCAAGGATTTTCATATTGGGCATGAGCAGTTTCAAAAATTGGAACCCTATAATTCAAAATAAATAAAAACAACTTTTATGTAGAATCTCCGTGTATTTTTTTTGCCAATCATAGGATCTGTGTTTCATTAGAAAAGGGCCGAAATTGCATGAGCAGAAAGGCCCATTTGAAGTTATTGGGCTTCGACGGCCGGAGCAAGTAGACCGATAACAATTACCATGTAGATGTTCCTTGGCAACCCAAAAGTGAAATATTGGGCCCAACAGGGGAAGGTTGAACAGTACTTTTTCTATTGGGAAGGTGGTACATGGGGTTATCCTGACAAAAAAAAATGGAACATGGGTTACTGAAGGTTGCCCATTTGTGCCTAATATGTTTGTCAGCGGGAGCTTTACCTTCCGCCGCCGCCGCTCCGCTTCCGCCGCCGCCGCCATGCCTCGTCGCGGGTCGAGCTACCGGTACGGCGGCGTCTCGAGCTCGGGGTACCGCGGCGTCCGCGCGCGCCCCAAATTAAGGTACTTCCTCCTCGGGACGGCACCTACGATAGGCTCGGCTGGCCTTGGGGCATTTACCCCTAGCCTCTTCCATGCTCAAGTTTTTGAAATGTTTACGGCTCTGTTCAACACTTGGATCAAATTTGTCAACATGACCATTCTTATGGAGTAGCAACGAGTTGAATCTCTCAAAACTCTTTAAGTTATGCAATATAACGACTAATTGGTACTACCTTATACAAAATGATTACATATCCTTATTTTGGAAGCAAGCAATCACACACTTATAGTTTGCTAGTCAGCTGCACGTAACGTTAAAAATCGGCAATTATAATGAATAAACCTGTAATTTTCACTTAAAATGCATTAAGGAGCATCAAATTTGACAAATCAAACCATGTCGTACTGAAAATTGACATGTCTTTCTCATGCGAAATGTAAAATTATCCATGCATGTGCGTTTATACAAGTTAAGTTTTGCACGTATTATTTTTTGTAACTTTTCTGACTACCTTCAAAGCTCCAATCCTTCTTCATCATCTTTGTTGTACCGCACTGATGCAAGTGAATGCGAGCTGCTCGCCAGACGCGACTTCGTGTCCGATATGTGTACTATGCCTTCTCCATCTAGTGCTAGTTACGCCTCTGTGCTAATTAATTCAGCACAAACCTCTGTCATTGCAAGTTGTGACTCACCTCGACCATTGGAGCCCAATCACAAGAGCGAGCTCGGTCTCAACCGAGAGAGGCATGTGTCTCATGGTTAGCTATCTACAACTTGCTGTCTTACTAAAACCGTGCCTATCATAGAGATCACCTCGTTTGGTGTAGCAATGGCTGCAAGTAGGCTGCTAGCATGAGCGAAGGGGATAAGGAAGAAAAGATTAAAAAAATGGGGTGGGGCCAACAAGCGGGAAAGCTATCTACTAGCTTTATGGATGTTTACGGAATTGGGTAGAAAATAGTAGATGACAACGTAGCAGCGAATCCCGGAGACCAAGGCCGTTGGATGATGTCTAATGAACGGCGAGAACAAAATCGGCGAAATTAGCTTGAATTTTGATAATAAATCTTGGGCATTTTCCCTCGAACATGATTTATCAACTTTGGGTAGTCTCTGGACTAGTCTCCCTCGTCCACCAATTATTATCATACTACTGCGGAAAGTTGAGGGCAGTCCCTAGTCCCGAGCACTTCGCCCACTTCCCACGGCCTCATCCCAGAGATCTCACACCAACCACCTCACCGTCGACTAGCCGCCAGTCTACAGCCCTCCGAAGAATCCCCAATGGCGGCGACGCCCCTACTAGAGCGCTCCTCACGCGAGCGCATCATCGAGTATGGCCCACATGTCTTCCGTGCACTGCCGTGTGTCGGCAAGCACGACCAGACTTCTCCGTCGGCGAGCCGCCGGCCGTGGGCGAGGGCGAGGCGTCCCCGTACACTATGACGGTGCACATCTTCTTCTCGAGGACGTACGAGCTCGGGAGGATGGCCGGCCCCCTCCTGCCCCCTTGGATGAGGACGATATCACCACTACACCCTGCGAAGAGGTGGTGCTTGGATCTTGGCTTGCCTCCGAGGGAGCTGCGTAGTGGGGGCAATGTCGTGCGAACTATGCGCGAGATTCTTGCCCGTGTATGGCTGCTCAAGAACATGAACCTCACGGAGGAGGAGTGGGACATCATCATGCCTTACGATGTTATGCACCTGATGTGGCGGCGGGCGTGTCGTCGGCTCGGTGGCCTCCACTTCGACCTCACCCTTAGGGTGGACCACCGGCTCATCGTCAACTTGCCGGCGCTGCGGGACGGTTGGGTCCTAGTTGCGCCGGAGGACGGCCACTTGCAGCATATGCATCTTTGGGGCTGTCGCGGCGCACAACGGTGCGTCTCCGGGGATGCAAACACCCGTTCCATAGGAAGTGCATCTTCTCCTGGTTTGTAACGAACGCCGGCTGCCCTATCTGCCGCGATAAAGTGCTGACCCATCTTATTTTCGATTTGTAGCATAGTATGAATAAAAACCCTGTATGATAGGGATGCCATGCCAACTTGAATCCTATGTCAAGAGAAATTCTATTTGATTGTGGTTATAAGATATTATGCATTAGTTTGATCTATTATCATTCTATTTTCCTATGGGATATGACCCTATGAATCAAACAGCATGGGATTACTTCCACACAATTAAGTTTGACCAACTTTTAGTAGGACAACAAACATAAATAATTAGTCATCATGGGATTACAATCCAACAGATAATTGTCTTCAGGACTCATACATTTTCCAAATAGAAAAATCAAAACAAATCATGGTTCTTCATCTCACGGCATGATACAGAGACAAGAGTCTAATCATCATCATCATCATCATCATCATCATCATCATCATCATCATCATCATCATCATCACCTCCGTCTTCATTCTGATATTCGTGCATGGTCTCATCCTGCTCGTCGTGTCCATTCTCCTCACGAGATTCACCGGGTAGCTTCGGTTTATCCATCTCTTTGTCGACTATGCTAACCTCAACGGTGAAATCTACTTCTCCATCATGTGCGGGGATACTGTATCCAACGAGGTTTCATCAATGTCGGCAACTTTAGTTTGCATACAACCAGCGAAATCATCTTGTTGGGCACCAATTATTGGATCCGCATTCTCATCCAAATCATATATGTTCCTTGCCACAAACTTTTGCACATACTGCCATCCTTTTCTAGATCTGTCTTCCAAGAAAAGTACCTTGGCCGCTTGAGGTACCAAAATATAAGGATCATCCTTGTACCATCGAGCGATAGTATTGAGCTGATATGAAATACCCATCATTTACGGCACCTTTGCCCTTGTTTGGATCTTGGTTGTACCAATAACACTTAAATAGAACCACGGATCGGACGGTAACCTTATCACTATAGAACAAGCTGAATAACCTCTTCTATGTGACCATAATGGTCAAATGACTACGATCTCTTTTTTACGGTTGTCAAGTGATCTCCACTTGGTTGTGATGCCACTATTTCGTGTCTTCAAATGTTGTTCACGCTCATAGGAGCTGTAATGGACACCATTGGCATTGCAAGCTGCAGCTACCAACACCCTCTTATACTGGACCACGTGATAGGACAAGGAGATCGGCACTAACGGCGCTGGATTCTCCGCATGGAGTTTCGAGATCTACGATTACAAAATAGACAAGAGGTCATCTCATGTGAAAACACATAGACAAGTCGAGTGCAATTGAACATCTTACATATTTCTCAAACCGAGTCCTGAAACCCACTCCCACGTGCCGATAGCTTTCCATTCGTTTCCATGTACAACACTGCAAAACATAGCCAAGTCGGCTGAATATATTTCATTTTGATACAAGTTCATAGTATATGCGAGGAACTGAGTAGTTCGTGTGCATAGTACTCACTTAACATATTCATCAGCCTCTGTAGCATTATTCAGCACATACCAAGACAGCTGTTCAAATTCAGACTGCTCTAATGTTTTTTCGGTCCTCTTTCCTATTAGCTCAACACCATGATTAAAAACAGATCCTCCAACTTCCAAAATTCTGCGACCCCGATTGAATCTGGTCTCAATATCAGGAATATATCTTGAGGCAAATGTATATGCTTCAGCGGCAATATACGCCATCTGCAATGCAAGCCTCCGGTCTAGCTTTGTTCCTAGCTGTATTCTTGAAAGTGCACGATCGACGTTCTATAGGGTACATCCATCCATACTTGTCTCGGACCTCTTAAAAGTGCCTCATCGGGTAGATGAACAGCCAAATGCACCATCACATCAAAGAAGGTTTGGAGGATATATCAGCTCCGGCTTGCACGGGATTCTTGCTATGTCCACCTTAAGACGTTCTACAACGGCTACTGCTTAGAGTTTTACTACATATTTCCCTAAAGAACCTTCCCAACTCTGCAATCACGTTGTACATATTTGGCTTCACTAAATCTTTAATGCCAATAGCTAAAAGCCTTTGCGGCAGGATGTGACAATCGTGAGTTTTCAACCCTTGGAGCTTGTTTCCTTCGGCATTGAGACAATTTGCAATGTTGGAAGCAAATCCGAACGGGAACATCACACCTCGGAGGTACTCACAAAATAATCTCCTTTTAGGCATCGGCAATGTGAATTCCGCGCCTCGAAATTTATAATGTTTTTCCTTGCCTTTGTTCACTTTGTCATTACGATCCGAGTTGCAAGTGCTGTTAACATTCAATGTTGCACAATCAATCCTAGCATTTGAGCTATCTTTTGTCTTGGATGGAATGTTGAGTAATGTGCCGACAATGCTTGTCACATATATTCTTCTCCATGTGCATGATATCAATATTATGCCGAAGCTTCTTACCAGCCCAATACGGCAAGTCCCAAAGAGTGGTCCTGCGCTTATAAAATATTCTCGGTCTATCATTTTCCATTTCCTTCCTCTTGGTACATGCTGCTATTTCACCTCCCATCTTCCTTTTGGTAGCTGCTAGACTCAGTTCATCTCCTCTCTTCTTCCTTTTTCTATCTGCTACTACTGCTGCTGGCATCTTACGTATTCTTCTCTGCTGTACCTGCTTGTGGCGGTTGGTGGTTTTCCTGGTTTAACATTTCGACCGCTTCTAGGTGCGCCTCCAACTCGTGACTCTTAAAGTGCTTGCGGTTTAGTCTTTTTACAGGCCTGATCACCAATAAATTGCAATTTTTTCTATTTTTTCGGAAACTGTGATCTAATGGAAGGAAACGGCGATGGCCCATATAGCATATCTTGTTTATTATCCTCACTGCCAGCTGATCAGTATCACAGTGAACACATGCATTATAACCTGATGTTACTCCGCGACATAGTGCCCAAAGCTGGATAATCATGGGTGCAATACGATCACGACGGCACGTAATAGAAAATTTTGTTCTTTAGGTTGACACACATCCCGTGTAGGGATCACCCTCCCATAATGTTTGCAAGTCTCTAATAAGAGGCTGCATGAACACATCAAAATCCTTCCCAGGAGATTTGGGACCTGGGATGAGTAAGGCCATCATACAGTTCGACTGATCGGTGCATGTCCGGGGAGCCTGGTTGTAAGGTGTAACTAGTACTGGCCACATGCTATACGAGTTGCTCATGTTGCCAAATGGGTTGAATCCATCTGTAGCAAGGCCAAGTCTCAGGTTCCTTGGATGCTGCGGCAAAATCTGGATGATCCGGGTCGAATTGCTTCCATTCATCGCCATCGGCGGGATGCCTCGGTAAATCGGGGTCGGGCGTGAGAATCTCTTTGTGCCATCTTGTTTCCCGAGATGTTTGTTACGAAGCAAACAACCTCTGCAATCTTTGTACAAGTGGAAAGTATCTCGAGAACCTTCCAAGGAATCTTTTTCTTACCACCGGCTCCATCATGTTTCCATCTTGATTCCTTACATACTTGGACATTCATCGAGGTCATTATACTCCATCCAAAACGAGTGCACGATTATTTTTGCAAAAATCAATCTTCTCATATCCAAGTCCCGGTACCTTGATGTCTTGCTTCACCTCATAAAAGGATTTTGGCGAGTCCGCCCCAGGGAGTGCATCGTTGTATGTCTTCGCAACTGCATTGAACGCTTTATTGGTAATCCCCTGGTATGACTTGTCATGAAGTAATTTCACAATTAATTCGAATCTTGACACAACAGAACCAGGGGCCACTAAGCGCTTAGCATCTTCTATCGGGTCATGGAAAAGAGGCTTTTTGTGATAACCATGGGGCTGTTGGCTTGCATATGGATACGAGATCCCGTAACAAATTAGCGGTAGCCTCATCCTGGACGAGATCTTCGAGTGATAACCATCGGAATAAAGAGGATCAATAATGTCGGGCTGATCATAGTGTTCACCATGGTTAATCCACCGATATATGTCCGGTCCATCCCATAAACGAATAAATGATGCGAGACTACATGTTGAGGCTTGGACCCAATATTCAAACATACGCGGCATGGACAAATCACTTCCTTTGTCTTGTCGCCGTCAGTAAAATCACTAACGTGCTTCATGAAGTCTTCAATACCACTCAAATATGTTGGTGTGTTTAATGAGTGAAATAATATCCAAGTTATGTCCATACTGTTGAGGAGATAGATGGTCGGAGAAGCGATAAGCTATTTCAACAAACGGGTCACCTACGAATGTAAGCAAGCATACACGAGCAAACAGGTCGAATATAAAACTATAAATGCTACATTATTTGAGCCGATTTCAGCAAACGAACTGAGTGCAAAACTACGGCTACCTAGCGAACAGATTTTTTTAGGCTGACCACTGGGTTTCCCCACTTTGTATTTTTTTATTAATAAAAAGAGGGAAATATGTACAAAAGTTCTTTGGAGAGCGGCAACTAAAAGGATCATAGATCCCAAGCAGCAAAATATATATAAAATGTTCTACCCATGATATGATTTCCTCTTTGCCTTATGAACAAGGAGAGCAATTTCATCCTTGAATCTCTTGTGCCATCTATAAATGCTTGGGGGGGAGGGGCGAACGGATCTATCGAAAGCAATACAATACCAACACATTCTTTCTTCTTTTTTGCCATAATTCCGCCGATCTATTAGCAGTGCAAAGAAGCCGAAAGTAATAAGATTACATACAGGTTCATAAACCACCGGGGCCGTACACGAGAATACGGAGGGGTCTGAGCAAAACAAGAAATAGAGGCCCTCAACATGATCATTGGCAACTAAAATGATTTTATATATACTACTCACTCCATTTCAATAAACAATGCACCCTTGTTTTTCGTATTTTATCTTCGAAAAAATATTAATCTATATCTCTCTATTTAAAAATGATGTTTCAATTTTATGTAGATATACATGTATTTAGATGAGTTTAGTTTGCAGATACATGCAAGTTTTGATGAAGTTGAAACATATTTTTCAGGATGAAGTATATAAAAAAATTGATATAAAGCTGGTATCATTAGAAAGTATTTTCCAACACGATTCTAACAATGCTGCTTATGTATTATATGATCGTGATATTGTTGTCCTATTTATTTGGTCAAGGTTCACATTGAAATGTGGTAAAATAAATTAAAAGAAGTGCATCGTGTGAAAAAGCAATCTAAGAATTCAAAAGTGCTAATTGTTAGTCGAAACATGACATCATTGAGACAAAATATTAATATTCATTGGAAGACTAACTGAATTAGCTGCACTCGCGATGAAAGAGAAGAGAAGATACGGGTAAGAGCAAGTACAATAAGGTACGGTCTTTTTTTTGTTTGTTTGGGTTGCTCATCAAGCTTATCGCTCGATACAATAAGGTACGATCGGCGGGAGTGGTGTTTGGAACATGGGTGCATAGTGGGTGGTATCATAGAGTACTATCATAGATATGCTATATTTATTATAGTGGAGTATTGAAAATGGCATATATAGAAGGGGATATTGAGAATTGAGAGTGGCATAAACACAACTTCAGTTTTTGTAATGGCATAAACACAACTTGTGAATTGAGGAGTGGCATAGAACCAATTAACACTTGTTTCAATAACAGCCATCAAAAGCCAATCGAACGCACGAGAATGGATCCAAAATTTACCCATTTTAAGTTTCACGAGAAAATTTTAAACTTAAAATTAGATGCTTGCCTAGAAGTTTTTGAAACAAAAATCCGAGTAAATCTTATATGTCGGGTTATGCATTACGGGGAGTTTCATCAGATTCAGCCATATTGTTTATCAATAAACCTCATTTTATGTTTTACAACCAACTTTAAACTTAAAATTCAAAGCTGTCCGATAAAAAGAACAACATTCCGAGTAAATCTTATATATTTCTTCTGCATTCGGGAAAGATTGGTCGGATTCAAAAAAAATAGTTTGGGAATAAACATTGTTTTAGTCTGGAAACGACTTATTGTAGAGTGATTTTTGGTTGGATACATTCATGTGTGTTCGATTGGCTTTGGATGGCTGATATTGAACCAAAGTCAACGCTGGGCTTTTGACCTGAACGTCACTGGAGCTGCGTCAAAAGTCCAGCCATGACTTTGTCTCAATAACGGCCATCAAAAGCCGATCGAACGCACAGGAATGGATCCAACCAAAAATCACTCAACCGCTGGAATTTTGACACTGAAAGTCACCGAAGCTGTGTCCATACTTGCCCAACAGGTTGCGTATGAATGTAAACCAACATATCTGAGCAAACAGGTCGAATATAAAACTATATAACTATATGCCACGTTATTTGAGCCGATTTCAGCAAACCAACTGAGGTCTATTTTTTTTAGGCTGGACAGTGGTTTCCTCCACTACAAGAAAAGTTCTGATAGACAACGTCCCAAAATCGTCCACTAAGGGGTATTTTTCGTCGCCTATGGTCCTAACCCGACGATATGGGTTCTGTTGTCGAAACTGCGTCAGGCAAAGTCCTACGACGTTTTTTCGGTCCGTCGCGTTTGGGCTCCCTTCCGCCACGGAAAATCGGACCGTTGCGCAAGTGTTTTCGGGAGCCCGTTGACTCGCCGACGTCATGCAAGCCGACACATGGCGGACGCCGTTAGCCGGAAGTTAACGGCGTTAACCGGCCGAAACCCCGTGGTAGATGGTAGGCCCACACGAGGCCCGCCACGTCTTAAGCGGGCCGGGCCGGATGACATAGTTTGACCGGTCAACTATATAGCTGGGCTGGTCCATTAGTTACGTGGGCCGGGCCTAACCTCTAAGGTTGACTGGTCAAAACTTAAATGGGCCGGCCCATTTAACATGTGGGGTCCACCTTACAGCAACTGGGCCGGCCCAAGAAGCAAGTGGGCCGGGCCAAAAACACAGGTGGGTCCCACTTTCCTGTTAAAGGGCCGGCCCATTTAGTGTGTGGGGTCCACATTATAGCAAGTGGGCCGGCCCAACAAGCTAGTGGGCCGGGCCAAAAACACAGGTGGGTCCCACTTTCCAGTTAAAGGGTCGGCCCATTTAGTATGTGGGGTCCACCATATAGCAAGTGGGCCGGCCCAACAAGATAGTGGGTCGGGCCAAAAACACAGGTGGGTCCCACTTTCCAGTTAAAGGGCCGGCCCATTTAGTGTGTGGGGTCCACCATATAGCAAGTGGGCTGGCCCACCAAGATAGTGGGCCGGGCCAAAAACACAGGTGGGTCCCACATTCCTGTTAATGGGCCGGGCCATTTGGTATGTAGGGTCCACCATATAGCAAGTGGGCCGGCCCAACAAGATAGTGGGCCGGGCCAAAAAAACAGGTGGGTCCCACCTTCCTGTTAAAGGGCCGGCCCATTTACCATGTGGGACCACCATATAGCAAGTGGGCTGGCCCAACAAGATAGTGGGCCGGGTCAAAAGCACAGGTGGGCCCCACTTTCCTGTTAACGGGCCGGCCCAATTAGTATGTGGGGTCCACCATGTAGCAAGTGGGGCGGGCCAAAAACACATGTGGGTCCCACTTTCCTCTTAAAGGGCCGGCCCAACAAGATAGTGGGCCGGGCCAAAAACACAGGTGGGTCCCACTTTCCTCTTAAAGGGCCGGCCCATTTAGTATGTGGGGTCCACCACAAAAGCTATTGGGCTGGCCCAACTAAGTAGTGGGTGGGGTCCACCTTAAAGCAAGTGGGCCAGCCCAATTAGAGTGTGGGGTCCACCGTAAATCAAATGGGCTGGCCCAATAAATAAGTGGGCCAGCCCGTTTAGTTGCTGTTTATATGCCGGCATAATAGGCGCTTTAGGAATTTGCGGGCAGGCACATATGTGATTTCGCTTAATTGGGCCGTTTAAGGGATGGGAATTCGTGATTTAGATACTGAGAATATTTACGCAGCATTGATTTATGTCGGATAGCCTCACTTACCACAAGCACCAAAGAAAAAATGCGCGAAAGAACTATAAAAACTAACTAAATATTACATCGAGTTGCAAGGCATTGAAAAAATATTACGGAACCCGGAGAAATTGAATGGTAATTAAACCTAGCAATACAATGAAGCGATCCGGCAATCTTTTAAGTTGTCCATGCAGCACCTATATCCGAAACAAAGACATTACAAGTTAAGACAACAACAATGGAAAGGCAAAGACACTACAATATTGTTTGCCAAAGAATTTGGAACTCATCATTTCGTCGTTATAACAAGATCATTGTAATGCGCACAATAAGCAAATAAAGAGTGCATGCCGCATACCAACAGCCAATATAACGAGCATGTTAGAATGAAACAACGAGACTTACTACTGTCGAGTCCCATGCAAACCAACATGTTCGGGGAGTACAAAATTGGCATGAACAACATAGTAGCGAGGCTATAAATTTTGTAACAACGACTGAGCAAGATGAAGTTATGATGGCTACATCTACGAAGCGGGGAATGTAAACCAAAAATAGAAGTTACGATGGCAAAAGCTAAAGAGGAGGGAATGTGAACCAACATGTGCCAAGTGCAATTACTTCATTTTGGCCGTGAACTAAATAATACTCCTGAACTTATAGTGAAGGGGATGCAAATCAAGATGTTTCGGGATATAAACTTGTAATGAGCAACACATAGAGGATAGTTAATGCTGGAGCTTAGGATGGACCGGATACGGAATATAGTGGGATCACCTGTGAACTTGTATAAGAGGGAATGCAAACCAATATGTTCAGCTTTCCATATGTGAGCGTCATGCCAAGTCAGAGAAACAAGTCAATAATGCAGCTTTTGAAGAACAAGATGGCACGCAAAATTATGATCTAGTAGTATGACAAGTTTATTTGTACTACGAGGCTAGATAGCGAGTGATAGCATGCCAAACTAAGTCCTTACTTTGTTAGCTTACAATGAACTAGATACAAAACAATGGCATCACCTGTAGTACGGGGAATGCAAGCCAACATGTTCATGGAGTAAAAAATTGGCACAAACAACATAGTAGCGAGGCCATAATTTTTGTAACAACGACCGAGCAAGATAAAGTTATGATGGCTAGATCTACGGAGCGGGGAATGTAAACCAAATATAGAAGTTACGATGCCAAAAGCTATAGAGCAGGGAATGCGAACCAACATGTGCAATTACTTAAAATTGGCCATGAACTAAATAATAGCGAGGATGTTACTATAATACCTATAATTTTTGTAACAACGACTGAGCAAGATAGAAGTTATGATGGCTACATCTACTGAGCAGGGAATGCAAACCAAAATGTTCAATCGCTTAAAGTTAGCAATGAAGTAGAAAATAGCAAGGTGTTACGGTCATAGCTAGGAATGAACTAAAAGAGCTTCAGACAAACAAGCATCTGAACCCAGAACATGGCGCTAAAACAAGGGACTTGTCCAGCCGTGCTTGTGCCGGCCCAAGATATTGGGCCTTGGCGAGGCTGGCACGCAGGCCGATGAGGTCGTGGAGGTGTACTACTGGCCTTTTGTTATCGTTACAAAGCGTTGATTTTTATTGTTCGTCGATAAAAACAAAATAGTCTACCTAGCTAGAGTATGCTACAACCAACAAGTTAAACATCTCAATTAGCATGCTATCAAAATTGTTTTGTCATCAAACTGCCTACTTAGTATAACTACATTACAAATTGATCGCATGGCTTTACTTAATCGTTCTCCCTCCCTTTTTGTCTCAGGTACCCGGATGACCCGTTCAATAGAATCTGGAAATCTTATTTACTGGGACCCCTCGAAATGGCCGGTGGGATCCGTCGGGTATCCACTGCAAGACCAATTTTCGTCAACACACAGGAAGAACCACCCCAGAAGGTCATGGAGACGGCGGTGGTTGGGCAGAGAGGGTTGGGGGGCGGTGCCCCCCCGACTTGTACATAGCTCCGCCTCTGGTTCCTTGTGAGTTTGTTTGTTTGTTTGTTTGCTTGCTTGCTTGCTTGCTTGTTTTTCCTTCTGTATGGTTATATATTGCGTTCAATTAATTAGTTAACTGTTTGGCTTTATTATTTCAGATCTCCTTGCTCTCTAGAATTCACCACAGAGTGAAATGAGCATACTTGTGTATGAATTCATGCACTGGTCCACTGTTTTGATCGATGACCCGAGCTCGTTGGAGGCCGAGGAGGAGATTGTGCTGACTCAGACGCCGGAGATCAGTGTCTGTCTCTCGGACGCAATGATGGGCCAGCCCTTTATTTCAACTCTGGAGCTACGGATGTTCAGCGGATCGATGTACTCTACACCTTACGAGGCAGACTTCTTCCTTGGTATTTCTGCGAGGATAAATTTTGGCGCAGAAAGCAACGAGTCAATCAGGTATGCATTGTCTTCATTAGAGTTGGTACTTTATTATTCATTTCGTATTTGTTCCCACTATCGTGTACCATGACACTACTAGAAACTACGATTTTACCTAGAGCTATATACCCTAGGTGAAATAGTAGCTAAAACCGTAGGGAAAGACTTTACCCTGGTTGTGGCATAGGTAAAAAAAACCTAGGTCTAGTAAAGATGGGAAATGCTGCTTCAACTAGCCTGCATCTAGCAAGCTCTAGGAAAAAGTTATTTACCTAGGACACACTTCGGTTGTATGCCTTCTTCCAAAATTAGGATGCCGATAATTTTTGGTCGAAATCAAACCTTTTAAAGTTTAACCAACTATATAGAAAAGTGTTGACACTTATAATTACATATTAATATAATTAGTACAGCTACATAATACAAGTTAATCGCATGGCTTAACTTAATCTCTCTCCCTTTCTTTTTTATGTACCCGGATGACCCATTCGACAGAATCTGGAAATCCGATTTGCTAGGACCCCTCGAAATGGCCGGTGGGATCAGACGGGTATCCATTGCAAGGCCAATTTTCGTCCGCACACATGAAGAACCACCGCAGAGGCCGGGTTATGCAGACGGCAGTGGTTGGGCAGAGAGGGTTCCTATCCTATGAGTTCATGTTCGAGCAACAGTGCGAATTCATGGGTTGCCACATATTTCGCGGAAATAGAAGATCTGGCCCCTCCTGAAACCAGAAACTTCACGGTAGAGGTTTCAGATTGGCCCAAATACAGTGGTTTGACTGTTGATGTAGCAGCGGAGGCTGGAGGTAAATACCGTCTCTATGAGCCAAGGTGTATCAACGTAGTGGCGAAGCTTGCCGAGAAGTTCTGGGGGGCAAAATACAAGAATTTATTGTTTGGGGGGGCAAATTGCTCAAATTTTCCTGTACTAGGCCTGGTGGAAACAAATTTCTTCAGTAATTGGGAAAAAGTTGGGGGGCGGTGGCCCCCCTGAATGCTTCATAGCCAGTGTATCAACGTATCGGTTTATCCTCTTGTCTTTCTGAAGTTAAAGAAGAGGGGTGATTTTTCCAAAGGGCCTATCATAAATGCAGTCGAGATCTACACATACATAGCGATTACTGCAGGTAAGCAATCACCCTTTCCTGTAGTAATATATACTCCACCATATAAACAAATATTGGACAATGAAACAAAAAACTGCTAGGGTATATTAGATTATAGCTAGGCTGCAGCCATATACTCCACCATGTAAACAAATATTGGACAATGAAACAAAACTGCTAGTGTATATTAGATTATAGTTAGGCTGCAGCCGTATACTCCACAATGAAACAAAATTAGTCCATTGGTGCATCAGACACATTCCTTTTCATGCACATATACAAGCAAGTTCTACTTAATTTTTGTGGGAGTTCATCGTAAGTACTGTTCTAACAAAGTCTTTATGCACCATCATATCCTGTTATACACACACCCAATCAAGCCTTCTATTTTACTCGGAAGCATGTCATGTCTTATGTACCATGCCTTAAAAGAACATTGAAATGCACTTGACCAGTAGCATGCTTGTTTCATTTAGCTGAGATACACAAACCTGCAACTGCAATTTCAATGCTCCAATCCAGTCAAGACCGGTGGGTCAAAGCCTTGTATACGTGTTTCCCAAGTTCAGCAGGCGGTACTTCCAGCTTAATGCCACCGTCATTAATAGTCTCGAGATCACACAAGTAGTAGCAGTGTATCACATAGTAACTGATCAGTTATCACCTCCAAAAATCGATGGAACATAAGCTATGGTTGTATAAGAACTCAGCGCGTGTACCCCAGAGATGCCTCCAGATGTGAAGGGACGCCACTCTGGTGCATGGGCTGCTCCTGCCGAACTGTGCACAGTTGAGAAAACATCTGGCCAAGCTTCTTTGCAACTGCAAGAAGTAAAAATTCACGTCAATACATAAGCAGCAACAATATCTCAATTCTCAGTTCCATGTAAGCAGCATCAATCGATGCAGAGGCCGGGATACACCCCATTTCGAGAAAAAAAAATGTAAGCAGCAGCAGCAGCAGTAGCACACTCATATATATACGGCCTGAAATTGCATCATCACACATATGGCTAGAGACCTAATCAGGCAGAACAGAAAGAAGCGGAGAGCACTACCCCTCTGTCTCAAGGAAGGAGGCAATCAATCGATGGAGAAACAGAGCCATCGATTTTTGCACATTTGATCAAATAGCTGGCCTGCATCACCCAACCTCCCATTTGAGATAGATAGATACAGGAGCATGGGGCAACCAATCGATGGGGCTGAGGTTGTGGATGTAATGTGGGAGAAAGCACGCCGCTGGCCTCCGCCAGAGATCATGCAGGCCAGGGTGAGGGCTTTGTCAGGCCAACATTGTTACAGCACTCACCAGCTACAACCTCTCTGCATCACAGCCAGACATTGTTTAGCTTAAGTCTAAATTCTGAGTAGCTTTTTGTTTATGTTGGCTTTAATTAGTTCCTTTTCTTATCATACCACGACAATAAACTCGAGCTGTAACTTGAGATTTATTGGTGGCTAACGGGAGGAGCTGGAGGCAGTGGCATCAGAGCCGCCGGAGCTGCTGCTGCTTCTCGAGCTTCAATGCACTTCTCTCTCTGCGGCGGAGGTCAAGTATGTCCACTGAACTGCTTGATTTATTCCAACGGATCAGTATGTGCCTTAAGCTATGTGTTGTTAACTGAGACGGAATATATCGTTGTGACTTATTTCCTTTATGCAGATTGCACATCTTTACCAGCATATGTTGGGGTCTTGCACTGCACTGTAGTTTAGCCATATTTCAGTTATTCTTTTTGCATCCGTCGGCAATCGGCACTCGATCGGGAGAGAAGGGGTGCTACATAAAGGGGAGGGGTAACATATTTTATTACACAGTGAACTTACTGATGTGACTAGTCATTACATGTCTCACTGAAACTAGGGCCCATAGTGTGGCACCCCAAATTTACTTGAAGCTGCCCGGCGGGACGCATTGGCGCGTCAAGAAACCCCCGAATTGTAGCGGGGAAATGAAATATTTCACAAAAATTCGAAATTCAAGCACACCGCCACGCGCCAAGCACGCGGCTGTTCCTTCCTCTTCCTCGGTTCCTCCTCCCCTATCCGAAAAAACCCCAAATCCCAAGCTCAAACCAAAAAAAAAACAAAAAACAAATCCCCTGGCCGCCATGCATGTCCTCGTTAACCCGCTGGAGATCTGCTGGCTCATGGGAAGGGGTGTCGCTGAGAAGCACTCTGTGGGAGTCACAGCAGATCTTCCTGGGGTTGATAGATCCGGTGATGAAGTACGCTACATCTGCTACTTGGGGTTGGAGAGACGGCCATTACACTTCATGGTTACTCATCTCATCTGCAAAAACGTAACGGCGCGTCATTAGCACAAACAGGTTCCCCCAAGATTAAACAAGAACTTGCAGGCAAGCAATAGAAAAGCGACAGTAGAAGAGTTTAGATCATGCACGGCGCCGGTGAAGCAGATCCGGTTCATGCACAGCGGTGTCGGTGAGCAAGATCCGATGCGGTGGACGACGGATCCGGCGAAGCGGCTCCGGTGGGGTGGACGATGCCGCAGCTGAAGCGACTGCGGTAGACTGCTGGATGAGCATATGGTTTCGAGGTTCGGCGGGGATGATCCGGTCCGGTTGATGACGGCGTCGATGAAGCGGCTCCGGCAGGCAGCCGGATGACGAGGATCGCGAGGGCTCGGGTAGGCCAGGGAAGTCCGGCGGGGATGTTCCGGTGCGGTGGTCGTGGAGGTGGTAGAGAGAGGGACTTGAGAAGTTCCGGTGGGTGGTCTCAGATGAGAGACTGAGGGAAATGAATTTTTTTGGGAGGGTATCCGGGGCTAGGGAGGTGGTGATCCAAAAAATGACGGCCAGACCCCCTCACCAAGCGACTTTGCTGTCATCTCCACAGGGGTAGAATCGGAATTTGGAAGCGTGTGAAATTTTTGTATTTTGTGGGCGGGAAGTTTTGCCGCTATGAGATTTTGAATTTTGCTAAGGTCCAAGTATAATGATAAAAAATTGTGAGACCGTACTAGTACCTCTGTTCAAGGCCGACTGTAAAATCAAATCATCATCAAGTTGAACATCGGTTACTACCATGATCATCATCGGACACGATCTGGTGACATGCACCTGAAATTGGTGCATTCGTTGCAAAGTATAATGCTAAAAAAATTAGTGACCGTACTAGTACTTCTGTTCAAGCCCGAGTGCAACATCAAATCATCATCACGTTGAAAATTTGTTACCATGATCATGATCTATCTCTAAATTTGGCGCATCCGCTAAATCTGGCAAAGTATAATGATAAAGAAATTGTGAGATAGTAGTAGTACTTCTGTTCATGGTCGAGTGCAACATCAAATCATCATCACGTTTAAAATTTGTTACCATGATCATGATCTACCTCTGAAAATGGGCGCATCCGCTAAAACTTGCAAAGTATAATGATACAAAATTGTGAGACCGTACTAGGACTTATGTTCAAGGTCGAGTGCAACATCAAATCATCATTACATTGAAAAGTGTGTTACCATGATCATGATCTATCTCTGAATTTGGCGCATCCGCTAAATCTCGCAAAGTATAATGATAAAAAATTGTGAGAATGTACTAGTACTTATGTTCAAGGCCGAGTGCAGGATTAAATCATCATCATGTTGAAATTGGTTACAACGATCATGACATATCTCTAAAATTGGCGCATCCGCTAAATCTCGCAAAGTATAATGATAAAAAAATTGTGAGATTGTACTAGTACTTGTGTTCAAGGCCGAGTGCAGGATCAAATCATCATCACGGTGAAATTTGTTACAACGATCATGACATATCTCCAAAAATAATCCAAGAAAAGAAAGTTTTATAGTACATAGAGGATGACATGCGGGTCCCATTTAGCAGCAGCGGTATCACCGTTTGAGGCAGCAGGTGATCGAAAGAAAAAGTCAAGTGACCAAATATGAGGTGCCAAAAATAATCCAAAAAAGAAAGTTTTATAGTACATAGAGGATGACATGCGGGTCCCATTTAGCAGCAGCGGTATCACCGTTTGAGGCAGCAGGTGATCGAAAGAAAAAGTCAAGTGACCAAATATGAGGTGCCAAAAATAATCCAAAAAAGAAAGTTTTATAGTACATAGAGGATGACATGCGGGTCCCATTTAGCAGCAGCGGTATCACTGTTTGAGAGGCAGCAGGGGATCGAAAGAAAAAGTCAAGTTACCAAATATGAGGTGCCAAAAAAATCCAAGAAAAGAAAGTTTTATAGTACATAGAGGATGACATGCGGGTCCCATTTAGCAGCAGCGGTATCACTGTTTGAGAGGCAGCAGGGGATCGAAAGAAAAAGTCAAGTGACCAAATATGAGGTGCCAAAAAAATCCAAGAAAAGAAAGTTTTATAGTACATAGAGGATGACATGCGGGTCCCATTTAGCAGCAGCGGTATCACCGTTTGAGAGGCAGCAGGGGATCGAAAGAAAAAGTCAAGTGACCAAATATGAGGTGCCAAAAAAATCCAAGAAAAGAAAGTTTTATAGTACATAGAGGATGACATGCGGGTCCCATTTAGCAGACAGCGGTATCACCGTTTGAGAGGCAGCGAGGGATCGAAAGAAAAAGTCAAGTGACCAAATATGAGGTGCCAAAAAAATCCAAGAAAAGAAAGTTTTATAGTACATAGAGGATGACATGCGGGTCCCATTTAGCAGCAGCGGTATCACCGTTTGAGAGGCGGCAGGGGATCGAAAGAAAAAGGCAAGTGACCAAATATGAGGTGCCAAAAATAATCCAGGAAAAGAAAGTTTTATAGTACATAGAGGATGACATGCGGGTCCCATTTAGCATCAGCGGTATCACCGTTTGAGAGGCGGCAGGGGATCGAAAGAAAAAGGCAAGTGACCAAATATGAGGTGCCAAAAATAACTCCAAGAAAAGAAAGTTGATAGCTCATAGAGGATGACATGCGGGTCCCATTTAGCTGCAGCGGTCTCAACGTTTCCAAGGCGGCAAGGGATCACAAGAAAAAGGAAGTAGCCGGAAATCGGGGGTCAAAAAATCCAAGAAAAGAAGGAATTTTGGTTCATAGAGGATGACAAGCGGGACCCATGATCCTGCATCGTAAACGGCTCGATCGGAGAGCGTTGAACGAGATGGCGCGATCGAGAAAAAAACAATGCTAGAGAGGCTGCCATGTGGGCCCTACATCCCTGGGCGGTGCGGATTTGCGTTGACTCGGCCGGCGAACCCGAGAATTCGCGATGCACCACGTCCCGGGCCACCATACGCGACGTTTTGGCCGCTTTCGTCGGGCTAGGTGGCCTCAAAAACGAGAAAAAAAAAGTTTTGACATGAACCACGGAGGGACCAAAAATCGTCGGCCATGGTGCACCAGCAACCACGGCGCGACTTCAACTTCGTCGGCCATGGCAACTTTTCTTGTAGTGTGGTGGAACCTTCCCATGGAGTCTTGTTATGTTACCTACAACCTAGAGAAATAATAATGGAAAAGGAAATATAGAGATATGAAGTTTTTATGCCAAAAGCTTCAAAACCACTTCCTAGTCCATGAGCTACTAGCTATGAAGATGCAGGGCTTTCTCGCTCAATACACCTCCCAAATACCCACTATGCTTACAAACTTCGTCCAAATGAGTCCAAATTCGTCACACTTGTGTATCTTTGTATTGCAAACAATATCACGTCGGCCAAAATGTAATATATTGTTCAAATAACACAATTTTACAATTTTTATGCCAAAAGCTTCAATTCCCCTTAGTCCCTTTATTATTTCGGTGCCCCTGTTTTACTTAGTGTTACTCAGTTTTCCCCCTCCGGGCCCACTTGTTTTACTCATTCCTACTCAGTTTTGCCCTTTCGATAAACATTTCCTCACTTTTCCCCCTCTTAGTTCTACTCAGTTTTCCTCACTTGTACTCACTGGCTGATCTCTGATTGGTCGACATGTATGTCACACGGATCTTGGTTGGTTGAAAGCTCAACGAACGCTTGCACCGTTCGATCATTTATGATCGGACGGCCTGTATATCTCTCTCTACCACGATGGACGCATACGGAGAGAAGAGCAGAGCACATACCTACCAACCCTGGCGGTCGCATATTCCCAGTCGCATCTTCCTCTCTCCTATTTCCTCTCTTACTCCGGCGGTCGCGGCGGCGCGGATCTAACCGTGCGTGCGGCGGCGTGCGGCGGCGCGGATCTAACCGTGCGTGCGGCGGCGTGCGGCGGCGCGGATCTAACCGTGCGGCAGCGTGGATCTAAGAGTGCCGGTGAGGATCTAACCCTCAGAAATAGTTGAAATGTCTCTCTCTGTCTCACTTTCGTTTCTCTTCTCAGATCTGTTGAATGATGAAGAGCACCAAGACGGCGGCAGATCATTGAAGCCATCTCCTACAACATCGCTTCGACGGCGCAGATCCAGCATTCAATGTCGGAGCCTGTTGATGTCTCACTTCTGTTGCCCTCCTCAGATCCGTTGCTGATGAAGGACACCAAGACGGCGGCGGTGCCGACAGTGGTCATCGATGCCACGAACATTGAAGCCATCGCCTACAACATCGCTTCGACGGCGCAGATCCAGCATTCAATGTCGGAGGCTGTTGATGTCTCACTTTCGTTGCCCTCCTCAGATCCGTTGCTGATGAAGGACACCAAGACACCGGCGGTTCCGAGAGTGCGAATCGATGCCAAGACGATTGAAGCCATCGTCTACAACCGCGCTGCAAAGCCGCCGATCCAGCCCTCCGCAGATTCGTCGCTGATGAAGTACACCAAGACAGCGGCGGTTCCAATAGTGGTCATCGATGCCACGAACATTGAAGCCATCGCCTACAACATCGCTTCAACGGCGGATGGCGCAGATGACCACCCCTCAGCCGCCCGTCGTCCCGGCCTTTCTTGCCCATCGGTGCGCGGCCGTGTTCGACGCCGCAAATTGGGATAAATTATGATAAATTTATATTTTTCAATTTCCAATTGGGATAAAATTGTTCGAACTACTACGTCCGTCTCAAAAAGAGCTTCTCCACGTTCTTGATGTGTCCATGTACATCAGTATGTATGATTTGAATTCTATCCCAACTTGATTGGGAAGATTTTGATATGTATTTGATTCGAGAGGCTGGTACATGCTTTCACTTTTGGGATTGTACGCCAAAATACAGTGGTTAGAGCCATCTACATGATTTGAATTGTACGCCAAAATACAGTGCTTAGAGCCACAACAAAATACAGTGGTTAGAGCCATCTACTGAATAACAATTCTATACTAAATCGTCTACCAGAACCACATAACTGCTAGGACAGGGATGACACCTAATAAAACTGCCCAGATGAATCTACTTTTCTCCTCTCCCATCACTTGAAGTTCATGTTCTAGATTTTCTACCACTTGATCAAATACGGCAAGATCTGTCTCAACTCTCAACTTCTCCTTGCGAATAAGCTCTGAATTCTTCTTTTCTTCCTCCACAGTACGCTTCAGCTCGAATATCATCATGTTTTTACGGGCCAATTCATCACCTAAATTGGCCACCTTCTCCTCCAAATCCATCCTCTGGCTAAACCACTGGGTTGATTCATCTTGGTATGCAATGTACCATGGATCATCTGCTTGCCTGGCTAACTGTAACAATAATGGAAAAAAGAACAACTGAAATCACTCCAACAGGCCATGGCGGCACTTCGAAATCAATGTTAGTACAGAGAGCTGAAGCTAGATACCTGCACTTCCGACAAGGTAGGAGAAGCAGAACGTGGCCACGACATGATCGAATCCCCACCCTCGTCGGTGTACCCGCTACGACCAGACATTGAGGACTATTTCGCACCTGCAAACTCCAATAAATTACGGGAACCGAATCGATTAGGGGGCGGGGGAGGCAGAAGCGGAGGTCTTACCAAGCTATACTACCAATTGGTGCGTGGAACAAATCCCGGTCGTCGTGGGCGGCGGATCTGCTTGCGGCGGACTTTCTTGCGGTGGGTACAATGCGTGCGGACGAAACAAGTGCTGGAGCCTTGGTTGACTTGCGGCGTCGCAGTCCATCCGACGCCGCCGGGGGATAGAGCCGGCGGGGCGACGAGGCGCCGGCGATGGCTGCTCCGTCCGACGGTGGGGAACGAGCTCCGGCGATGGCTGCTCCGTCCGACGGTGGGGAACGAGCTGCCAGCGGTTCTCCGGTGACTAATGATGGGTCTAGCTTATAAGAATAAATAATTAGCGAACTTGTTGCTTCTCTCTATGATATTCTCTAAATAAATACACGACCCCACTGGTCATTGGCTGCGGCAGCCCCACAGAGCGGCAATATATGTCTTTTCCTGAAAAATAGACGACCCCATTGGTCATTGGCTGCGGAGGCCCCACCGAGCGGCAATATATGATTTTCTCTAAATAAATAGACGACCCCACTGGTCATTGCCTGCGGCAGCCCCACAGAGCGGCAATATATGTCTTTTCCTGAAAAATATACGACCCCTCTGGTCATTGGCTGCGGAGGCCCCACCGAGCTGCAATATATGCTTTTCTCTAAATAAATACACGACCCCACTGGTCATTGGCTGCGGCAGCCACACAGAGCGGCAATATATGTCTTTTCCTGAAAAATAGACGACCCCACTGGTCATTGGCTGCGGAGGCCCCACCGAGCTGCAATATATGCTTTTCTCTAAATAAATAGACGACCCCACTGGTCATTGGCTGCGGCAGCCCCACAGAGCGGCAATATATGTCTTTTCCTGAAAAATATACGACCCCACTGGTCATTGGCTGCGGCAGCCCTATAGAGCGGCCCCATTTGTCATTGGCAGCACCGCGTATAAAATCATGAAATAAAATGGCCCAAACGTCAGCGATAGATGGATGGCTGCTCCGACGTGTCTCCTGACCCTACCCGTCAGCACGAGACGGTCAGGGAGGAGCTGCCCCTCTGCGGCCCCACCCGGTCAGACTAACGGTCAAGGCCTCTGACCTGACGGCTACCGGCCGTTCCAGCACTTGTGCGTCTTCCAAACTAGAGGAGGGGAAAACTGAGGAAAAACTAAGGGGCTGGGGAAAACTGAGTACAACTAAGGACTTGTGGGCACGAAAATAGAAATCCCTACTATATATATAGCTATGTCCGTGAATCTCTTTGATATTTTGTTTCAAATACGATGCTTGATTACTAGTTTGATCGAACTATTTTTTCGTAAAGTGTATGAGGCAGGAAAAAGGGAATAACTTATGTGGATACTACGTCTGCGACTTCATTTGTGAGATGGCTATTCACAGGGATGCGGATGATGCTATACACCACTCTCGTGTACGTGAACAAATATTCACAATTAATCTTATTACCATCAATTGTATTGAGTTCCATTCATATATATTGATCTCCTTTTTTTAATATAGATGATACGCCTGCGGGACACTCTCATAAAGGAGGATCGCATACGAGCAATTCAAGAGGAAATCGCGGGATTCTTTCTTAACGAGGTCATTGCCCCAACTGGCGAGTACTATCTGAAGGTCGTAGCTATGTATTGAACAACTTCGTTAAGTCAACTAGATTTAGTAAAGAGATCCGACTTTATATTGTAAATATGCATGCATTACGTGTACTGTTGACGATGTCTATATATATTCACGACGATATTTTGTGGTTTCTTGAATGATATATATGCATTGCTGAAACTCTGCCGCGGCAGAGAAACGCCCTGTTTCTCTGCCGCTCTGCTACAGCCTAAACCTGTGCCGCGGCAGAGAAATAGCAATTCTCTGCCGAGGCAGAGAACCACAGGCCCGGTTCGTACCACGAACCGGGACCAAAGGCCATCCACCGCGAGCTCCCTGGCCACACCACGTGGCGCCGCCTTTAGGCCCGGTGTAACTTTGAACCGGGGCTAAAAGGTCCCCCCCTTTAGTCCCGTCTAATTGGTCCCGATTTGGAAACCGGGACTGAAGGCCCAAATGAACCGGGCCTATAGCTCCGTTTTCCACTAATGTAACCAAAACAAATAAACATGCCCTGTAGAAAGTCATGGTTGGAGAATGAGACGGTTTTTGCCATATATATATCTGTCGGCGTCAACACTAGTAAACCGAGGAATATTGTGATGGGGAGTCCCTCCCAATAAACGAAAAGGCCCTACAGATGCATGCATTCGAACAACTTGACGAGTGCTAGTTGTGTTGGGTGTTTTTTTCTACGCACCAGACGTGACAAAACGTCGGTCGCGAAGCGATCCGTGCCACGAAAATTACACACTAGGTTGCACTGGCTGATTTGACCCCATTGAAGTGGGCATTACAGGACAGACGGTCATTGTTGCTGGTGTTTGGCACGCACACCACACATATTTCCGATGTGAGATAATTAACTAGGGCACATCAGCTATTCGGCATTACTAGCTACATGTGTCGTGTCCAGCAGGTCTTCTTTTTTTCCACACGAGCTGTGAAAAATCTTTGATTTTTTTGGTGGGGATCGGTGGACAAACCAAGTACAAGTAATTTCGGTTTTTTCGTGCGCACACACACGAGAGCTGACAAAATCTGGAACTTGGTGTGCATTTTTGGGAGTAGTATATGGTGGCATCTGCATCAAATCATCACATTAGTTCTCTTCCTCGATGTATTTGAAGCATTAAAAATGTTACGGAACAAAGGCCGAGTCACAACATATCTACCTATATTAAACCAATATCTACCTATATTAGCAGCCGGGCGAACTGCGCCACCCTAAGCCCGGTCGACGTCGGTGATGGCGGGACCTCTCTCCCTTCGCTCGGTGGTTGGTAGCGCGGGCTGGCCATGTCGAGTGGTGGGGGCACACTAGCCGAAACACCTTTAGTCGCGGTTTTCCTGGCCAACTGCGACTAAAGGCCTCCGCAGGTTTAGGGTTTAGCCCCCCCTCCCTAAATATGGTTTCTTTTTAATTTGTATTGTTTTATTTCTTTTATATTTTATATTTTATTTTGTGTTTCTTTTTAATTTAGTTTCAGTACACATATTCTACGCTACTATATACATGCATATGAATGTACAATTTCAAACAAGTTTGAAATTAGAACCAAGAAGAATTCAAGAGGAATATACAATATATATTCAATCTCGGATGACCATATACAATTTCGAACAAGTTTCCATACATAATTTACGGCATCAGAAGTTATACGTCCTCGTAATAGTGTTCTCCTTTAGGATGGAGGACTTCCCTCATCAAAAATCCTGCTAGTTCCCCTTGAATTGGTCGAAAGCGAGCTTCTGGACTAAGCGTCTTCCGAAAGTTATTCCTCTTGACGTTGTTATCCGACGGCTTCCGCTCAGAGGTGTATCTCCGGATGAACTCACAAACATAGTATCCACATAGATTGGTCCCCGATGGCTGAATATCCCCAGTCAGTAACCTTCTAAATTCTAGCTCTTTTTTGAATTCACCGACCGTTTGTTCCGAGAACCGTCTCCAAACCCTACAAGGCAAAGAAAATTAAATGAACAAGGGAGTTATTAGTTACTTCATATTAGGAAATGAACGAAAGAGACCGATCGATTTAGAGCGCAAATGATTGAAAATAATTACTTTTGCAGCATATTTCTCATGTTGACCCAAAGCTTTGTATCCATACTCAGAGAGTCCATGATGAGAACTCTGGAGGTGTGAAATTCAATTATTAGCAGAATCCAGTAGAACCTGCGGACACAATACATGCACAGTCATGCATAACTCATCGATTAGACATACCATGCATGGAGTAAACAAAAGAGAATGTGCTCAAGACAGAAACACTCACCCAAAATGGTAAGGAAATAGAATTTGATTTTTGAGTTGCTGCTTTGTAAGAAAATCCCACAGGTCTTGCTCCACATCGCGGGGGTGTCTTTCTAACACATATCCATTAACAATTTGTGGGTCAATGAACCCAACATCATGGATGTTCCTTTTTTTGCATTCACCAATCTTCATTCTGCATAATAGCGTACACAACAATATAGTTAGGACAATATATATAGTGCAGGCACTGAACGAGATGAGGTAGAAATAAATCACTTACAGAACGTAGCAACTGATGATAGATTTGTCGAGCTCGCGCAGATTGAACACCTGGAACAATTCACTCATATGAACTGTTACATAGTAATGTTTGAAGTGATGCTCATGTCTAACTTCCGCATAAATATATTGTTTGCCGGAGTTAGTTTTTATGTAACCCTTGTCCCAACGTAGCAGATTTCGCATTTGTGCTGGTAGATCCTCTTCCTGCGCAGGCTCGACGAGAGGCCCATTCGGCACATATGTAATTGCTACCTCACTCACTGGCGCCTCCTCAAGGCCTAACACTGCACGAAGAGTCATACCGATCTCGGCCGCTTTTACTCTGGCACCCGTTACAGTCATTCCCTGTGCTACCACAGCAGCTATGATAGCGGGGTCCATTAGTACAGCATCCGGACCGGCGGCTTTCACTATGAGCGGGGGGATCGATTGTTTATTTTGTTCCCCGAGCTGGGCAACTTGTTTCCCGCTTTTTTTACTTCTTCTTTCTCCTCCTCCAAGGCTTTCTTCTCCTTCTCCGCCAAGTCTTTCTTCTCCTTCCATATGAGTGCTTGCCTACGAAGTTCACGTCCATAGTCGTCAGGCATATTCTTCTCGGCTTGGGACGGTGTGCTCAAAAATAACTTAGCCCACTTCTTTTCCTTCTCATAAAATACAGGCTTGGGCTCAGGCTCTCTTTTCGCCTTCATTTCCGCCTTCCATTTCTCATGGTGAGCAGCCGCGGCCGCGTCCCTTTCCTCGACACTATGTTCCCAAGGCCTTGGAAGGAGAGGCTTCAGTGATGGCTCTGGTACATTTGTGGTCTTAGGTACATAAGGGTCCGGGTTAATAGTCCAGGACTGCTTCTGCTGCTTCGCCGGAGGTGGATTGGGGGGCGGCGTCGGCTGACGTGAAGGAGGTGTAGGTGGACCACCACCACCGCCGCCGCCGCCACCGCCACCACCACCGGAGCGGGGTGGACTTGTTGGCCTTGGCGCCTCGCCTAGAAACTTGATGAACTTCTTTTTCCATAGAATGAACTGGCGCTTGACATCTCCAAGTATTTTCTCCCCTTCGGGTGTAGCATAGTCAATCTCCAGGTCCTCAAACCCTTGGACTATGTCTTTGATGTCTACTTACGCTTCTTTTCCTGTAGAAAGTGTTGGGCCTCCAAGAGCAGAGGTTTGTAGAACAGCAGCAAGTTTCCCTTAAGTAGATCACCCAAGGTTTATCAAACTCAGGGAGGAAGAGGTCAAAGATATCCCTCTCAAGCAACCCTGCAATCATGATACAAGAAGTCTCTTGTGTCCCCAACACACCTAATACACTTGTCAGATGTATAGGTGCACTAGTTCGGCGAAGAGATAGTGAAATACAAGTAGTATGGATGTATATGAGTGGTAACAGTAATCTGAATAAAATATGACAGCGAGTAAACATGCAGTAGAACAGTAAGTAAGCGGTGTTTGCAGTACTGGAAACAAGGCCTAGGGATCATACTTTCACTAGTGGACACTCTCAACATTGATCGCATAATAAATAATAACTTCTCTCATTTGTGCTACATACACTCTTTTGTTGGATGACAAACACCATTCATTGTGTAGGGCTACAAGAGCTCCCTCAAGCCGGAGTTAACAAGCGCCACAACATTCAACATTCATATTTAAGTAACCTTAGAGCATAATAGATCTTTGCAAAATAGCCCGAGTACAAACATAGCATACACACTGTCACCATTACACTATGAAGGGGGGATAGATCACATCAATACTATCATAGCGATAATTAACTCCATAACCTACAAGAGATTATGATCATAATCTACGACAAGAACCACACGGAGCACACACTGTCACCTTTACACCATGCAGGAGGAATAGACTACTTTAATAACATCACATGAGTAGCACATAGACTAGTAGCGATACAAAGCTCATCATATGGATCTCAATTATGCAAAGCAATTCATGAGATCATTGTATTGGAGTACAGAGAGAGAGATTAACCACATAGCTACGGTAGAGCCCTCAGCCCCGGGGGAGAACTACTCCCTCCTCATCATGGGAGCATCAGCGTTGATGAAGATGGCGGTGAAGATGGCGGTGGTGTCGATGGAGAAGCCTTCCGGGGGCACTTCCCTGTCCCGGCGGCGTGCCGGAACAGAGACTCCTGTCCCCCAGATCTTTGCTTCGCGATGGCGGCGGCTCTAGAACTTTTCTCGCATCGTAGCTTATTCCTCTAGGGTTTTCGCGACGGAGTCTTTATATAGGCGAAAGGGCAGCCTCGGAGGGGGCCTGGGGCCACCAGACCATAGGGGGGCGCGCCCCAGCCCTAGGCCGCGCCGCTTGGTGGTGTGCCCCCCCTTGCTCGTCTCCGACTCTTCTTTGATGTTCTGGAAGCTCCCGGGAAAAATAAGATCTTGGGCGTTGATTTCGTCCAATTCCGAGAATATTTCCTTACTAGGATTTCTGAAACCAAAAACAGCAGAAAACAGGAACTGGCACTTCGGCATCTTGTCAATAGGTTAGTTCCGTAAAATGCATCAAAACGATATAAAGTGTGAACAAAACATGAAGGTATTGTCATAAAACAAGCATGGAACATCAGAAATTATAGATACGTTGGAGACGTATCAAGCATCCCCAAGCTTCGTTCCTACTCGCCCTCGAGTAGGTAAACGATAACACAAATAATTTCTGAAGTGACATGCTACCATCATAATCTTGATTAACATTATTGTAAAGCATATGACATGAATGGAGTGATTCAAAGCAATGATCTATAGTTTGCTAACAAATAGATAACATATAGCAAAACTTTTCATGAATAGTACTTTCAAGACAAGCATCAAAAAGTCTTGCATAAGAGTTAACTCATAAAGCAATAAATTCAAAGTAAAGGCATCGAAGCAACACAAAGGAAGATATAAGTTTCAGCAGTTGCTTTCAACTTTCAACATGCATATCTCATGGATAATTGTCAACATAGAGTAATATGATGAATGCAAATAAGCAAGTATGTAAGAATCAATGCACAGTTGACACAAGTGTTTGCTTCTAAGATGGAAGGAAATGGGTAAACTGACTCAACATAAAAGTAAAAGAATGGCTCTTCGCAGAGGGAAGCAGGGATTAAATCATGTGCTAGAGCTTTTCAAGTTTTGAAATCATATAGAGAGCATAAAAGTAAAATTTTGAGAGGTGTTTGTTGTTGTCAACGAATGGTAATGGGTACTCTAACTACCTTATCAACCAGACTTTCAAGAGCGGCTCCCATGAAGGAC
The DNA here is from genome assembly GCF_022539505.1 of Lolium rigidum. NCBI lineage: Eukaryota > Viridiplantae > Streptophyta > Magnoliopsida > Poales > Poaceae > Lolium > Lolium rigidum. Next base: position 403,488,923 of record NC_061510.1, read on the forward strand.
GTTATCTCTACCAGCAAGGTAGATCATCCCTCTTCTCTTTTGTTTACACATGTACTTTAGTTTTATTTATTAGATGACACTCCCCCCAACCTTTTGCTTACAAAAGCCATGGCTAACCGAATCCTCGGGTGCCGACCAACAATCACATACCATGAAGGAGTGTCTTTTTGCAAATTTAAGTTGCTTGCTGATAGATCAGAGCAAAACATGTGAAGAGAATTATTAATGCAAGTTAATTAATTGGGGCTGGGAACCCCATTGCCAGCTCTTTTTGCAAAATTATTGGATAAGCGGATGAGCCACTAGTCCATTGTGAAAGTCTGTCAGAAGTAAATGACAAGATCAAAAGATAAAACACCACATACTTCCTCATGAGCTATAAAACATTGACACAAATAAGAGATAATAACTTTTGAATTGTTTAAAGGTAGCACATGAAGTATTTACTTGGAATGGCAGGAAATACCACATAGTAGGTAGATATGGTGGACACAAATGGCATAGGTTTTGGCTCAAGGTTTTGGATGCACGAGAAGCATTTCCTCTCAGTACAAGGTTTGGCTAGCAAGGTTGTTTGAAGCAAACACAAGTATAAACCGGTACAGCACAACTTACATAAGAACATATTGCAAGCATTATAAGACTCTACACTTTCTTCCTTGTTGCTCAAACACTTTTACCAGAAAATATCTAGACTTTAGAGAGACCAATCATGCAAACCAAATTTCAACAAGCTCCACAGTAGTTCTCCACTACTAGATTTAAACTACATGATGCAAGAGCTTAAACATGATTTATGAGAGCTCAAAACATTTGCCAAGTATCAAATTATTCAAGACCATATAAAGCATTTTCTGATTCCAACCAATTAGCAACAAGTGAAGCGATCAACTTTCGCCCTTGAACATTAAAAGCAAAAATGAAGAACACTAGTGTTCATATGAAAAAGCGGAGCGTGTCTCTCTTCCACACATGAGCATGAATTTATTCAGAGAATGAAAATAACAAAACGAAAATAAAAGCACACAGACGCTCCAAGTAAAGTACATAAGATGTGATGGAATAAAAATATAGTTTCAATAGAAGAAACCTGATAAGTTGATGAAGAAGGGGATGCCTTGGGCATCCCCAAGCTTAGACGCTTGAGTCTTCTTGAAATATGCAGGGATGAACCACGGGGGCATCCCCAAGCTTAGACTTTTCACTCTTCTTGATCATATATCATCCTCCTCTTTTGACCCTTGAAAACTTCCTCCACACCAAACTTCAAGCAAACTCATTAGAGGGTTAGTGCATAATAAAAATTCACATGTTCAGAGGTGACACAATCATTCTTAACACTTCTGGACATTGCACAAAGCTTCTGAAAGTTAATGGAACAAAGAAACTCATTCAACATGGCAAAAGCGGCAATGCGAAATAAAAGGCAGAATCTGTCAAAAACAGAACAGTCCGTAAAGACGAATTAGGCTGGGGCACTTAACTTGCTCAAACGGAAAAACTCAAAACTAATGAAAGTTGCGTACATATCTGAGGATCACGCACGTAAATTTGCAGATTTTTTTGATTTGTTTACAGAGACTTCTGCGCGAATTCGTGACAGACAGCAATGCTGTTTCTGCGCAGCAATCCAAATCTAGCATCAACTTTACCATAGAGACTTTACTTGGCACAAAAAATTGATAAGGAGAGGTTGCTACAGTAGTAAACAACTTCCAAGACTCAACAAAACAGTAGCAAAATAAACACATGGGTTATCTCCCAAGAAGTTCTTTCTTTATAGCCATTAAGATGGGCTCAGCAATTTTAATGATGCTCTCGCGAGAAAGAAGAGTTGAAGCAAAAAAGAACATCAAGAAGCAAATTCAAAACACATTTAAGCCTAACCCACTTACTATGAAAAGGAATCTTGTACACAAATAGATTCATGAAGAACAAAGTGGCAAGCATAGAAACACAACACAAGCGCAATTTCAAGATTCTCAACATAAAGAGGGAAAACTTAATATTATTAAGATGCATATAACCATGTTTCCCTCTCTCATAATAACTTTCAGTAGCATCATGAACAAACTCAAAAATATAACTATCACATAAAACATTCTTGTCATGAGCCACATGCATAAAATTATTACTCTCCACATAAGCATAATCAATTTTATTAGTTGTAGTGGGGGCAAATTCAACAAAGTAGCTATCATTATTATTCTCATCAAGTGTAGGAGGCATAGTATAATCATAATAAAATTTACTCTCCATAGTAGGCGGCACCAAAAGACCACTATCATTATAATCATCATAAATAGGAGGCAAAGTATCATCAAAGAAAATTTTCTCCTCAATGCTTGGGGGACTAAAAATATCATGCTCATCAAAACCAGCTCCCCCAAGCTTAGAATTTTCCATATCATTAGCAACAATGGTGTTCAAAGCGTTCATACTAATATTATTGCTACTAGCATGCAAATAAGATTCCATAGGTTTTTTAATTTTCGCAGCAAACAATCCATGTCTTAACTCAGGAAATAGAATAAGAAGCTCACTGTTGCTTTCCATTATGCCTAACTAGTGTAACAAGAAACCAAAAGATGCAATTGCAGGATCTAAAGGAAATAGCTTCGAGCACTTACAACGGCAACAGAAAATAACTTAGTTACCTGGGACCGGAGTATGAGTGCCTTTTACTTTTCCTCCCCGGCAACGGCGCCAGAAAATAGCTTGTTGTCCACAACTGGCGCGTGGTTGACGTGGGAGGTTTGATGGCGGTTGACGGGCTTGATGGAGTGTCTTGATTCGTCCCCGGCAACGGCGCCAGAAAATAGCTTGATGTCTACTTACGCTTCTTTTCCTGTAGACAGTGTTGGGCCTCCAAGAGCAGAGGTTTGTAGAACAGCAGCAAGTTTCCCTTAAGTGGATCACCCAAGGTTTATCGAACTCAGGGAGGAAGAGGTCAAAGATATCCCTCTCAAGCAACCCTGCAATCACGATACAAGAAGTCTCTTGTGTCCCCAACACACCTAATACACTTGTCGGATGTATAGGTGCACTAGTTCGGCGAAGAGATAGTGAAATACAAGTAGTATGGATGTATATGAGTGGTAACAAGTAATCTGAATAAAATATGGCAGCGAGTAAACATGCAAGTAGAACAAGTAAGTAAGCGGTGTTTGCAGTATTGGAAACAAGGCCTAGGGATCATACTTTCACTAGTGGACACTCTCAACATTGATCGCATAATAAATAATAACTTCTCTCATTTGTGCTACATACACTCTTTTGTTGGATGAAAAACACCATTCATTGTGTAGGGCTACAAGAGCTCCCTCAAGCCGGAGTTAACAAGCGCCACAACATTCAGCATTCATATTTAAGTAACCATAGAGCATAATAGATCTTTGCAAAATAGCCCGAGTACTAACATAGCATACACACTGTCACCATTACACTATGAAGGGGGGATAGATCACATCAATACTATCATAGCGATAATTAACTCCATAACCTACAAGAGATTATGATCATAATCTACGACAAGAACCACACGGCGCACACACTGTCACCTTGATGTCCACGGGTGCTTCTATTCTTATAGACAGTGTTGGGCCTCCAAGAGCAGAGGTTTGTAGAACAGCAGCAAGTTTCCCTTAAGTGGATTACCCAAGGTTTATCGAACTCAGGGAGGAAGAGGTCAAAGATATCCCTCTCATGCAACCCTGCAACCACAAAGCAAGAAGTCTCTTGTGTCCCCAACACACCTAATAGGTGCACTAGTTCGGCGAAGAGATAGTGAAATACAAGTGGTATGAATGAATATGAGCAGTAGTACGGCGCGCAGAAAATAGCTTGTCTGGCGTGCGATTGATGGTAGTAATATTGCAGGAAGTAAACAAGCAGTAGTAACGCAGCAGTAGTAACGCAAGTAACACGAGTAAACAAGCAGCGATAGCGATATTTAGGAACAAGGCCTAGGGATTACACTTTCACTAGTGGACACTCTCAACATTGATCACATAACGGAATAGATAAATGCATACTCTACACTCTTGTTGGATGATGAACACATTGCGTAGGATTACACGAACCCTCAATGCCGGAGTTAACAAGCTCCACAATTATGTTCATATTTTAGTAACCTTATAGTGTAAGATAGATCAAAAGACTAAACCAAGTACTAACATAGCATGCACACTGTCACCTTCATGCATATGTAGGAGGAATAGATCACATCAATATTATCATAGCAATAGTTAACTTCGCAATCTACAAGAGATCATGATCGTAGCATAAACCAAGTACTAACACGGTGCACACACTGCACCTTTACACACGTGCAGGAGGAATAAAACTACTTTAATAACATTGCTAGAGTAGCACATAGATAAATTGTGATACAAACACATTGCAATCATAAAGAGATATAAATAAGCACCTCACTATGCCATTCAACAGTGAATAAGTATTCTGTGAAATATAGCCTAAGAGACCCACACGGTGCACACACCGTCACCTTTACACACGTGGGACAAGGAGTCTCCGGAGATCACATAAGTAAAACTCACTTGACTAGCATAATGACATCTAGATTACAAGCATTATCATATGAATCTCAATCATGTAAGGCAGCTCATGAGATTATTGTATTGAAGTACATAGGAGAGAGATGAACCACATAGCTACCGGTACAGCCCCGAGCCTCGATGGAGAACTACTCCCTCCTCATGGGAGCAGTAGCGTTGATGAAGATGGCGGTGGAGATGGCAGCGGTGTCGATGGAGAAGCCTTCCGGGGGCACTTCCCCGCTCCGGCAGGGTGCCGGAACAGAGACTCCTGTCCCCCAGATCTCGGCTTCGCGATGGCGGCGGCTCTGGAAGTTTTCGCGTACCGTGGCTTCCTCTGTCGGGGTTTTTAGTTCAGGACCTTTAAATAGGCGAAAGGGGAGCCTCGGAGGGGCACCAGGGTGCCCTCACCACCAGGTGGCGCGGCCAGGCCCTGGCCCGCGCCCAGGTGTGGTGTGGGGCCCCCCTGGCCCATCTCTGGCCCCTCTTCGGTGATCCGGAAGCTTCCGGGAAAAATAGGAACCCGGGCGGTGATTTCGTCCGATTCCGAGAATATTTCGTTACTAGGATTTCGAAACCAAAAACAGCAGAAAACGAGAACTGGCACTTCGGCATCTTGTTAATAGGTTAGTTCCAGAAAATGCATAAATACGACATACAATGTGCATAAAACATGTAGGTATCATCAATAAAGTAGCATGGAACATAAGAAATTATCGATACGTTGGAGACGTATCAGCATCCCTAAGCTTAGTTCTCGCTCGTCCCGAGCGGGTAAAACGATAACAAAGATAATTTCTTAAGTGACATGCCATCATAACCTTGATCATACTATTGTAAGCATATGAGATGAATGCAGCGATCAAAACAATGGTAATGACATGAGTAAACAACTGAATCATAAAGCAAAGACTTTTCATGAATAGTACTTCAAGACAAGCATCAATAAGTCTTGCATAAAAGTTAACTCATAAAGCAATAATTTAAAGTATAGACATTGAAGCAACACAATGGAAGATTAAGTTTCAGCGGTTGCTTTCAACTTGTAACATGTATATCTCATGGATAATTGTCAACATAGAGTAATATAACAAATGCAATAAGCAAGTATGTAAGAATCAATGCACAGTTCACACAAGTGTTTGCTTCTTGGGATGGAGAGAAATAGGTGAACTGACTCAACATAAAGGTAAAAGAATGGTCCTTCAAAGAGGAAAGCATCGATTGCTATATTTGTGCTAGAGCTTTGGTTTTGGAAACACCAAGAGAGTATAAAAGTAAAATTTTGAGAGGTGTTTGTTGTTGTCAACGAATGGTAGCGGGTACTCTAACTACCTCATCAACCAGACTTTCAAGAGCGGCTCCCATGAAGGACGTTATCTCTACCAGCAAGGTAGATCATCCCTCTTCTCTTTTGTTTACACATGTACTTTAGTTTAGTTTTTCTTTATTTATGGATGACACTCCTCCCAACCTTTTGCTTACACAAGCCATGGCTAACCGAATCCTCGGGTGCCTTCCAACATTCACATACCATGGAGGAGTGTCTATTTGCAAATTTAAGTTGCTTACTGATAGATCAGAGCAAAACATGTGAAGAGAATTATTAATGCAAGTTAATTAATTGAGGCTGGGAACCTCATTGCCAGCTCTTTTTGCAAAATTATTGGATAAGCGGATGAAGCCACTAGTCCATTGTGAAAGTCTCTCAAAAGTAAATGACAAGATCGAAAGATAAAACACCACATACTTCCTCATGAGCTATAAAACATTGACACAAATAAGAGGTAATAACTTTTGAATTGTTTAAAGGTAGCACTCAAGCAATTTACTTTGGAATGGCGGAGAAATACCATGTAGTAGGTAGGTATGGTGGACACAAATGGCATAGTGGTTGGCTCAAGGATTTTGGATGCATGAGAAGTATTCCCTCTCGATACAAGGCTTAGGCTAGCAAGGTTTATTTGAAACAAACACAAGGATGAACCGGTGCAGCAAAACTCACATAAAAGACATATTGTAAACATTATAAGACTCTACACCGTCTTCCTTGTTGTTCAAACTCAATACTAGAAATTATCTAGACCTTAGAGAGACCAATTATGCAAACCAAATTTTAGCATGCTCTATGTATTTCTTCACTAATAGGTGCAAAGTATATGATGCAAGAGCTTAAACATGAGCACAACAATTGCCAAGTATCACATTATCCAAGACATTTTACCAATTACTACATGTAGCATTTTCCAATTCCAACCATATAACAATTTAACGAAGAGGAAACTTCGCCATGAATATTATGAGCTAAGAACACATGTGTTCATACGAACCAGCGGAGCGTGTCTCTCTCCCACACAAGGATGAACTTATTCAGAGAACTAAGATAACAAAACAAAAACAAAAATAAAAGCACCCAGACGCTCCAAGTAAAGTACATAAGATGTGACTGAATAAAAATATAGTTTCACTAGAAGAAACCTGATAAGTTGTCGATGAAGAAGGGGATGCCTTGGGCATCCCCAAGCTTAGATGCTTGAGTCTTCTTAAAATATGCAGGGATGAACCACCGGGGCATCCCCAAGCTTAGACCTTTCGCTCTTCTCGATCACATTATATCACCCTCTTCTATTGACCCTTGAAAACTTCCTTCACACCAAACTTCAAGCAAACTCATTAGAGGGTTAGTGCATAATCAAAAATTCACATGTTCAGAGGTGACACAATCATTCTTAACACTTCTGGACATTGCACAAAACTTCTGAAAGTTAATGGAACAAAGAAACTCATTCAACTTAACAAAAGCGGCAATGCGAAATAAAAGGCAGAATCTGTCAAAAACAGAACAGTCCGTAAAGACGAATTTTAAAATGGCACCAGACTTGCTCAAATGGAAAAACTCAAAACTAATGAAAGTTGCGTATATATCTGTGGATCACGCTCGTAAATTGGCATATTTTTCTGAGTTACCTACAGAGAAAACAGCCCAGATTCGTGACAGATAGAAATCTGTTTCTGCGCAGAAATCCAAATCTAGTATCAACCTTCGATTAGAGGCTTCACTTGGCACAACAAAACACAAAACTAAGATAAGGAGAGGTTGCTACAGTAGTAAACAACTTCCAAAACACAAATATAAAACAAAGTACTGTAGCAAAATAACACATGGGTTATCTCCCAAGAAGTTCTTTCTTTATAGCCATTAAGATGGGCTTAGCAGTTTTGGTGATGCACCCGCAAGGATTAGTGTTTGAAGCAAAAGAAAGCTTCAAGAAGCAAATTCAAAACACGTTTAAGCCTAACATGCTTCCTATGCATAAGAATCTTGTAAATAAACAAGTTCATGAAGAGCAAAGTAACAAGCATAGGAAGATAAAACAAGTGTAGCTTCAAAAATTTCAGCACATAGAGAGGTATTTTAGTAACATGAAAATTTTTACAACCATATTTTCCTCTCTCATAATAACTTTCAGTAGCAACATGAGCAAACTCAACAATATAACTATCACATAAAGCATTCTTATCATGAGTCTCATGCATAAAATAATTACTACTCCCAACATAAGCATAGTCATTCTTATTAATTGTAGTGGGAGCAAATTCAACAAAGTAGCTATCATTATTATTCTCATCATCAAATATAGGAGGCATAGTATCATCAAAGTAAATTTTCTCCTCAATGCTTGGGGGAGTAAAAATATCATGCTCATCAAAGCCAGCTTCCCCAAGCTTAGAATTTTCCATAGCATTAGCAACAATAGTGTTCAAAGCATTCATATTAATATGTTCCATGGGTTTTTTAATTTTCGCATCAAACCATCCATGTCTTAAATCAGGAAATAGAATAAAAAGGTCATTGTTGTCCATTATGCCTAACTAGTGTAAACAAGAAACCAAATGTCGCAATTGCAGAGTCTAAAGGAAATAGCTTCGAGCACACACACAATGGCGCCAGAAAAGTACTGTTACCTGGAACCGGAGTATGAGTGCCTTTTACCTTTCCTCCCGGCAACGGCGCCGGAAAAGTGCTTGGCGCGTAGTTGACGAGGGAGGAAAAGTGCTTAGTTGCCGGGCTTGCCAATGTGTGAGTGCCGTTTACCTTCCCTCCCCGGCAACGGCGCCAGAAAAGTGCTTGATGTCTACGGGTGCTTCTATTCTTGTAGACAGTGTTGGGCCTCCAAGAGCAGAGGTTTGTAGAACAGCAGCAAGTTTCCCTTAAGTGGATTACCCAAGGTTTATCGAACTCGGGGAGGAAGAGGTCAAAGATATCCCTCTCATGCAACCCTGCAACCACAAAGCAAGAAGTCTCTTGTGTCCCCAACACACCTAATAGGTGCACTAGTTCGGCGAAGAGATAGTGAAATACAAGTGGTATGAATGAATATGAGCAGTAGTACGGCGCCAGAAAATAGCTTGCTGGCGTGCAGTTGATGGTAGTAATATTGCAGGAAGTAAACAAGCAGTAGTAACGCAGCAGTAGTAACGCAGTAACACAGTAAACAAGCAGCGATAGCAGTATTTAGGAACAAGGCCTAGGGATTACACTTTCACTAGTGGACACTCTCAACATTGATCACATAACAGAATAGATAAATGCATACTCTACACTCTTGGTGGATGATGAACACATTGCGTAGGATTACACGAACCCTCAATGCCGGAGTTAACAAGCTCCACAATTATGTTCATATTTTAGTAACCTTGTAGTGTAAGATAGATCAAAAGACTAAACCAAGTACTAACATAGCATGCACACTGTCACCTTCATGCATATGTAGGAGGAATAGATCACACCAATATTATCATAGCAATAGTTAACTTCGCAATCTACAAGAGATCATGATCGTAGCATAAACCAAGTACTAACACGGTGCACACACTGTCACCTTTACACACGTGCAGGAGGAATAAAACTACTTTAATAACATTGCTAGAGTAGCACATAGATAAATTGTGATACAAACACATTGCAATCATAAAGAGATATAAATAAGCACCTCACTATGCCATTCAACGGTGAATAAGTATTCTGTGAAATATAGCCTAAGAGACCCACACGGTGCACACACTGTCACCTTTACACACGTGGGACAAGGAGTATCCGGAGATCACATAAGTAAAACTCACTTGACTAGCATAATGACATCTAGATTACAAGCATTATCATATGAATCTCAATCATGTAAGGCAGCTCATGAGATTATTGTATTGAAGTACATAGGAGAGAGATGAACCACATAGCTACCGGTACAGCCCCGAGCCTCGATGGAGAACTACTCCCTCCTCATGGGAGCAGCAGCGTTGATGAAGATGGCGGTGGAGATGGCAGCGGTGTCGATGGAGAAGCCTTCCGGGGGCACTTCCCCGCTCCGGCAGGGTGCCGGAACAGAGACTCCTGTCCCCCAGATCTTGGCTTCGCGATGGCGGCGGCTCTGGAAGGTTTCGCGTACCGTGGCTTCCTCTGTCGGGGTTTTTAGGTCAGGACCTTTAAATAGGCGAAAGGGGAGCCTCGGAGGGGCACCAGGGTGCCCTCACCACCGGGTGGCGCGGCCGGGCCCTGGCCCGCGCCCGGGTGTGGTGTGGGGCCCCCGGCCCATCTCCGGCCCCTCTTCGGTGATCCGGAAGCTTCCGGGAAAAATAGGAACCCGGGCGGTGATTTCGTCCGATTCCGAGAATATTTCGTTACTAGGATTTCTGAAACCAAAAACAGCAGAAAACGAGGAGCGGCACTTCGGCATCTTGTTAATAGGTTAGTTCCAGAAAATGCATAAATACGACATATAATGTGCATAAAACATGTAGGTATCATCAATAAAGTAGCATGGAACATAAGAAATTATCGATACATTGGAGACGTATCACACCTTTACACCATGCAGGAGGAATAGACTACTTTAATAACATCACATGAGTAGCACATAGACTAGTAGCGATACAAAGCTCATCATATGGATCTCAATCATGCAAGCAATTCATGAGATCATTGTATTGGAGTACAGAGAGAGAGACTAACCACATAGCTACGGTAGAGCCCTCAGCCCCGGGGGAGAACTACTCCCTCCTCATCATGGGAGCAGCAGCGTTGATGAAGATGGCGGTGAAGATGGCGGTGGTTTCGATGGAGAAGCCTTCCGGGGGCACTTCCCTGTCCCGGCGGCGTGACGGAACAGAGACTCCTGTCCCCCAGATCTTGGCTTCGCGATGGCGGCGGCTCTGGAACTTTTCTCGTATCGTAGCTTATTCCTCTAGGGTTTTCGCGACGTAGTCTTTATATAGGCGAAAGGGCAGCCTCGGAGGGGGCCTGGGGCCACCAGACCATAGGGGGGCGCGCCCCAGCCCTAGGCCGCGCCGCCTGGTGGTGTGGCCCCCCTGGCTCGTCCCCGACTCTTCTTTGATGTTCTGGAAGCTCCCGGGAAAAATAAAATCTTGGGCGTTGATTTCGTCCAATTCCGAGAATATTTCCTTACTAGGATTTCTGAAACCAAAAACAGCAGAAAACAGGAACTGGCACTTCGGCATCTCGTCAATAGGTTAGTTCCGGAAAATGCATCAAAACGATATAAAGTGTGAACAAAACATGTAGGTATTGTCATAAAAAAAGCATGGAACATCAGAAATTATAGATACGTTCGAGACGTATCAGTCTTCCACCGTGACACGAGCATAACCATCTTCAATGGGGTTATTGTGGTGGAGTGCTCCAGGTGTACAGGGTAAAGCAGTGTCGATGGCTACCTTCATGGAAATGTTCCCCACTGGATAATGCATATCACATTCTTTCATCTCCTTTACATCGTCCACGGGGTAGCGAGGAGGCTCTGGTGCAGTAATATCAATCGTCGGTGCATTAGCACGAGCCGGGGCCAGCAAGGGTGCATTAGCATCAGCCGGCGGGGCCTCCGTGGAAGCCACGCTGCTTCTCCGCTGCTGGCTTCCGACATCCGCTGGATGATCTTCATGCGTCCCAGCTGCCGATCTTTCTTGTACTAGTACATGCACCATTTTCTTCATCTCATAGAGTTCTGATGCCAAGTGCCCCACAAAATCTGCATCCTGATCCGTCTTTCTCTTACGGCTTCTGTAACTGTATGGGTCATTTTCCTGGGAAAACCTACGTTCCACGGAATGGCGCCTTTGCCTCATACACGTCCTCCGTGTTCAGGATTCCCAAGGGCAAATGTCAGCGCGTCGTTTTCTCTGTTGAACCCAATATTCCCCTCTTGAGCTTTGGTCATTCCGTCAATAAGGGCTTCGGTGGGTTTAAACTTTGTCTGTCGGTGAACACACTCCCCTGTCACCGGGTCTAGCGATCCCCCATGCCCGTACCACTAGCTTTTGGCCATTGGGTCCCATCCCTCTGTACCTAGAGGGATTCCTTGCTGCCTCAAGTCGTCCTCCATCTTCTGCCACTTAGGCTCCGAAAGGCGGTATCCTCCTGGCCCCATAATATGATTGTACGCTTTCTTAGCCGCATTTGCCTTATTTTTTTCCGATATGGCCTTGAATTGCTCTGATTGCTTTTTCCTCACAAATTCGGGCCTATCATCTTTCAGCTTCTCATACTGTCCATTGAAATTGGGAGTCTTCATCTTCTCGACATATTTAGCCGCTAAATTTTTCTTGTAGGTCAGGAATGCTTCGGCCATCTTCTAAAGAGCGAACTCTTTGACTAGCCTCCTCCTCTTACGTCCATCCGGAATCTCGTTACCAAATTCATCTTTTTTGTTGAATTATGGAGGTAGAATGAAATGCTCCATAAGCTTTCTCCAGCATTCCTTTTTCATTCTCTTGTTGACAAAACTGAAACCAACACGTGCCTTCACTGGCTCATGCGATTCCTGGATGGTGATCGGGACGCTGCCTCTAACAACGACTCCACATTGGTTGATGAACTTGGTATAATGCGCTTCGGGCTCCAGCGGCCTGCCGGTTGCACTAATAACATCGATGTTATATGTTACTCCTTGTTTCAGCGTCTTGGTTTTGTCACGCTTTGTCTTCACCGATTTTTTCGACGATCCGGCCGAGGGCTAAAATAAGAAAGAGAGTCGCGTTAATACACATATTTATTCAAATCGGTAAATTTGTATCACCAGAGGCTCAATGTATATATATATACCTCGCCGGAGGTGGTTGCTAATTGCTTATCTCCATCATCTTTTGTGGACGGTTGACCTTCATCGACAGTGTTTGTTCCTTCGTCATCACCTTGTTGACGACCTTCACCTTCACCGTCAAGGTTCAGATAAGAAGAGACATCCTCTTCTTCATCTTCTTCGGCCAGCACATAAGGAATGTCGCCGTTTATGATGCCGAAAAGATGTGCCTCAGCATCCGCATTATAGTTTTCCCTAATAGGGTCGGCTCTATCGTCCGCCATATGTCACTCCTGAAAACATGTAATAAAAACTAATTATATTAAGTAAAGAAGGGCGCGATGGCGGTGGCGAAAAGGGGGCGGTGGTGAAAGGGCGGTGTCGGTGGTGAAAGGGCGGTGGCGGTGGCGAAAGGGCGGTGGCGGTGGCGGTGACACACACATATTACCGACGTTATCAAATTATCAAGAACAGAGGCTATCACTAATTAATCTAAAAGGTAAGTACTGAAACAAGGCTAACACAATTGGATTCACTCAAAAATACAAAATCTACAAATTTAGGAATTAGCTAGAGTCTGCAGTACACATAGAACAAGTTTAATATACCAAAAATCGTACAAAAATCCTACAAATATGATACCAGTGGCATTAGAAAGGTATTTAAATTTGTGAACTAGTGCAATTGGTTTCACTCGATTTGGGTTTGTATTTATCGAGTTATTAATATTTGAAGATCTCTGATTTTTATCAAGTTTTAAGTTTTTTTGTTAAGTAGTTTTTTTTTGTTAATTATCAAGTTTTAAGTTTTTTTTGTTATGTAGTCAAATTTGTTAACAAAAAAAACAAAACAAAAAAAGAGATCCGCCGCTCTCTCCGCTCCTCTCTCTCTGTTATACGCGCGTACGTTTCTTGCGCGCGCGCTGCCGATGGCGCACGGCGGCTGGGCGATCGAGGGCGGCGGGCGAGGGCGCGCGTGGCGGTCGAGGGCGGCGAGCGAGGGAGGCGGGCGGCGACGGTGTGTCTCGTCGGGCGGCCGAGCAGCACCACGCGAGGCGGCGGCACGCGCGACAGTACCGACAGAGACGGGGGCGCGGCGCAGCGGCGAGACGACTTACGGCGCACGGAGGACGACGACGGTGGCGGCGAGCATTGGCGGCGGGCGACGGCGGCTTGTCGAGCAGTCTGACGGCGCCTGAGAGCGAGGAGGATCCGCCGCGCGCGCGCCTGTGTGTTCGAGGAAGAAGAGAGAAGTGAACCGCCATGGGGCGCGCACGGTATTTATAGTTTCGACCTTTAGTCGCGATTGGTGACACCAACCGCGACTAAAGGGTACCCTTTAGTTGCGGTTGGCCAAACCAACCGCGACTAAAGGTTATTTTTCGCTGGAATTTTGGTTCCCGCAGAAAAGACCCTCTAGTCGCGGTTGGCGAGGCCAACCGCGACTAAAGGTGTTTTTCAAAATACTTTTCCTTTTCAAAATTCCTAAAAATACAAATAATATATCAAAAAATTCAGAAAAATAAAACTATTTCATTTCAAAATTCTAAAAAATACAAATAATATATCAAAAAATTCAGTAAAATAAAACTAATTCATTTCAAAATCTTAAAAATACAAATAATATATCGAAAAATTCAGAAAAATAAAACTAATTTATTTCAAAATCTTAAAAATACAAATAATATATCAAAAAATTTAGAAAAATAAAACTAATTCATTTCAAAATCTTAAAAATACAAATAATTTATCAAAAAATTCGGAAAAATAAAACTAATTCATTTCAAAATCTTAAAAATACAAATAATATATCAAAAAAATCAGAAAAATAAAAATAATTCATTTCAAAATCTTAAAAATACAAATAATTTATCAAAAATTCAGAAAAATAAAACTAATACATTTTAAAATCTTAAAAATACAAATAATATATCAAAAAATTCAGAAAATAAAACTAGTTCATTTCAAAATCTTAAAAATAGAAATAATTTATCAAAAAATTCAGAAAAATAAAACTAATTCATTTCAAAATCTTAAAAATAGAAATAATTTATCAAAAAATTCAGAAAATAAACTAATTCATTTCAAAATCTTAAAAATAGAAATAATTTATCAAAAAATTCTGAGAAATAAAACTAATTCATTTCAAAATCTTAAAAATAGAAATAATTTATCAAAAAATTCAGAAAAATCCAGTTTCTTCCCTCATCTGTCTTCCCGCCCCCCGCTTCCCACAAGTTCTACCCGGCCGCCTCTGTCTTCCCACGCCCCTCTTCCCGCTAGTTCTTTCCCGCCTCTGTCTTCCCGCCATTTCTTCCTGCCTCTAGCTTCCCGCCTCTGTCTTCCCGGCTCTGTCTTTCACGGGCTTGCAGAAAAAAATTCCGAGGCGCAACTTCCGAAGATGCCGTAGGGCGTGTGCACCAACGACATTTTTGAGAAGCTGCACCACGGGAGATTTTCCAACCCTTTACCCAACACTGTTAGAGGAGATAGAGTCTTTCACGGGCTTGTAGGAAAATTTTACCGAGGAGCAACTTCCGAAGATGTCGTAGGGCGTGTGCACCGACGACATCTTCGAGAAGCTGCGCCACGGGAGATTTTCCAACCCTTTACCGAACACTGTTAGAGGAGATGGAGTCTTTCACAGGCTTGCAGGAAAATTTTCCTGAGGAGCAACTTCCGAAGATGCTGTAAGGCGTGTGCACCGACGACATCTTCGAGAAGCTGCGCCACGGGAGATTTTCCAACCCTTTACTACATCCATGGGGATGAAACTCTCCCTACCTGCTAGGTTGGCTTGTTGGTCTGCTTGCTAAGGCGTATCGATGCTCCTTTTATAGGCACGACGCCGCTTCAGCTTTGTCTTGTTCCTCCGATAGGGCGTCGTGCGCTACATGCTTTATCTCATCGAGCAGTGCGTCTACCCATGCGTCCTTATCCAGCCGGCAGCTTTAGTCACGGTTGCACCCTCCAGCCGGGAATAAAGCTTACCCAAACGTCCTTATCCCACCGACAGTTTTCTTAGATGACACAAAAACCACATTTAGTCCCGGTTGCACCCACCAGCCGGGACTAAAGCTTACCCAGACGTCCTTATCCCACCAACAGTTTTGTTAGATGATACAAAACCACCTTTAGTCCCGGTTGCACCCACCAGCCGGGACTAAAGGTTAGATGACCTGATCTGGATTCCTCTTCTTCCCGCCATTTCTTCCCTGTCTTCCCGCCTCTTTCTTCCCGCCTCTTTCTTCCCGCCTCCTATCTTCCCGCTCCATTTTCCCGACATTTCTCACTACATATATGTAGCCCGGCTTGGCCAGCATTATCACATCTCTACAATCTCTCATCACTCTCTCGTGGCTTCCACCGTACCCACTCTAACCTACCAGCAGGTGGAGGAGCTTTGCGCCTCGAACTACCCTTGCCCACTGGGCTATCGCGTCCCCGCCGGCTGGAGCCTAAGCGCCGGAGGTGTGCCGGTCCCTCCCGTCCCTCAGGGTACTGCGCGTCGGGCGGCCATCACGAACCACTACTACCTCGACCTCACGCCGGAGCAGCGGATGAATCCCCGCTGGCACCCCGATAACCAGCATACTTGGGACGCCTTCTTCATCAATCGGCGTGAGAGGGCGCTCGCCATGTATGAGGAGGACGGTCTGCCTCCTGGAAACTTCCACGAGGCCGGCCGTCGGCTATGGTGGTACGGCCGGACTCTACAGAGCGTCATGGACTACATCACAGCCGGCGATATCCCCCGCCTGCGCTACCCTCAGTTCGAGCCACGAGCGCCGCCCGACGACAGCAACGACGGCAACGACGACGACGGCGGCAACTTAGAAGGCGACGACTACCAGTACAACGGCGGCGACTATGAAGACTACGAGTATGCATATTATACGCCTAGGCAGGAGTATGAATAAATCACTCCAAATTTCATGTATCATCAGTGGTATCTTGATCAATCGAATCATTCAAAAATGGACACCAAACACATCACAGATAATATAATTCACATGATCCATTCAACAAAGTTTGGTACAATAAATTATTACACATCATTTCTTCACTTGTGTCCCTGCTTGCTTACGATTGTGCAGTATCCATGGAGCATCCTCATAATTTAACTTAATGCTTGGGTCAGTGATGGCGTGTAACTCACACGTTCGTTGGGAACCCCAAGAGGAAGGTATGATGCGCACAGTAGCAAGTTTTCCCTCAGAAAGAAACCAAGGTTTAATCGAACCAGTAGGAGCTAAGAAGCACGTTGAAGGTTGATGGTGGCGAAATGTGATGCGGCGCAACAACAGGGATTCCGGCGCCAACGTGGAACCTGCACAACACAACCCAAGTACTTTGTCCCAACGAAACAGTGAGGTTGTCAATCTCACCGGCTTGCTGTAACAAAGGATTAAACGTATTGTGTGGAAGATGTTTGCAAGAAAACAGTAAACGAGTATTGCGATAGATTGTATGCTATGTAAAGAATAGGACCGGGGTCCACAGTTCACTAGAGGTGTCTCTCCCATAAGATAAAAGCATGTTGGGTGAACAAATTACAGTCGGGCAATTGACAAATAGAGAAAGGCATAACAATGCATATACATGACATGATAAATATAGTGAGATTTAATTGGGCATTACGACAAAGTACATAGACCGCCATCCAACTGCATCTATGCCTAAAAAGTCCACCTTCAGGTTATCGTCCGAACCCCCTCCAGTATTAAGTTGCAAAGCAACAGACAATTGCATTAAGTATGGTGCGTAATGTAATCGACAACTACATCCTTAGACATAGAATCAATGTTTTATCCCTAGTGGCAACAGCACATCACAACCTTAGAACTTTCTGTCACTGTTCCCGAGTGTCAATGAAGGCATGAACCCACTATCGAGCATAAATACTCCCTCTTGGAGTTAAGAGTACAAACTTGGCCAGAGCCTCTACTAATAACGGAGAGCATGCAAGATCATAAACAACACATAAACAATAGATTGATAATCACCATAACATAGTATTCTCTATCCATCGGATCCCGACAAACACAACATATAGTATTACAGATAGATGATCTTGATCATGTTAGGCAGCTCACAAGATCCAACAATGAAGCACAACAAGGAGAAGACGACCATCTAGCTACTGCTATGGACCCATAGTCCAGGTGTGAACTACTCACTCATCACTCCGGAGGCGATCATGGCGATGAAGAGTCCTCCGGGAGATGAATCCCCTCTCCGGCAGGGTGCCGGAGGCGATCTCCTGAATCCCCCGAGATGGGATTCGCGGCGGCGGCGTCTCAGTAAGGTTTTCCGTATCGTGGCTCTCGGTACTGGGGGTTTCGCGACGGAGGCTATAAGTAGGCGAAAGGGTAGGTCAAGTGGCGGCACGAGGGGCCCAGGGGGCAGGCCGGCGCGGCCAGGGCCTGGGCCGCGCCGCCCTGTGGTCTGGCCACCTCGTGGCCCCACTTCGTTATCTCTTCGGTCTTCTGGAAGCTTCGTGCGAAAATAGGACCCTGGGCGGTGATTTCGTCCAATTCCGAGAATATTTCGTTACTAGGATTTCTGAAACCAAAAACAGCAGAAAACAAGCAATCGGCTCTTCGGCATCTTGTTAATAGGTTAGTTCCAGAAAATGCGTAAATACAACATATAATGTGCATAAAACATGTAGGTATCATCAATAAAGTAGCATGGAACATAAGAAATTATCGATACGTTGGAGACGTATCAGCATCCCCAAGCTTAGTTCTGCTCGTCCCGAGCAGGTAAAACGATAACAAAGATAATTTCTGAAGTGACATGCCATCATAATCTTGATCATACTATTTGTGAACATATGTAATGAATGCAGCGATGAAAACAAAGGTAATGACATGAGTAAACAACTGAATCATAAAGCAAAGACTTTTCATGAATAGTACTTCAAGACAAGCATCAATAAGTCTTGCATAAGAGTTAACTCATAAAGCAATAAATCAAAGTAAAGGTATTGAAGCAACACAAAGGAAGATTAAGTTTCAGCAATTGCTTTCAACTTATAACATGTATATCTCATGGATAGTTGTAAATGCAAAGTAATATAATAAGTGCAATATGCAAGTATGTAGGAATCAATGCACAGTTCACACAAGTGTTTGCTTCTTAAGGTGGAGGGAGATAGGTAAACTGACTCAACAATAAAAGTAAAAGAATGGTCCTTCAAAGAGGAAAGCATCGATTGCTGTATTTGTGCTAGAGCTTTTATTTTGAAAACATGAAACAATTTTGTCAACGGTAGTAATAAAGCATATGAGTTATGTAAATTATATCTTACAAGTTGCAAGCCTCATGCATAGTATACTAATAGTGCCCGCACCTTGTCCTACTTAGCTTGGACTACCGGATCTTTGCATGCCATGTTTCAACCAAGTGTCACAAAGGGGTACCTCCATGCCGCCTGTACAAAGGTCTAAGGAGAAAGCTCGCATTTTGGATTTCTCGCTTTTGATTATTCTCAACTTAGACATCCATACCGGGACAACATGGACAACAGATAATGGACTCCTCTTTAATGCATAAGCATGTAGCAAAATTATTATTCTCATATGAGATTGAGGATATATGTCCAAACTGAAACTTCCACCATGATTCATGGCTTTAGTTAGCGGCCCAATGTTCTTCTCTAACAATATGCATGCTCCAACCACTAAGGTGATAGATCCTTCAGACAAGACGGACATGCATAGCAACTCACATGATATTCAATAAAGAGTAATTGATGGCGTTCCCCAGAAGCATGGTTATCGCACAACAAGCAACTTAATAAGAGATAAAGTGCATAAGTACATATTCAATACTACGATAGTTTTTAAGGCTATTTTGTCCCATGAGCTATATATTGCAAAGGTGAATGATGGAATTTTAAAGGTAGCACTCAAGCAATTTACTTTGGAATGGCGGAGAAATACCATGTAGTAGGTAGGTATGGTGGACACAAATGGCATAGTAGTTGGCTCAAGGATTTTGGATGCATGAGAAGTATTCCCTCTCGATACAAGGTTTAGGCTAGCAAGGTTATTTGAAGCAAACTCAAGGATGAACCGGTGCAGCAAAACTCACATAAAAGACATATTGTAAACATTATAAGACTCTACACCGTCTTCCTTGTTGTTCAAAACTCAATACTAGATATTATCTAGACCTTAGAGAGACCAAATATGCGAATCAAATTTTAGCAAGCTCTATGTATTTCTTCATTAATGGGTGCAAAGCATATGATGCAAGAGCTTAAACATGAGCACAACAATTACCAAGTATCACATTATCCAAGACATTTTTAGAGTTACTACATGTAGCATTTTCCAATTCCAACCATATAATAATTTAACGAAGAAGAAACTTCGCCATGAATATTATGAGTAAAGCCTAAGGACATATTTGTCCATATGCAACAGCGGAGCGTGTCTCTCTCCCACAAAGTGAATGCTAGGATCCATTTTATTCAAACAAAAACAAAAACAAAAACAAACCGACGCTCCAAGTAAAGAACACAAGATGTGACTGAATAAAAATATAGTTTCGGGGAGGAACTCGATGATTTTGTCGATGAAGAAGGGGATGCCTTGGGCATCCCCAAGCTTAGACGCTTGAGTCTTCTTAGAATATGCAGGGATGAACCACGGGGGCATCCCCAAGCTTAGAGCTTTCACTCCTCTTGATCATAGTATATCATACTCCTCTCTTGACCCTTGAAAACTTCCTTCACACCAAACTTCAAGCAAACTCATTAGAGGGTTAGTGCACAATTAATAATTCACATGTTCAGAGGTGACACAATCATTCTTAACACTTCTGGACATTGCACAAAGCTACTGGACATTAATGTATCAAAGAAATTCATCCAACATAGCAAATACGGCAATGCGAAATAAAAGGCAGAATCTGTCAAAAACAGAACAGTTCGTAAAGACGAATTTTAAAATGGCACCAGACTTGCTCAAATGGAAAAACTCAAAACTAATGAAAGTTGCGTACATATCTGAGGATCACGCTCGTAAATTGGCAGATTTTTTCGAATTTTCTACAGAGACTTAGGCCCAGATTCGTGACAGACAGCAATGCTGTTTCTGCGCAGCGATCCCAAATATAACATCAACTTTGACATAGAAACTTTACTTGGCACAAAAACATGATAAGGAGAGGTTGCTACAGTAGTAAACAACTTCCAAGACTCAACAAAACAAAAAATTGCTGTAGTAAAAACATGGGTTGTCTCCCAAGAAGTTCTTTCTTTATAGCCATTAAGATGGGCTCAGTAATAAGAGTTGATGCAAAAGAGAGCATCAAGAAGCAAGTTCAAAACACATTTAAGCCTAACCCACTTCCTATGAAAAGGAATCTTGTACACAAATAGTTCATGAAGAACAAAGTGGCAAGCATAGAAAAGCAACACAAGTGCAATTTCAAGATTCTCAACATAAAGAGGGGAAACTTAATATTATTAAGATGCATATAACCATGTTTCCCTCTCTCATAATAACTTTCAGTAGCATCATGAACAAACTCAACAATATAACTATCACATACAACATTCTTGTCATGAGCTACATGCATAAAATTATTACTCTCCACATAAGCATAATCAATTTTATTAGTTGTAGTGGGAGCAAATTCAATAAAATAGCTATCATTATTATTCTCATCACCATAATCATCATACATAGGAGGCATATTGTAATCATAATTAATTTTTTCCTCAATAGTAGGTGGACTGAAAATATTATATTCATCATTGCAAGCATCATATATAGGAGGTAAAGTATCATCAAAGTAAATTTTCTCCTCCATGCTTGGGGGACTAAAAATATCACAACCAGCTTCCCCAAGCTTAAATTCTTCCATAGCTTTAGCAATAATGGTGTTCAAAGAGTTCATGCTAATAACCTTGCTACAACTATTTTGCAAACAAAGTTCCATGGGTTTTTTAATTTTCTCTTCAAACACATCATGTCCTAATTCAAGATAAATTTCATAAAGATCTCTAATTTTTTTGTTGTTTTCCATTATGCCTAACTAGTGAAAATAAAAACAAGTACAGTACTAGACATGATAACAAAATAAATTAAATGCAAGTAACTAATTTTTTTGTGTTTTGTTTAGGTGCAGCAAACAAAGTAGTAAATAAAATAAAGCAAGACAAAAACAAAGTAAAGAGATTGAGAAGTGGAGACTCCCCTTGCAGCGTGTCTTGATCTCCCCGGCAGCGGCGCCAGAAAAAAGAGCTTGATGGCGTGTAACTCACACGTTCGTTGGGAACCCCAAGAGGAAGGTATGATGCGCACAGTAGCAAGTTTTCCCTCAGAAAGAAACCAACGTTTAATCGAACCAGTAGGAGCCAAGAAGCACGTTGAAGGTTGATGGTGGCGAAATGTGATGCGGCGCAACAACAGGGATTCCGGCGCCAACGTGGAACCTGCACAACACAACCCAAGTACTTTGTCCCAACGAAACAGTGAGGTTGTCTATCTCACCGGCTTGCTGTAACAAAGGATTAAACGTATTGTGTGGAAGATGTTTGCAAGAAAATAGTAAACGAGTATTGCAGTAGATTGTATGCTATGTAAAGAATAGGACCGGGGTCCACAGTTCACTAGAGGTGTCTCTCCCATAAGATAAAAGCATGTTGGGTGAACAAATTACAGTCGGGCAATTGACAAATAGAGAAGGGCATAACAATGCATATACATGATATGATAAATATAGTGAGATTTAATCCGGGCATTACGACAAAGTACATAGACCGCCATCCAACCGCATCTATGCCTAAAAAGTCCACCTTCGAGGTTATCATCCGAACCCCATTCAGTATTAAGTTGCAAAGCAACAGACAATTGCATTAAGTATGGTGCGTAATGTAATCGACAACTACATCCTTAGACATAGAATCAATGTTTTATCCCTAGTGGCAACAGCACATCACAACCTTAGAACTTTCTGTCACTGTCCCTGGTGTCAATGAAGGCATGAACCCACTATCGAGCATAAATACTCCCTCTTGGAGTTAAGAGTACAAACTTGGCCCGAGCCTCTACTAATAACGGAGAGCATGCAAGATCATAAACAACACATAAACAATAGATTGATAATCACCATAACATAGTATTCTCTATCCATCGGATCCCGACAAACACAACATATAGTATTACAGATAGATGATCTTGATCATGTTAGGCAGCTCACAAGATCCAACAATGAAGCACAACAAGGAGAAGACGACCATCTAGCTACTGTTATGGACCCATAGTCCAGGGGTGAACTACTCACTCATCACTCCGGAGGCGATCATGGCGATGAAGAGTCCTCCGGGAGATGAATCCCCTCTCCGGCAGGGTGCCGGAGGCGATCTCCTGAATCCCCCGAGATGGGATTCGCGGCGGCGGCGTCTCAGTAAGGTTTTCCGTATCGTGGCTCTCGGTAATGGGGGTTTCGCGACGGAGGCTATAAGTAGGCGAAAGGGTAGGTCAAGTGGCGGCACGAGGGGCCCAGGGGGCAGGCCGGCGCGGCCAGGGCCTGGGCCGCGCCGCCCTGTGGTCTGGCCACCTCGTGGCCCCACTTCGTTATCTCTTTGGTCTTCTGGAAGCTTCGTGCAAAAATAGGACCCTGGGCGGTGATTTCGTCCAATTCCGAGAATATTTCGTTACTAGGATTTCTGAAACCAAAAACAGCAGAAAACAGCAACTGGCTCTTCGGCATCTTGTTAATAGGTTAGTTCCAGAAAATGCGTAAATACGACATATAATGTGCATAAAACATGTAGGTATCATCAATAAAGTAGCATGGAACATAAGAAATTATCGATACGTTGGAGACGTATCAGTCAGTGTTCACTTTGAAGGGCGGAATTTCACCAAACATATTATAATCTTCTGACATGTCTGTATTGTGCTCCACTCCCACGATGTTTCTTTTCCGTGAAAGAACAATGTGGCGCTTTGGATCATCGCATGATGTACTGATCGTTTTCTTATCTTTCCGTTTCCTCGGTTTGCTACTCATGTCCTTCAAATAGAAAACCTGAGCGACATCTTTGGCTAGGATGAATGGTTCGTCAAGGTAACCAAGATTGTTGAAATCCACCATTGTCATTCCGTATTGCTGGTCCACCTTTACCCCACCTCATGTTAGCTTGAACCATTTGCACCGGAACAAAGGGACCTTAAAGGAGGGTCCATAGTAAAGTTCCCATAGTTCCTCTATGTAACCATAATATGTGACCTTTTGCCCATTCTCGGTTGCTTCATCAAAGCGGACACCACTGTTTTGGTTGGTGCTCTTTTTATCTTGGGCGATCGTGTAAAATGTATTCCTATTTATCTCGTACCCTTGGAAAGTCGTTATAGTCGAAGATGGTGTCTTGGCCAACATGTACAGCTGATCTCCAACATCATTGTCATTCATTAAATGTTTTCTCAACCAACTGCCGAAAGTCTCCATGTGGGCCTTTCTAATCCAGGATTCAGGCTTCCCCGGGTTGTCCGAGCGTAAAATATTCTTGTGTTTCTCGAAGTACGGAGCCACCAAGCTAGAATTGGTCAGAACTGTGTGGTGTGCTTTAGTCATAGAATGGCCGTCCATACATATCGTTGATTTCCTTCCAATCGTGGCTTTTCCACTTAGTCTCCCCTCGTGCCGCGATCGAGGAAGACCAATCGGCTTAAGGTCAGGAACAAAGTCAACACAAAACTCAATTACCTCCTCATTTCCATAGCCCTTGGCGATGCTTCCTTCTGGCCTAGCACGGTTACGAACATTATTCTTTAATACTTCCATGAACCTCTCAAAGGGGAACATAGTGTGTAGAAATACAGCACCGAGAATCGAAATCTCTTCGACTAGGTGAACCAGGAGGTGCGTCATAATATTGAAGAAGGATGGCGGGAACACCAACTCGAAACTGACAAGACATTGGACCACATCGTTCTGTAACCGTGGTAGATCTTCTGGATTGATTACCTTCTCGAGAGATTGCATTGAGGAATGCACATAGCTTCACAATGGCTACTCGAACATTTTCCGGTAGGAGCCCCTCAAAGCAATCGGAAGCAATTGCGTCATAATCACGTGGCGGTCGTGAGACTTCGTGGTTTGGAACTTTTTGTCCGCCATGTTTATTATTCCCTTTATATTCGACGAGAAGCCGGACGGGACCTTCATACTGCTCGGGCATTCAAAAAAGATGACCTTCTCTTCTTTGGTAAGAGCGTAGCTGGCACGACCTTGAAACCATTCCGGATGCCGGTCATCAGGGTCTTTCAAACGTTGCTGGTCCTGCCGTGCTTCCTTTGTATCATTTGTCTTCCCATACACGCCCAAGAAGCTTAGCAGGTTCACGCCAATATTATTCGTAACATGCATCACGTCGATTGCAGAGCGGACATCTAGGACTTTCCAATATTCTAGCTCCCAAAATATAGATTTCTTCTTCCACATGGGTGCGTGCCCGTCAGCTCCCTGCGGAACTGATTGTCCGCCAGGACCCTTTTCAAAGATGACTTTCAAATCCTTGACCATATCAAATACCTCAGCACCAGTACGTTCCGCAGGCTTCGGCGGGTGATCTGCCTTGCCGTTGTAATGCTTGCCTTTCTTTCTTACGTTATGATTTCGGGGAAGAAATCGACGATTCCCAAGGTATACATTCTTCTTACAATTTGGCAAATATACACTTTCAGTCTCATGTAAGCAGTGCGTGCATGCATTGTATCCGTTAGTTGTCTGTCTTGAAAGGTTACTAAGAGCAGGCCAATCGTTGATGGTTACGAAAAGCAATGCTCGTAGGTCAAATTCCTCTTCTTTGTGCTCATCCCACACACGTACACCAGGTCTTCCCCACAACTGTAAAAGTTCATCAACTAATGGCCTTAGGTACACATCGATGTCGTTGCTGGGTTGCTTCAGACCTTGGATGAGCACTGGCATCATAATGAACTTCCGCTTCATGCACAACCAAGAAGGAAGGTTGTAGATGCATAGAGTCACGGGCCAGGTGGTATGGTTGGAGCTCTGCTCGTCAAAAGGATTCATGCTGATGAGGACATCCCTACCTCACTACTACCTTCGTCATTACAAGAAGATGAACCTGCTGTGAAGCTCAAGTCCAATGAACTCAGGATTGGACCAATGACACGAGCTCGTGAGAAGCTACTTAAACAACAGGTGAACTTGTTCCTAATTGATGAGAACTTTATACTACCTAAATCCTATTACTTATGTATCATCAGGTATGAAGAGGAGAAAAGCATCGCACGAGGAGGAGAGGAGCAGCTGGACGTGAAGATGGACGTGGAGCTGGACATGAAGATATCTCATGGACGCGCGAGGGAGGAGAGGGAGGCATGCGCGAGAGGAGAAGACGAAGTCCAGGCCGGCCCAGCACCCGGTCAGACCGGCCGCCACGCCGGCGCGCCCGGTCGCTGGCCCGGTCCAACCGGGCGCCACACTGACTGCAACCGGGCGCCACGCTGACTGCAACCGGGAGGGTTACTGCGCCACAATTCCGAAGCCCGGTTGTCACCCGGTCCCTGGCCCGGTTTGAACCGGCCAGCCCGGTCCCAGGCCCGGTCGACCGGCCACCAGACCGGCCGTGTCCGAGTCTGTCTCGACCAGATCTATTCTGGGTCGGTTATTCTTGTATCTTTTCGACCTGAAGTCGTCCCGGACGCCTATATAAGTGCCCATGACGCCCCCTAGCTGCTTTAGACCACGTTTAAGATAAACCCTAGTTCTTAGTTTTTTGCTCGGCAAAACAATTGAATTCCCTACACCATATTGCTTGATATTGTGTAGATCATGTTAAGTCTTGTGTGATCTGCTGTTCCATTGGGGATTAGACGGTTGCAACTTACCGCTTCGTGGTCGGCGGCTACGTGCGCAAGTGTGTGGAGTTTCGAATATCTTGCAGGGTTGAGAGCTGTTGCATTGGCGACAGGGATCAATCGAGAGATCTCGTTGCGTCATACAAGTTATCATCCACTACATCGTCGTGTTCCTCCGCTGCCAACACCCCGTGATCATCATCGCCACCGTTGCTTACTGAGAAGATCGGGCCACCCCTTAACATCTTGGTATCAGATTTCCAGTTTTCCTCGGTAAGCCATCCACAATCCACCGCATAGTTGAGTTGTGAGTGTTTTCCTATCTAGAAAAAGCCAAAAATATTAGGGTTAGGGTTTGCCATAGCTTTAGATTGCACTAATTTCAAGTTTTAGTTGCTTTTCTTAGTTGTTTTTGCGTATCTTTTTCTTCCATCTAGTATTGTTAGGGTTTGAGTCTCCGCTATCATCTAGTTTATCATATTGTGTCAGTTTTTGTTACTCCGAGTCCACATAGCGTACAGTGTGCTTGTTCCCAACCATAGACATAGCCTATCGATATAAGTGACTAGGAACTTCCCCAGAAGAGACTAGTTTTACCGCTCGACAGGCTGCTCATTAGGGTTTTGGTGCTTTGCATATCTTGTTGGCCGTGTTATCAAGGAGTTGAGTCATATATAAAAAAACAGAAAATAGAAAAGAAGCAAAAAGAGCTACATAGCTGCGCTACAAAAAGAAAAATACAAAAAGAAAAGTGAAGTGCTAGTAGAATCAAGTGAAGGCCTAAGTTTTTTCTTTAACTGCACCCGTAGTTGAGGAATCTTGTGCCTGTTCGTTGAGCTTTTGCTAGCGTTTCTCGAGTGCATTGCGACCTTTCCGCCATATAGTTGCATTGCCACATTTATCGCCTTGTGTGAGTATCATTGGTTGTCTACGGTCAGCGCTAGAGCTTGTTATTGGTGCAAATAGGTAGCCTACCTACAGCCCCACATATACCCTGCTTCGTCGTGTGATTGTTCTTATACCCTTGATATTCGCTTCGCTACATCCGTGCACTAGTTGTTACTACAAGTGGTAAGAAACACTAATTTACTTTGGAACGGTAAGATCTCCTTTTCTTATCAGTTGTGAGTGATTTGTGAGAGTACCACCATATATTTTTGATTTATTGCACATAAGCTTGTTAACCAGGAAAACAAGGATTCCGCAGATATCATCACATGGAGGGAGTTTGAAGCTCTTCGTAATGAGATGCGACGTGAATCGGCACACAGGATGATGAGCTTAAGGGCAAGGTCAAAGAGACCTCCCAGAAGCTGAATACTTCTAATGAGACTGTCACTGCCATGCAAGATCAAATGACGGATATCCAGCACACTCTTCGCACTTTGACAATGTCTGTTGAGAATCTTACAAATCAACAGCGACAACAAGCTGAAGACGCTGATGATGCACCTGGTCGTGGTGATCGGGAATTCATTCAACTCGTATTCACCGCGGTAGAGGATGCAGTCGTTATTGCATGCATGTATCTTCAGAACCTCTAAACCTAGAGGGCAAACAACCTTCTTTGCTTCGTACGTACTGGCGGGCAACTCGTTATATTTTGGAAACATATTCTTCAACATTTTCAGCAAGTTTTCAAATCCTGAGTCAGCTACACCTTCCCGTCCCTTCCATTTCAGCAAATCTAGTGTGCAGCCCAGCTTTTTCAGACCATTATCGCATCCTGGGTACATCGACTTTTTGTGATCCTCTAACATGCGATCCAAATTCTCCCCCTTCTTTTCAGTTTTGCAGCATCTCCGTTCATCAGCAATGGTCCGACCAAGATCATCAGCGGGCTCATCACGTGCCTCTTCTTCACCTTCTCCTTCACCTTCCCCTTCACCTTCCCCACCATCAGCATCCTCCATGAAAATATCACCGAAATGATCAGGATAGTTGTCATCGATGATATCATCCCCTTCTTCATCTTCTTCCATTCTAACCCCTCTTTCTCCATGCTTGGTCCAACAATTATAGCTTGGCATGAAACCGTGCCGAAGCAGGTGCATGTGAACTTCTCTTGAGGAAGAGTAACCCTTCTGATTCTTACAGCCAACACATGGACAGATAACAAAACCCCATTGCTTGTTTGCATTAGCCACTACGAGGAAATCTTTCAAAACCGTAGTGAACTCGCCGGAGAGTCGGTTACCGTACATCCATTGCCGATTCATCTGCATTATTATTATATAAAGTATATAATTAACCATCATGCATTTGTTAAACTAACTAGCTATAAATAATAGAAATTAAACAATGAACTACACACATGCATATTTTATCAATGACACATGAAAGGTTCAAGTTGCTAACCGCGATCGAGGAGAAAAAATAAATGAGGAAGCTCAAGTGTGGCTCGGGCACTTCATATCATATTTGTTTCATGCTCTCGGGCATTTCATCGAACACCTTGTGTGCATAAGAGAAACCAAAAGCAAACCCACCACCCGTTGTGAAGATTGTGAAAAGAAGTGGCACCAAATGGCTAAGTGAAGTAAGCTGAGCTGCCTTTTATAGGGATGGGCCTTTAGTCGCGGTTGGCCTGACCAACTACATCTAAAGGCCGTCGGGCCAGGCTGTTGGTGCAGCCCGAGGCTGCACCTCTTCTTCCCTCTCACTCACAGCTCACTCACGAACAGACGGAGGTGGAAGAAAGAGATGAACGCAAAAGTTTTTCTCCGGCCGGCGACGAACGCCGCCACGGGCGCACCAACGCCCTAGTCTTTTCTGTATTGCTGTGTGGCTACATTGCTCGGCAACTCAATGCTGAACTAACTGATTACAGGATGGCTTTATAGCGTGGGCGATCGCAGCACTCAGCACCCACGCACTCCATGCACTCACACCACTAACAGCACATACCTATCCTAGTGGATCATGCACACACGACATGCAGCTAGCTACAACGGTACAGACTGACTCAACGCACTCACCAATCGCCCCGCGCAGGAACGCCTTGACGATCCGGTCTTCCTCGATCGTGAGCCCCCTGCTCCTCCGCGAGACCTGGATGTCGTCATGCTTCCGCTGCGCCCGCTGCGTCCTGTCGCCGTCGCCATACAACGGCTTATGCTAACATTCACCCCCCTAAGCCGTGATTGCGCCGCCCATCCTGACGTACAGGACACCGGCTTCTCGTCAACGCGGGGAGCGCCCTTCTTCATCTCCGGCGACACACGCCGAGCTTCTTCCCGCGCACAAACGCCTCGGCGCACGAACGCGTCCATCTTCTCCGGTGGTCCGCACACCCTCGACTCGCGCCCATGCCACGCACGCACGTTGGCAACGCGGCCGCCCGAGCTGCCTTCACCCGCCGCACGACCGGCTTCCCTCCGCCTTGATCAGCCTGCCCTCAGCTCACGCCCATGCCGCACACTGACGCAGGCAACGCGGCCGCTCGAGCAGCTCGATCTTCTTCCTCCTTGGCGACCGTCGCCGCGCTCCACACGGCTCCAGCTCACGCCCATGCCGCGCACTAACGCAGGCAACGCGGCCAGCCCGGCGCGCCCAGGACGCGGTCCTCTTCCTCGGCGACACACGCCGAGTTTCTTCCATGGCCGTCGCATGGCGCCGCTACAGCCTCCGTGGCCGCGCAGCTCCTCCACGCCGCCGCCATGCCACGCCACCGCGGCCTCTGCGCCACCACACAGGTCCGCCACGGTCACCGCGCTCGCCGCACATACGGCGTCCCCTCGCCGCCTCCGCGTCCGCCGTGCTCGTCGCGGACTGACCGCATGCCACGGCCGCGCCTCGGATCGACAAGGCTCTGATACCAAATGTTGGTGCAGCCCGAGGCTGCACCTCTTCTTCCCTCTCACTCACAGCTCACTCACGAACAGACGGAGGTGGAAGAAAGAGATGAACGCAGAAGTTTTTCTCCGGCCGGCGACGAACGCCGCCACGGGCGCACCAACGCCCTAGTCTTTTCTGTATTGCTGTGTGGCTACATTGCTCGGCAACTCAATGCTGAACTAACTGATTACAGGATGGCTTTATAGCGTGGGCGATCGCAGCACTCAGCACCCACGCACTCCATGCACTCACACCACTAACAGCACATACCTATCCTAGTGGATCATGCACACACGACATGCAGCTAGCTACAACGGTACAGACTGACTCAACGCACTCACCAATCGCCCCGCGCAGGAACGCCTTGACGATCCGGTCTTCCTCGATCGTGAGCCCCCTGCTCCTCCGCGAGACCTGGATGTCGTCATGCTTCCGCTGCGCCCGCTGCGTCCTGTCGCCGTCGCCATACAACGGCTTATGCTAACACAGGCCTGAGGACCTTTAGTCCCGGTTGGTCTGGCCAACCGCGACTAAAGCTCCTCCCGTCCACCAGCTGGCCACCGAGCACGGGTCGCCTCCCGAACCGCGACTAAAGACCCCTTTAGTCGCGGGTCTTATAT
Organism: Lolium rigidum; assembly: GCF_022539505.1. Taxonomy (NCBI): domain Eukaryota; kingdom Viridiplantae; phylum Streptophyta; class Magnoliopsida; order Poales; family Poaceae; genus Lolium; species Lolium rigidum. The sequence goes on from NC_061510.1 coordinate 403,519,884, forward strand.
TTTGAGGACTAAAGGGGACGGATGGAAGTCTCTTTTCCTACTAGTGAGTAAGACCCCGTGTGGTGTTCTCGCTCGAGTGAAGTTCCTAGAAAATCTTCAATCCTTCATCTGGTGATTCACAACGGAGAAACATCCGGTAAGCATTGTGTTTGTAAAACCAAGTCGTCCATGATGGTGTAAACTTTTTAGGCCTCGTTTGGTTGTGGAGTATTCGGGGGATTAGCGAGTATTATCCCGGGCCAACTTTCAATCCCCGATTTTCCCTAAACGCTCGTTTGGTGCTAGCGTTTTGGGCCAATTTTATCCCCGCCTATCCCCGCGTATCCCCGTCCCCGGCCCAATTTTCTCTTGGACGCAATCCACGACCCTGACCCCGTGTATTATCCCCGTCCCCGGCCAAGTGCAGGGTAACTGGCGACGCGACGACTGGAGACGGCGGCCGGCGAGCGGAGACGGCCTGAACTGCGGGAGGGGCGAGGAGCTGCGGGAGGAGCGGACATCGATCGGGCGAAGACAAACATGGATCTCGTCGAGCTCCTCCACATCGCCGCCGTTCTTGAAATCTGACCGGTGCTGATCGCTCGCAGGAACTTCACCTTCGACGGCAAGGTGCGGGCGGCGCAGGAGGCGGCCGGAGTTCGTCGTGTATGAGGACGAGGAGAAGGCCAGCCTCTGCACCAGTGAGTTGCCCGCCGCTCTAGTCTAACCCCCTCCCGGCCAAGCTGCTCTACTGTGTCAGTGTCAGTTTACTTCAACGTACATGCCATCTTAACTGAAGCTAGCATGGAGGAAACTACATCCGTACTAATTGGTTCACCACTGGATGAATTTGGGTTCTACAATCTAACGTGCTGCCATAAAGTTACTTGGTTCCTATCTGTTCTCAACTTATTACAGAGACATACATAGAAGCCAACACCAGTGTACAAATGTCTGAAGTACAGAGGACACCGTAAAATATTTGCGTTGGAGACTTTTTTTTTGCTAACGTTTGTTGATATGCCTCGCTGATTGCCATTCCATTGTGCACTAATAATCCCTGTCCACCAAATAGCTATTTTTTAAAGCGGGGATTAGGGATGAGGTTTTGTGGGGATTTGAGGGGATTGGGTGGAGGTAGGGGTTTCACCCAATCCCCTAGCGGATTATCTCCACTAATACTCCACTACCAAACAAGATCTTACTGGGTGCACGATTAGGCGTGCAACGATCTCCTACCGCTACAAGTAGGCAAGGTACGGCTCGCTACATGCCGCAGAAGTGATTGCCAAAATAACTAGTCTGAATCGGCGATATCCGCGATAGCTGCGTCGACCTGCCATAGGAGCATATCCAGCCGTCTCCCCGAGGAGGCTCTTGCAGCTGTTTTTTTACATCTGGACAGCGTTATTCGGTTTAGTCGTGTCCCCGGCTCCTCGTTTTTCTCCGGATTTGGCCTTTCATCCATCCGGAGATCCTAGGCCATCCCCGTCTTCCTGAGGCACGGTCGAGGACTCCGGACAAAACAATAGCGCGGGAAACGTCGAGCGGGCCCGCGTTGTCGGCGACAGAACTGGTAGTTCCCTCCATTAATTTCGTTTTCCCTGCAAAATGCGCCGCATAGAACCATTTTCCCCGCAAAATTTTGGAGGAGCTACCGCCATTCTCCCCCACAGTTGCAGCTCCTCCTCTTCCCTTCCACCACCATGCCGCCGAAGAAGCTCGCCGCTGATGGCGCGCCGAAGGCGAGGAAGCCACGGGCGCCAAAATAGAGGCCGTCGGGCTGGACAAACGCGGAGTGGACGGCGGATGTGGAGCGGCGGCGGAACGAAACTCGCTGCAGGACGGAGAGGGAGAAGAAGTGTAACACGAAGAGGGTGGTGGCGGCGGCGGACGAACAGGCGAGGCTGATCTCCATTAACTTCTCCCAGCCGCGCGTCTGCCAATTGCCCGGGCCATTAGCCGACCCAAGGCATGATCGGCTGTCCTTCCACCTTCTCGCCGGCGTCGCCGGCCACGGCCATATTCTAGGACACCTACGCCGCCGGCATGGCGGGGTTTACGCCGTCACCGCCAGCGTACGACGGTGCGATGTACGAGGGCATCTCGCCTGCCCTGCGACGTGGGCCGCTCTCCTTCTCCAACCCCGGGATGCCGCCGCCGAATGAGCCTGTGATGCACTAGATGATCACATCGGGCTCCATGGCCGCCGCGTCGAGCCTGGGATTCTTTACACAAGAGGAGGCAAGGGCGACGGAAGCCGTCGCGTCGCGGGGCGCCGTCGATGATCAGAACGATGGTACCCAAGACGTCGCTGAATAAGATGAACAGATCTACCTCGACCAGGACGTCGACAAAGAGGAAGCGCTTGAACCCACGGAGGAGCCGTCCAAGGGGAAGAAGAAAAGGAAGATGAACTCGCCGCCAGCTGAGCCGCGGATCAAATGGACGGGCAAAGAAGAGGAATGCCTCGCCGAAGCTTGGAACACCATTTCCATGAACGGCATCACCGGCGCGAATCAAAACTTCGAGACGTATTGGCAGCGGGTCAAGGTGGCGTTCGACGAGCGCAAACTCGTCGATCCATACTTTAACAAGATGGTGATGATACTCGGCGACAAGGCAATGGGCACCCATTGAGGGATCATTCTTGCGGCGTGCAACAAGTGGCAGGTCATACAGGAGGAGATCCACGAACGGCCGGTGAGCGGCGTGGACTTTGAAGCCAAGGTATGCTCACTCGCCGTGGCTCCTCCGTCGACTCTATATCGCCGAGGTTTAATCTTGAATCACCGGCCTGTTTTTGCAGGTGCGGTGGGCGTTCAACATGTACACGGCCGACAACGACGGCCAGATGTTCAAGTACCTCAACGTCTTCGCCCTCATCGAGGAGTGCGAGAAGTGGAAGGAGGTGCGCAAGAATCTCGCCAATAACAAGGGCGAGCAGTACAACCCCGACGATCCAGCCCCTGCCGCGTCGGTGGGCCGCCTCGAGCTCGGCCAGAAGAAGCTGAAATAGCAGAAGAAGGCCGGCCATCCAGCCGACAGGTTGCAGGCGTCCTTCGACAAATGCTGGGCCGACGCGAGGGCGCACGCCGCCGGGAGGGACAACAAGCACAGTATGCGGTGGAAGGAGATGCTCGCCAACCAGGGCGTCCAGATTGCATTGCTCAAAGAAACCTCCGCGGCGAAGAAGAGGAACACCGACCTGTCATTCTTGGTCGGCGGCAACGACGCCAACATGGACGAGGAGACGAGGGCCTGGTACGACGCCCATCGCCAAGAAATCCTACGGCCCCTGTCGGCTGCTTCGTCCTCCGCTTCAACGTCAACTCCCGCCGCTGCGACATCGACAGACGCCGATGCTTCGCCGCCCGAGGCCGCGCCAGACTAGGCTTAGGACGGGACCGCCGATGAGCCGGTAATCGTCTAGTTTGTGTTTCGATCGCCGGAATGTGGCTGATCCGATAGCCGGACATTGGCGATTCTTTTTAGCGGGAAGACGATTTTTTGAAATTATCGCCGCTGATGGGCGAATACCGGGGGCGCGACTGGGAAGTTGCCTCTCATGCCTTTTTTACATTCAATCTGGCGTTTGTTATATCTGAATTTTCGTCCGGGAGCCTCAAACGGCTCGAGATGCTCTAACACTCGATGTGAGTGATTCATAGCGCCTTGGCAATATGGAGACGGTGAAGGAGGGCTTCATACTAATCCAGGTTATTAGTGGACACGAAGAGTATTTGCAACATGTATTTCAGCTGCTCTCCGCTTGTCGACTTGAGGAAACCTCTAGCCCCGAGCCATTTAGCGTTTTGGACCCATCGAAGTACATATTTCAATATTATGTTATTGGATTTCCTAGCTCATATTTCAATATTATGTTATTGGATTTCCTAGCTCTTCTTGGGACGTACTCGGTTTAGTCAACCATGAATTCAGCCAAGTCTTTGCGATTTGATTGTTTTGCGCGTCTCAGAGTGAATTTTGTATGATGCTAACACTGGTACAAAAAGGGCCTTCCGTCCAGCCCCATTAGTCGCGAAAATGTAAGAACCGCGACCAATGGGGCCTTTAGTCGCGGCTCGGGTGGCGAACCGCGACCAAAGGCCTGGGCCCAGCGCGCTCGGTGGCCAGCTGGTGGACGGGAGGGGCTCCAGGCCAACCGCGACTAAATGTCCTCAGGCCTAGCCCAAAGGCCTTTAGTCGCGGTTGGCCAGGCCAACCGCGACTAAAGCCCCTCCCCTATATATACCATTCAGCCCACAGCACTTAGCCATTTGGTGCCACTTCTCTTCACAAACTTCACAAGGGGGTGTAGGTTTGCTTTTGGCTCCTCTTATGCACACAAGGTGTTTGATGAAATGCCCCAAAAGCATGAAACAAACATGATATGAAGTGTCGGAGCCACACTTGATCGAGCTTCCTCATTTATTTTTTCCTCCTCTCGATCGCGGTTAGCAACTTGAACCTTTCATATATATGTGTCATTGATAAAATATGCATATGTGTGTAGTTCATTGTTTAATTTATATTTAGTTTAACAAATGTATGATGGTTAATTATATATTTTGTATTATAATAATGCAGATGAATCGGCAATGGATGTACGCTAACCGACTCTCCGGCGAGTTCACTACGGGTTTGAAAGATTTCTTCGTAGTGGCTAATGCGAACAAGCAGGAGGGTTTTGTTATCTGTCCATGTGTTGGCTGTAAGAATCAGAAGGGTTACTCTTCCTCAAGAGAAGTTCACATGCACCTGCTTCGGCACGGTTTCATGCCAAGCTATAATTGTTGGACCAAGCATGGAGAAAGAGGGGTTATAATGGAAGAAGATGAAGAAGGGGATGACATCGATGACAGCTATCTTGATCATTTTGGTGATACTTTCATGGATGATGCTGAAGGTGGGGAAGGTGAAGGGGAAGGTGATCAAGAAGAGGCACGTGATGAGCCCGCTGATGATCTTGGTCGGACCATTGCTGATGCACGGAGTCGCTGCGAAACTGAAAAGGAGAGGGAGAATTTGGATCGCATGTTAGAGGATCACAAAACGTCGCTGTACCCAGGATGCGATAATGGTCTGAAAAAGCTGGGCTGCACACTGGATTTGCTGAGATGGAAGGCACAGGAAGGTGTAGCTGACTCGGGATTTGAAAACTTGCTGAAAATGTTGAAGAATATGTTTTCAAAGAATAACGAGTTGCCCTCCAAGTACGTACGAAGCAAAGAAGGTTGTCTGCCCTCTAGGTTTAGAGGTTCCGAAGATACATGCATGCATCAACGATCGCATCCTCTACCGCGGTGAATACGAGAATTTGAATGAATGCCCGGTATGCACCGCATTGCGTTATAAGATCAGAGGCGATGACCCCGGTGACGATGTCGAGGGCCGAAACCCGGGAAGAAGGTTCCCGCCAAGGTGATGTGGTATGCTCCTATAATACCACGGTTGAAACGTCTCGTTCGGGAACAAAGAGCATGCCAAGTTGTTGCGATGGCACAAAGAGGACCGTAAGTCGGACGGGGAGTTGAGACACCCCGCAGATGGAACGCAATGGAGAAAGATCGACAGAGAGTTTAAAGATTTTGCAGCTGACGCAAGGAACATAAGATTTGGTCTAAGTACGGATGGCATGAATCCTTTTGGCGAGCAGAGCTCCAGCCATAGCACCTGGCCCGTGACTCTATGCATCTACAACCTTCCTCCTTGGTTGTGCATGAAGCGGAAGTTCATTATGATGCCAGTGCTCATCCAAGGTCCGAAGCAACCCGGCAACGACATCGATGTGTACCTAAGGCCATTAGTTGATGAACTTTTACAGTTGTGGGGAAGACCTGGTGTCCGTGTGTGGGATGAGCACAAAGAAGAGGAATTTGACCTACGAGCGTTGCTTTTCGTAACCATCAACGATTGGCCTGCTCTTAGCAACCTTTCGGGACAGTCAAATAAGGGATACAATACATGCACGCACTGCTTACATGAGACTGAAAGTGTACATTTGCCAAATTGTAAGAAGAACGTGTACCTGGGGCATCGTTGATTTCTTCCGAAAATTCATCCAGTAAGAAAGCGCGGCAAGCATTACAACGGCAAGGCAGATCACCGGCCGAAGCTCGCGGAACGCACCGGTGCTGAGGTATTTGATATGGTCAAGGATTTGAAAGTCATCTTTGGAAAGGGTCCTGGCGGACAATCAATTCCGAAGGGAGCTGACGGGCACGCACCCATGTGGAAGAAGAAATCTATATTCTGGGAGCTAGAATATTGGAAAGTCCTAGATGTCCGCTCTGCAATCGACGTGATGCATGTTACGAAGAATATTTGCGTGAACCTGCTAAGCTTCTTGGGCGTGTATGGGAAGACAAATGATACAAAGGAAGCACGGCAGGACCAGCAACTTTTGAAAGACCCTGATGACCGGCATCCGGAATGGTTTCAAGGTCGTGCCAGCTACGCTCTGACCAAAGAAGAGAAGGTCATCTTTTTTGAATGCCTGAGCAGTATGAAGGTCCCGTCTGGATTCTCGTCCAATATAAAGGGAATAATAAACATGGCGGAGAAAAAGTTCCAAAACCTGAAGTCTCACGACTGCCACGTGATTATGACGCAATTGCTTCCGATTGCTTTGAGGGGCTCCTGCCGGAAAATGTTCGAGTAGCCATTGTGAAGCTATGTGCATTCCTCAATGCAATCTCTCGGAAGGTAATCAATCCAGAAGTTCTACCACGGTTACGAACGATGTGGTCCAATGTCTTGTCGGTTTCGAGTTGGTGTTCCCGCCATCCTTCTTCAATATTATGACGCACCTCCTGGTTCACCTAGTCGAAGAGATTTCCATTCTCGGTCCTGTATTTCTACACAATATGTTCCCCTTCGAGAGGTTCATGGGAGTATTAAAGAAATATGTTCGTAACCGTGCTAGGCCAGAAGGAAGCATCGCCAAGGGCTATGAAAATGAGGAGGTAATTGAGTTTTGTGTTCACTTTGTTCCTGACCTTAAGCCGATTGGTCTTCCTCGATCGCGGCACGAGGGGAGACTAAGTGGAAAAGGCACGATCGGAAGGAAATCAACGATATGTATGGACGGCCATTCTCTCGATCGAAGCACACCACACGGTTCTGACCAATTCCAGCTTGGTGGCTCCGTACTTTGAGAAACACAAGAATATTTTACGCTCGGACAACCCGGGAAGCTCGAATCCTGGATTAGGAAGGCCCACATGGAGACTTTCGGCGGTTGGTTGAGAAAACATTTAATGAGTGACAATGTTGTTGTAGATCAGCTGTACATGTTGGCCAAGACACCATCTTCGACTATAACGACTTTCCAAGGGTACGAGATAAATGGGAATACATTTTACACGATCGCCCAAGATAAAAAGAGCACCAACCAAAACAGTGGTGTCCGCTTTGATGCAGCAACCGAGAATGGGCAAAAGGTCAAATATTATGGTTACATAGAGGAGATATGGGAACTTGACTATGGACCCTCCTTCAAGGTCCTTTTGTTCCGGTGCAAATGGTTCAAGCTAACAGGAGGTGGGGTAAAGGTGGACCAGCAATACGGAATGACAATGGTGGATTTCAACAATCTTGGTTACCTTGACGAACCATTCGTCCTAGCGAAAGATGTCGCTCAGGTTTTCTATGTCAAGGACATGAGTAGCAAACCAAGGAAACGGAAAGATAAGAAAACGATCGAGTACATCATGCGATGATCCAAAGCGCCACATTGTTCTTTCAGGGAAAAGAAACATCGTGGGAGTGGAGGACAAGACAGACATGTCGGAAGATTATAATATGTTTGGTGAAATTCCGCCCTTCAAAGTGAACACCGACCCAAGCATTAAGTTAAATGATGAGGATGCTCCATGGATACGGCCCAATCGTAAGCAAGCAGGGACACAAGGGAAGAAATGATGTGTAATAATTTATTGTACCAAACTTTGTTGAATGGATCATGCGAATTATATTGCCCGTGATGTGTTTGGTGTCCATTTTCAAATGATTCGATTGATTCGAGATAGCACTGATGATACATGAAATTTGGAGTGATTTAGTCATACTCCTGCCTATGCGTATAATATGCATACTCGTAGTCTTCATAGTCGCCGCCGTTGTACTGGTAGTCGTCGCCTTCTAAGTTGCCGCCGTCGTCGTCGCTGCTGTCGTCGGGCGGCGCTCGTGGCTCGAACTGAGGGTAGTGCAGGCGGGGGATATCGCCGGCCGTGATGTAGTCCATGACGCTCTGCAGAGTCCAGCCGTACCACCATAGCCGACGGCCGGCCTCGTGGAAGTTCCCAGGAGGCAGACCGTCCTCCTCATACCTGGCGAGCACCCTCTCACGCCGATTGATGAAGAAGGCGTCCCAAGTATGCTGGTTATCGGGATGCCAGCGGGGATTCATCCGCTGCTCCGGCGTGAGGTCGAGGTAGTAGTGGTTCGTGATGGCCGCCCGGCGCGCAGTACCCTGAGGGACGGGAGGGACCGGCACGCCGCCGGCGCTTAGGCTCCAGCCGGCGGGGACGCGGTAGCCCGGTGGTAGGTTAGAGTGGGTAGTTCGAGGCGCAAAGCTCCTCCACCTGCTGGTAGGTTAGAGTGGGTGCGGTGGAAGCCATGAGAGAGTGATGAGAGATTGTAGAGATGTGATAATGCTGGCCAAGCCGGGCAACATATATGTAGTGAGAAATGGCGGGAAAAATGGGAGCGGGAAGACAGGAGGCGGGAAGAAAGTGGCGGGAACAAAGTGGCGGGAAAAAAGAGTCGGGAAGAAATTGGCGGGAAGAAAGAGGCGGGAAGAAAGAGGCGGGAAGACAGGGAAGAAAATGACGGGAAGAAGAGGAATTCAGAGCCCGTGAAAGACTCCATCTCCTCTAACAGTGTTGGGTAAAGGGTTGGAAAATCTCCCGTGGCGCAACTTCTCGAAGATGTCGTCGGTGCACACGCCCTACGACATCTTCGAAAGTTGCTCATCGGAATTTTTTCTGCAAGCCCGTGAAAGAGGGGGGCGGAAGACAGAGGCGGCCGGGAAGAACTGGTGGGAAGAGGGAGGCGGAAAGACAGAGACGGCCGGGAAGAACTGGTGGGAAGAGGGAGGCAGAAAGATATTGAAATGAATTAGTTTAATTTTTCTGAATTTTTTAGTTTATTATTTGTATTTTTATGATTTTTTTATGAATTAGTTTTATTTTTCTGAATTTTTTGATATATTATTTGTATTTTTAACATTTTGAATTGAATTGGTTTTATTTTTCTGAATTTTTTGATATATTATTTGTATTTTTAAGATTTTGAAATGAATTAGTTTAATTTTTCTGAATTTTTTGGTATATTATTTGTATTTTTATGATTTTTTTATGAATTAGTTTTATTTTTCTGAATTTTTTGGTATATTATTTGTATTTTTAACATTTTGTATTGAATTGGTTTTATTTTTATGATTTTTTTGATATATTATTTGTATTTCCAACATTTTGAAAATGAAAAGAAATTTTGAAAAGGACCTTTAGTCGCGGTTGGCCTGGCCAACCGCGACTAAAGGTTATTTCCGCGGGAACGCTGGAATTCGGGCGAAAATATCTTTAGTCGCGGTTGGTGTGGCCAACCACGACTAAAGGGGGGTCCCTATATAAAGCGGCGCTGAACCGCCGCGCCGAACACTTCGCCATTCTTCGTCTTCATCTGCGCGCTTGAGGAGATCGATCTCGTCGCCACGCCGCCTGGAGGATCGTCGCCACGCCGTACATGCCACCGGAGCGCGCCACGCCGCCGTTCGTCTCCGCGCCGCCCTTCTCCGCCCTGCGCCCCTCCTCCTTCTCCGCCCTGCGCCGTCTGCCTCTCTGCCGCGTGCTCGGCCGCCGATACTGCAGGCGCGCGCGCCTCCTCCTTCTCCGCCTTGCGCCGCTCCTGCCTCCGCGCGCTCTGGCCGGCCGCTGCCCTGCGCCGCGCGCCCCTGCCCCGTTCCGCCCTGCGCGCCGGCCGCCTGTCGATCTCCACGCCGCGCCGTTCGCCATGCGCATGATGGCCGGCGGCGGCGGCGCCGCCGCCCGCGCGCGTGTATCAGAGAGAGAGATCAGAGAGGAGAGAGAGGCCGATTTTTTTATTTTTTTTAACTAACTAAAATTGTAACTTGTATCAACATGTTACGTGCGCAAATGTTTTGAAATGTAACTTGTATTAAAATTGTAACTTGTATCCTACCAGTGAAAAAATATTTTAAAATGTTCAAAAAATTCGAACAAAAAATTTCTCGCTTACGTATCAACATGTTACATGCCCACATCAAGTCTTGCGAAAAACTGACATTTCTTGTGACTTGTATGAAAAAGATAAGAAAAACCCGACATTTCTATATATTGTAGCGCCCGAACCGCCGCTCCCATCTCTCTTCTTCTCCGCGCGAATTCGACGATCTCCCGAAGCCCTGCCGCCGCCAACGCCGATGCCCGAGCCGCCGATCGCGCGCCGCCCCGCCCTCGACCGCCGACGACGCCGCCGCCCCGCCCTTCGACGCCGCAAAAACTTTGTAATTAACTTCATAAAAACTTTAACTTAACAAAAAATTGAACTTCACAAAAACAGTAACTTAACCAAATTGCCGATTTCACAAAAACTTTAACATATATAACAAAATTTTAAATTAACAAGAAATAACTTAACAAAATAACTTAACAAAAGTTTGTCAAAAAATGAACTAAATTTTCCCTTTTGTATTTTTTCAATTTTAAAAGAACTCAAAAAAATGAACTAAATTTTCACTTTTGTATTTTTTCACTTTTAAAAGAACTCAAAATAACTTAACATATTATTTGTATTTTTTCACTTTTAAAAGAACTCAAAATTTGACTTAAAAATTTTGTCTTAAATTTTTTGACTTAACTAAAATTTGACTTAACCACCGCGCGCGCGTATACGGAGGGGGCCGGCAGCGCTCTTCCGCGACGACACCCTCTCCGGCCCACCCCTTCCTCGCCCCTTTCGCCACCGCCGCGCCACCGCCCTCTCTCCTTTTGCCACCGCCCTTTCGCCACCGCCGCGCCACCGCCCTCTCTCCTTTTGCCACCGCCCTTTCGACACCGCAATTAATTAATTAGTTTTTACTACATGTTTTCAGGACTGACATATGGCGGACGATAGAGCTGACCCGATTATGGACAACTATAATCAAGAAGTTGAAGAACATTTATTTGGCATCATAAAAGGCGATATTCCTTATGTGCCCACCGAACAAGATGAAGAGGATATTTCTTCTTATCTGAATCTTGACGGTCAAGATGAAGGCCGTCAGCAAGATGATGGGGAAGAAACGTCGATAAACGACGATCTTCAATTGCAAGTAGCAACCAGCTCCGGCACTGAGGTATATATATACATTTTGCCTCTGGTGATACAAACTTACTGATTTGAATAAATATGTATGTACTAACACGCGCGATGTCAACACCCGGATTTTTAAGTCCAGATGCCTATTATGCCATACATCGCAATCCCAGGAAGATTGTTGTTGCGAGACATAACAGTTGAATATCATAGAGTCATCATTTATTACAACACATAATCGTCTTACAAAGGGGAGATCACATGATCCAATATTACAATAGTAGTTGATCTATTGATCAACGAACATCACAAATAGCGGAAGCGAAGTAGTAGTGGACTATCTAATCCACAGGCCAACGCTTAACGTCAAGAGCAGTCCTAGTTGTCGTAGACGTCCTGTTGTCCATCCTCTTCGTACTGCTGTTCTCCTTCATAGTCTGGCCATTTGAATAGCCAGGGACAAAGCCATGAGTACTTTAAAGTACTCGCAAACTAATACTAGTGTAAGCACTATCAATTTTAGTAAGGGGCTACTAAGCTCTAGGTTTATTTGCATAAAGCCAAGTTTATTTCATAAACATTTAGTAAAGACTCTTCATTTGCTAAACTAACTCAAGTGGGAACGTTAATGTCATTCCCACAACTCTGTTGTGATTCAATTCAAAGTCACCATTCACCTTTCAAATTCAAGTCACAAGTCACAGGTCATATTTTTGAAAAGAGCCTGATGACGGAACAGTATGGCCTTTCCAATCGTCCGTAACCGTGGACACGGCTATTCGAATAGTTCTACACTCTGCAGAGGTCGTACACTTGTGCCACAACATTTGTAATAATCCGTCAGGGTTAACTGGCCCTGATTTATCACACTCCATGTGCGGACTACCAACCATAACCTTTCACTTACATATCCTAGTATAGGCATCTCTCCCCATGAGCTTGGCCTCCCAGTGAAGACAGACAGTCAACCTGGGAACTGCACAGGGCTTGGGCCGGACATTCACCTCATTTCACGTCATTTCACATCATTTCATATTTCTTTGGAGGCAGCCCTTGGCATAACCCCGATGACGCTTATTTAGAGGGAACCCATACTAAGATACATAAATTTCTAGTTAAGCCCTTACCCATGTTGGGTATTGTGGGGGTACTTTCAAATTCGAATGGTATCGCATCCGAACCCAACCATCAGTTTTTCGTAAAATTCACCAAGTCATTCACAATTCACATTCACCTTCAAAATCTTTCAATAGAATGACTTCTCATTCCCAGGTTTTCAAAGTCATGTCATTTCACATGTTCCCATCTAAAGTAGTCAATTTTATTTATTTAGCAATAGCAACTAGTCATGAGGGGTGATAACTAGTTTTGATTGTTCTAGGCTAACTTTGATACTCTTGTAGTATTCTATCTCTAGACCAAAGTTAACTATAAAAGCAAGTTATAATAATCAAAGTAAAAGCCTGTAACAATAAAACTTGGGATGGGATCATGAAGCAAAAAGTAAATTGGTGAGTGTGCCTTGCTCTAGTAGAGCTTTGCACTTTGCAAGAATATTAGCTTGCCTTGGTTGGTGTGGTGATCAAAGTTCTCTTCTTCTTCCTCTTGGTAGAAAACCTCCTCCTCTTGATAGTCTCCGGTACTAGCGTCTATAAACGAATACGAGGATACAATCACCAAACAATACTTAAGTGCTAGACTAATCACACAAAATGGTTCACACAAGTTATTCTAGCATCACATATTATTATCATGTTGGTTGACTTTGTTTTCTTTTAAAGAAAAATAATTTCCTCTCATTACAAATATTGATTAGGGTTTCTATTTAATTCTTTGAGAAATAATTTCCTCTCATTGAATCTTGTTTAAGATTTAATCTCCTCATATGATAATATATGAACTCATGTTGACCAAGGTCAACACTTCATACTCATCATTTGGGAAAATGCTTTAAATGAGATGATGCACCTCATGCCATTTAATACCAACATAGTAATGATTTAATATCATCTAATAATTCAATATGAGAGTTAATAGACCATGGTCTCTACCTCATGTTGAATTACGTGAGACCAAGATTTAAATGAGAAGAATACTTCTCATATGATTTAATAATTAGTTGGAACAATTTAAATGCTACTATGGCAATCATTTAATATTCTTAAGTGAGCAAATATGAGACCAAGCAACAAGGGTCATCACCTTACTTCATACAACTTGAGAAGATGATTTAAATGAGGTGCTACACCTCATAGATTTAAAATCTTAAATTTGGAAATAATTTAAAATGGGCTAGAAATGGCCACATAGCCACTATTTTTGATTCTAGCCCATGATCATATGAAACAACTATAGTGTTTTATTACATAATAAATTATACAACATAAAATGTGATTTATGAGAGGTGGAAACACCTCAAAATAGTTTATTGTTGATTTTAGATAATTATTTGAAGTTTGAAAAGTTACTGATTTGTCATTTTTAGTGTAGAGGATATAGAATGAGATTTTGAGTGAAACCAGTGGGACTAGTTAGAGCATTTCATAAGCTTTCCGGAACATTTTGAATCACTAAAATTGGATTTGTATATTTGAAACTATTTAACTTCTAGTACTGCACCAGTATGCAATTTACAGAAAAGAATAAAATGGAATTCAAATTTCAAACAAGGGCGGGAAGAAGTTGGGCCGGCCCAGCTGCTGCCCGGGCCGTGCATGCATGGCACATGCACGCGGCCGACGCGCGGGGCGCACAGAGCGTTGGATCGAGATCCAACGGTGCTGGTTCGTCGTGTACCTCGCGATTCTGCAACCTTGCGGGGGCCGTAACTTTCGTCTCGGAGCTCGGATTAAGGCGGGGTTGGGTGCGTTGGAAAGGTCTTTCCAAGGGCTACAACTTTGGTATAGGTGTTGGAGGCTATGGTGGCAAAAATATGGGCGGCTTTGAGTGTGGCCGCCGGGTGCACGCCGGCGAGCTTTGGCGCCGTGGAGAGGTAAAGAGGGAGGAGGAGCAGCTCTAGGAGGGAGAGGAGAAGGCTACTAGGTGGTGTGGTGCTATCCAGGGCGAGGGGCGGGGTTTCTATAGTGTCCAGGGGAGAGACGCGTGACATGGCCGGCATGATGGCGACGTCGCGGGCGCGTCGCGTGCAAGCATCTCCATCATGGCTACTGCGTCGAAAAGGAGAGGTAAGGGGTAGGGGAGGAAGCGTGTGCAGTGGATGGCTCGCAGGCGTTGTGTGTAGGGCGTACGGGGATGATGCCGGCGTCGGCATCCTTGTGGGCGTCGCGTCGTGTCGCCATCCTGGCGCGCGTGCGGTCCTATGGCCATGTCTAGCGTGTGTGTGGGGGTGAGGAGGTACTGGTGGCGCAGGGGGAGGTGCTGGGTTGCCTTGTGCATGCGTGGGGTTGATGGTGTCCTCGGGTTGGTGATCATGTGCAATGGCATGCTTGTTTTGGGTCAAGTCTTGCTCTCCTCCACCAAGGGTCGTGTCTAGCACGATCAGCAGGTAAAAGAGAAGCTATGTGACATGGTCATAGGGGGAGGAGAGGTCCAGGGGTAGTGGTGACATGATGGTGCCCACAAGGCTGACATGGGGTGGCATTGGAGTGTGCAGGGCTCTCCTTGGGTGAACTATGGCTTGTGTCGTTGCCTAATCGACAATACCTCGGAGGAGGGATCCTCACGAGGGGGAGAAGAAGTAGGGGCCATAGGGCGGAGTGCACACGGGACGGTGGTACGCGTGTTACCCAGCTTCGGAACACCTGCACGATGGCAGGGCCTACTGCTGCTTGTCTGGAATTATCTGGGCGCTTGCGCGTTGTTACAATGGTTGTGGTTGTCTCGTGTCTAGCTCGAGATCTCCCCTTAGGGCTCCCGGGATCCGGCTTATAAAGGCGCACAGATCTAGGGTTTACATGGAGAGTCCTACCCGGAATACAAGTTGCCTAACTACGGTACAATGTCTTGCCGTGTACGTCAAGGATCCACCTATGCCTAACTTGTCGTCATGGATTCGGCTTCCTTCATGGGTCTTCACGGATCCGACTCCCGGCATAGACCTCTTCGGATCCGGGTACCTCTCGTAGGTCGGTTCGGATCCGGGTACCTCTGTAGGGCGGTTCGGATCCGGCTCCTTGTTCCTGGGCTAGACATCTTCCATCTTGATCAACAGCAACTGGGCCGCCCGGTGGGCCATATGCCATCACCACCATCTTTGGGCCACCCGGGCTTGCCGGAATCGGACCATGTCGATGGTATACCTATGAAGTATATCCACAACAGTAGCCCCCGGAGTTCTCCAAGATTCACCGTTCTTCCATCCAGCTCAGCTTGCGCATGTATCGTCATCCTTTGGTTGGAACGAATAATAGAGAATCTTGAAGGACTCCAAACTTCATATCTCCAACCAAGTATTGGTCGGAAACTTCTTGATCCAATGGTCAGATTCTTCGAAGACACCATCCAACGTAATCTTCGGTATGGATCCGACTAGCCAAATGTAGGTTCGGATCTGACTAGTCAAAATATAGGTGTGGATCCGACTACCCAAAATATAGGTTCGGATCCGACTAACAAAAAAAATTAGGTGCGGATCCGGCTACCAAAAATTGAGGTGCGGATCCGACTACCAAAAATTAGGTGCGGATCCGGCTAACAAAAAATTAGGTGTGGATCCGGCTACCAAAAATTGAGGTGCGGATCCGACTACAAAAAATTAGGTGCGGATCCGGCTACCAAAAAATAGTTGCGGATCCGGCTACCAAATATATAGGTACGGATCCGGCTACCAAAAATTAGGTGCGGATCCGACTAGTTAGCCAGATTTTCGCCATCTTTGAAATTTTTCTTGACATAACCATATGTATGTAGCCCCCGAGCGTTGAGTCGGCTTGCTCCAAGGAGACTCGATGCTCAGAAACTTAGCCCCCAAGCGTCAAGGTGGAAATTTTTCGGTTAGTTGCTCCAAAGAGAACTTCATCGATGTAGCCCCCGAGCGCCAAGGTGAATTTACTTGAAAATCCGGCTTGGAGCTCTTAGAGTAGCTTTATCTTTATATGTGACTAAGGAATAGTGTAAATCCCAAGCATCTAGGCGGAAATTTCCAGCACTGATACTCGAAAGGAAACACACTTTTCACTTAAGATCAAAATCGCAGCCCCCGAGGGTTGGTTTCGGCTAAGCATAGCGGAATCAAGACTCAAGTTGCTTTTCCAGCTATGCATGCTACGGATCCGCCTAACCTTATCTCATATGGATCCGGCTAGCTTCCCCTGGGTTTCTCGTGATTGCTAGGTCTGCTTGAAATCACCTTAGTTCGAGGACTGTTGAAGGTCCAAGCATCATGTACCTGATATATAAACACAAAAACACATTTGTATTAAATTGTTTCTTTGACCATGTTCAACAAACAAATGTAAGGCGGAACAAAAACGGCCTTTGAACAAATGTTTTGAAGCTGAAACTATGCAGCGGTTGAACAATATAAAACTGTCAAGGCGAAAACAACTCGACTATCTTGAACAGTTAATGTAATTTATATGTTTTAAGCAAGTGCTGGTTTATCCGTTCTTCTGGTTTATATGCTTGACTTTTCGCGAGACGGCGAACTTTAAACACAGAACATCTGCTGAGGCGATAGCGCTTAATAGCGAAACAATCAAGAACCTCAGAAACAGAGGCCGGTTTTAAGTACCGAAATGTCACTACTAAGAAATCCACATGTAAACAACAGAAAACGTGTAGGCCAGAAAACTCAAGCTAACGCCCGAAGGCGGAAATTTTGTAGCGTACTGGAGCCTTAGGCGGCAAAAACAGTACAAAGTTCTTCACGAGCGCGAGGCAAATCGTGGAAAAGATATGACCAACAGCGAAAGCGGTAAAAGACTCAGGATATGAGTGAACCAATCTTAATCTCATGATCATAAAATTTTAAATATAAATAAGGACTTAGCTGTTTGGAGCGGAGTCAACGTTGGTCGTGGCGATTTTTCTTCGGCGTTCCGTCGAGCCGGTGCGAGATTGATTATCGCGGTGGTCCTGTAGGTGCGGATTCGATCACCAAAATATAGGTGCGGATCCGGCTATCAGCAATTAGGTGCGGATCCACCTACCAAAATTTAGGTGTGGATCCGACTTCCAAAAATTTAGGTACGGATCCACCTACCAAAATTTTGGTATGGATCCGGCTACAAGAACATAGGTGCGGATCCGACTACCAAAAATAGGTATGGATCCGGCTCCCAAAAAATATAGGTGCGGATCCGACTACCAAAAATTGGTATGGATCCGACTACCAAAAACGTAGGCGCGGATCCGGCAACCAAAAATATAGGTGCGGATCCGACTATCAAAAACATAGGCACGGATCCGGCAACAAAAAATATAGGTGCGGATCTGACTACCAAAAACGTAGGCGCGGATCCGGCAACCAAAAATATAGGTGCGGATCCGACTACCAAAACCAGGATTTGAATTTTTCAGATCTAAGGCGGAATCTTCCCTAGGAAGCTCCTGCGACTCACATCGGATCTTCGCGACGGTGTCCAGCTCAGCAGCGGACGCGTCAGCGTTACTTACCAGTGCGTTTCCGTCGAAATCGACGGTCTCGCCGATGAAGATGTGGATGCCGCCGATTGGGACGATGGAGAGCTTGACGGGGTTTGACCTAGCCGGAATCCGGATTCGTCCGGAGGGACGATCGGAAAATTCCCGGCGTAGAGTACACGCCCCACAGTGATCGAGTCGTCGTAGCTTCCCATGGCGGAGCCCTCCCGGTTCCGGCCTCCAGACGCCTCAGGCCCCACGGTGGGCGCCAACTGTCGTTGCCTAATCGACAATACCTCGGAGGAGGGATCCTCACGAGGGGAGAAGAAGTAGGGGCCATAGGGCGGAGTGCACACGGGACGGTGGTACGCGAGTTACCCAGCTTCGGAACACCTGCACGATGGCAGGGCCTACTGCTGCTTGTCTGGAATTATCTGGGCGCTTGCGCGTTGTTACAATGGTTGTGGTTGTCTCGTGTCTAGCTCGAGATCTCCCTTAGGGCTCCCGGGATCCGGCTTATAAAGGCGCACAGATCTAGGGTTTACATGGAGAGTCCTACCCGGAATACAAGTTGCCTAACTACGGTACAATGTCTTGCCGTGTACGTCAAGGATCCACCTATGCCTAACTTGTCGTCATGGATCCGGCTTCCTTCATGGGTCTTCACGGATCTGACTCCTGGCATAGACCTCTTCGGATCCGGGTACCTCTGTAGGTCGGTTCGGATCCGGGTACCTCTGTAGGGCGGTTCGGATCCGGCTCCTTGTTCCTGGGCTAGACATCTTCCATCTTGATCAACAGCAACTGGGCCGCCCGGTGGGCCATATGCCATCACCACCATCTTTGGGCCACCCGGGCTTGCCGGAATCGGACCATGTCGATGGTATACCTATGAAGTATATCCACAACAGCTTGGTGATGATCAGTAGGCTAAGGTGAGTTCATTTGACATGGTGAGGGTGACCAGAGAAGTAGGATAGCTAGGGTTGGCATGGTGGTGTCCAAATCAATGGCATGGGCTTGGCATGATCTTGTTGTGCATGAATTTGGTGTAACCAAGGTGCTGCAAGCTTGAGAGGGGTGAGATGAGTGTGTGTGACATGGTGTACCAGGTTGGAGAGGCTAAATGTGTGCACAAAGAAATAATCCCAAAAGTGTATGTGGTACATGTGATGAGTGGCAATCATGAGCATGGTGATCATGGCTAAGGTGGTGTCACTTCTTGGATGTGCTTTCAGAGTACATGGTGTACTATCAAGGAGTACAAGGGAGAGAGAGGGAAAAGCATAAAGTGAGGGTAAAGTGCATTGTACCTTGATTCCCCTTTATGTGTACCTCCCATTTCTAAAGTAATGATCTCCCTTGTATTTTCTTTTGCTCAAATTTCTGCATGGATATGTTCTAAATGATGTTGGACAACTATGTGTGGCATTGGTTCGAAATTTGGAGAGGTTTTGTGAAAATTCAAATAGTGGAGGGAATCTAGAATTTGTTTCAAGGTGGCATCTTGGCTTGAATAAATGGAGCAATGGTCAAAGCTTTGGTCAAAGTGGTCAACACTAAAAATGTTCATATTGATGAGGTCTTGGATGAGGTGCAAAGAGTTGGCAGGTTTTGGTTTGAAAATTTCTTAATAGAGGGCTCAAAGTGGGTAAGATATTAAAATTGTCAGTTTTGACCATTAGTGTATGTAAGCTCATTTTGATTTCATATTTGATTTGAGTTGAGTTTCTTTGGTTCCAAATGTGTTAATAAGTGTTTATTAACCATTTCCAACCAATGGGGCAAGCCAAGAGGGTCTAGGTTAAAGATTTGCAA
Organism: Lolium rigidum; assembly: GCF_022539505.1. NCBI lineage: Eukaryota > Viridiplantae > Streptophyta > Magnoliopsida > Poales > Poaceae > Lolium > Lolium rigidum. The sequence goes on from NC_061510.1 coordinate 403,539,549, forward strand.
AATTGGCCATAGCCACATATGTGATGAAGTGCATTTTTCTTAGTTTCTTATTTTATTTTTCTTTGCTTCACTTAGGCATAGTTTAGGGTTTATTTAGTATTTGATTAGGTCTAGAGATGGTCTCACACCATTTGGGCAAAGTAGGAGTGCATAGAACAAGATTTGATAAAATGGCTAAGTGCCACATATGCTTCTATGCATATGTTTAATTTTCTTTTATTTCTTTTTGTTTCACCTTGGTTTTGATTGGGGAAGTACTAGATGAAGTTTGTTGATGTTTTCAAAACATCTAAACAAGGTAGAAAGGTCTAATTAGAAGTTTCACAAAAATAGTCATAGGCACATAGGCCTTTTTCTTATTTAATTTCTTTAATTTGACTTGGGTGTGAAAAGAGGGGTGAGGTTTAGGGTTTAAGATCATTTCAAAATACTTTAACAAGCAATCATGGCAATAGCACAAGAATTAAGCAAGATCACTATGTATCAAACTTAATTTAATGAAAGTTTTTGTTGGTTCCAAAATTTGGAAAAAAGGGAAATTCATTTGTTTTGTTTTGAAATTTTTGGGATGTTACACGCGACTCTCTTTCTTATTTTAGCCCTCGGCCGGATCATCGAAAAAATCGAGTACGTCGTCGTCAAAGCGTGGCGCAACCAAGACGCTCAAACAAGGAGAAACATATACCATCGAGGTTGTCGACAGTGCAACCGGCAGGCCGCTGGAGCCCCAGAAGCACGCCACCAAGTTTATCAACCAATGCGGAGCCGTTGTTAGAGACAACGTCTCGATCACCCTCCAGGAGTGGCATGAGCCAAAGAAGGCACGTCTTGGTTTCACTTTTGTCGACAAGAGAACTAAAAAGGATTGCTTTAAAAAGCTTATGGAACATTTCATCCTACCTCCGGAATACCACAAATTCGATGAGGAGGGTAACAAGATTCAGGAAAACAAGGAGAGGAGGAGGCTAGTCAAACACTTCGCTCTTGTTAAGATGGGCGAAACATTCCGGAAATTCAAGCAAAATTTAGCCCGTGACTATGTCAAACAGAACAAGACTCCGGATTTCAAAGGACAGTATGAGAGACTTCAACATGATTGGCCAGAATTTGTGAAGCAGAAGAAATCGGAGCATTTCATTGAAATATCGAAAAAAATAAGGACAATGCGGCTAAGAAGGAGTACAATCATGTTATGGGGCCAGGAGGGTATCGCTTTTGGGAGCCTAAGTGGGAGAAGATGGAGAACGAGCTGAGGAGGCGAGGAATCCGTCCAGGTACGGAGGGATGGGACCGAAGGGCCAAAAGCTGGTGGTACGGGCCGGCATGGGGGAACGCTAGACCCGGAGACAGGGGCGTGTGTTTACGGGAACAAAATGTTTAAACCCACCCAAGCCCTTATTGACGCAATGAGGGATGCTCAAGAGGGGAAGATCAAGTTCAACAGAGAGAACGACGCGCTGACAAGAGCCCTCGGGAATCCTGAACACGGAGGACGTGTACGAGGCATGGCCGGGAACATTCCGTGGAAAGTAGGGTTCTCCCAGGACGATGACCCGTACGGTTACAGAAGTCGTAAGAGAAAGTCGGATCGGGATGCAGATGTTGTGGCGCGGTTGGCATCGGAAGTCGATGAGATGAAGAAAACCCTGACTATACTAGTACAGGAGAGATCGGCAGCTGGGACACATGAAGATCATCCAGCGGATCTCGGAAGCCAGCAGCGGAGAAGCAGCATGGCTTCCACGGAGGTCCAGCCGGCTACTGATGCACCGGAGATCCATATTACTGCACCGGAGCATCCTCGCTACCCCGTGGACGATGTAAAGGAGATGAAAGAATGTCATCTGCATTATCCTACTGGGAACATGTCCACGAAGGTAGCCATCGGCGATGCTTTACCATGTGAGCACTGGAGCACTCCACCACAACAACCCCATTCCAGATGGCTATGCTCGTGTCACGGTGGAGGAAATAGTCCCGGGGTTAGAGGACCCGGAGATTGACATTGCTACACCCGAAGGGGAGAGAAGACTTGGAGGTGTCAAGCGCCAGTTTATTCTCTGGAAAAAGAAGTTTATCAAGTTTCCAGACGAGGCGCCAAGGCGAACAAGTCCACCCCCCTCCGGTGGTGGTGGCGGCGGCGGCGGTGGTGGTTCACCTAGTACACCTCCTTCACGTCAGCCAACGCCGCCCCCCAATTCACCTCCGGCGGGTAAGCAGACGCCGCCCCCCAGTCCTCGTCCGGCGGGTGATCAGACGCCGCCCCCCAATCCACCTCCGGCGAAGAAGCAGAAGCAGTCTTGGGTTATTAACCCGGATCCTTATGTACCTACAACCACAAAGATACCAGAGCCATCACTGAAGACTCTCCCCACAAGGCCTTGGGAACGTAGTGCCGAGGAAGTCGACGCACACGCGTCTGCTGATTATGAGAAATGGAAGGCAGACTGCAAGAAGAAAAGAGAGCCCGAGCCCAAGCAAGTATTTTCTGAGAAGGAAAAGTGCTGGGCTAAGTCATTTTTGAACACACCGTCCCAGGCCGCGAAGAATCTGCCTGACGACTATGAACGTGAACTTCGTAGGCAAGCACTCGCGGTCAAGAGGAACCAAGAGTTGGCGGAGAAGCAGGAGGAGGCCGAGAAAGAATTAGAAAGCAAAAAAGGGGGGAAACAAGTTGCCCAGCTCGGGGAACAAAGTAAACAATCGATCGCCCCGCTCATAGTGAAAGCCGCCGGTCCGGACGATGCCCCCGATATCATAGCAGCTGCGGCAGCTGCGGGATTGACTGTAGCGAGTGCCACAGAACAAGCGGCCAACTTAGGTCTGACTCTTCGTGCACTGTTAGGCCTTGATGAGGCGCCAATGAAGGACGTAGTATTTACATATGTGCCGAATGGTCCTCTCGTCGAGCCTGCGCAGGAAGAGGATCTACCTCGACAAATGAAAGGTCTGCTAAATTGGTACAAGGGTTACATAAAACTTAAAAACGCCAGAGAATATATTTATGCGGAAGTTAGACATGAGCATCACTTCGAACATTACTATATAACAATTCATCGGAGTGAATTGTTCCAGCTGTTCAATCTGCGCGAGCTCGACAAAGCTATCATCAGTTGCTATGTTCTGTAAGTGATTTATTAATTTCTACCCCATCTCGTTCATTGCCTGCACTATAAATATATATATTGTCCTAACTATCTTGTTGTGTACGCTATTATGCAGAATGAAGAAGCGGGAAATGCGAATAAGGTGCATCCATGATATTGGGTTCATTGACCCACAAATCGTTAATTCATATGTGTTAGAACACCACCCCACCGACGTGGAGGATGACCTGTGGCGGTTTCTTATAAAACAGGAACTCAAAAGTGATATTCTATTTCCTTACCATTTTGGGTGAGTGTTTCTGTCTTGAGCACATTCTCTTTTGTTTACTCCATGCATGGTATGTGGCTAATCGATGAGTTATGCATGATCGTGCATGTATCGTGTCCGCAGGTTCCACTGGATTCTCGCTAGTAATTCAAATTCAGAACTCCACAGTTCTCGTCCACGACTCTCTGAATATGGATCCGAAGCATTGGGCCGACATGAGAAAAATGATGCAAAAGTAATTATTTTCATTCGTTTGTGCTCTATATCGATCGACCTATTTCGTTCATCATTTCCTAATATCAAGTAACTAATTAATAACTCTCTTGTTCATTTAATTTTCTTTGCCTCGTAGGGTTTGGAGACGGTTCGTAGATCAAAAGGTCGGTGAATTCAAAAAAGAGCTAAAATTTAAAAGGGCAAAGACTGCGACTGGTGATATTCAGCCACCGGGGACCAATCTATGTGGATACTATGTTTGTGAGAGGATCCGGAGATACACCACTGAGCGGCAGCCGTCTGAGAACAACATCAAGAGGAATAACCTCCGGACGACGCTTAGTCCAGAAGCTCGCTTCCGACCACTTCAAGAGGAACTAGCTGGATGGTTCGCGAGGGAAGTCATCGATCCTAGAGGAGAACACTATGTAGAGGACGTAGAACTTTATATGCACTAAATTATGTATGGAAACTTGTTCAAAATTGTATATGGTCATCCGATATTGAATATATATTGTATATTCCTCTTGAATTCTTTTTGGTTATAATTTCAAATTTGTTTGAAATTGTACATTCATATGCATGTATGTAGTACCGTAGAATATGTGAAACTCCTTCAAAATTAAAATAAAACACAAAAGAAAATAAAACAATACAAATTAAAAAGAAACCAGGTTTAGGGGGGGGCTAAAACCCTAAACCTGCGGCGGCCTTTAGTCGCGGTTGGCCAGGAGAACCGCGACTAAAGGTCCTCCGCCCCGAAGGACTGCTGGCGGCCACGTGGACGCGCCTTTAGTCGGGGTTCGTAAGGAACCGCGACTAAAGGGGGGGGGCTTTAGTCGCGCTTGGTTGGTCGCGGTTGCGCAACCGCGACCAATGGCAGTTGCGAACCGCGACCGATGGCCTTTTTTCTACCAGTGTAACTTGATGGCCCACTAGGAGACCCACCCGGCCGCCTCTTGATTCTGGATTATGTCAGACAAGGGGTCACCACAAAGACGACATGCTCCTGGAAGCATGATGAGTGGCCGCTATCTAGCTTTGTTTGCTTAGGCTAAATTTGATACTCTTGTTCTTATCCTAGACCAAGTGAATCATGAATCAAAAATTAAACTTTGAAATACCATAAGTGAAATAGTTGTAAGGTAAAAACTTGGGATAGGATCATTAAGCATAAAGTAACATGTAATAGTGCCTTGCTCATGAAGAGCTTTGCATTAGGGTGGTTTGCAAGAATATCAGCTTGCCTTGGTTGGGATAGGAATCAAATTTTTCCTCCTCCTCTTGAGAGTAGCCCTCCTCCTCCTGGTATTCCTCGGTACTAGCGTCTATACACGAATACAAGGGATACAATCACCACACAAACTTAACAGGCTAACTAAACACAACAAAGGTTCACACAAGCCTAAGCTAGCATCACATCTTTATCAACATGGTGATTGACTAAATTTTATGTTAAAGAAAAATAATTTCCTCTCATTATAAATATTGATTATTATTTCTATTTATTTCTTTGGAGAAATAATTTCCTCTCATTGAATCTTATTAGGATTTAATATCTTCAAATAATAATAAGGTATGAAATATATGTTGACCAAGTTCAACACTTCATATCTATTATTTGGGAGTATGATTTAAATGAGGGCTATACCTCATGCATTTTAATAATAGCATGGTAATGATTTAATATCTCTAAGTAACAAAGCATGAGGTTTATTAGACCAAGGTCATTACCTCTCTTTGAATTACTTAGGATCGTAATTTAAATTAGAGAGTAGCTCTCATACTATGTAAACAATTAATTTGGGATGATTTAAATGCACTAGAAATGGCCACATAGCCATTATGTTGCTCTAGTCCATGATCATACAAACAACTATGTTATGTTTATGCAGAAACAATTAGAGTATGTCAAATGAGATTTATGAGAGTTGGAATCAACTCAAAATCAATTTTAGATAATTTTTAATAATTATTTGAAGTTTGAAAAGGCCATGCCTTGTTATTTTTGTTATTTGAATTCTGCAAATAATCTGCAAGTGAGACCAGTGGAGTTGTGTCGATATTTTTACAAGCTTTCCAAATATATAAAATTTACTAAATTTGGTTCAGTGGATTTTATTCTATTTATATTTGAAAATGCATCTTCAAAGGAATTCGAAATAAACATAAAATCCAGATTTGAATTGATGGGCTTGGCGGGAAGGCTAGGTGGGCTAAACGGGCGAAAAAGAAATGGGCCGGCCCAGCAGGGTAACTCACACGCGCGGGCCACCTGACAGGGTGGGTTCCACCTGTCAGCGCCTGTTTCTCAGCGAAACGGTACGAGGCGCGTGGGACGTTGGATTAGAACACGATCGTGTGGTGCACGATCGTCGTCTTCTCTGGCGAGAAGCCGAGGCTCTGGCGGCAAGCCTAGGGGGTCGGAGGGCCTACCGGCGTTCCCGCGGTCGAGGGCGAGGTGCGCGGCGACGTTGGCGAGGGTGAGGAAGCTCCTGGTACCGGCGGCGAGGCTTGGGGCAGCTCTAATCAGCGGCGGCAACCTCCGGGTACTGGCGGCTCCGATCTTCAAATTGCGGCGACTCCGGCGATGATCGAGATAGCTATTGGTGCGAGGAGAAGCAGTGAAGGGAGGGGAGTGAGATGGTGTGAAGGATTGGGTGGAGGGGGTGCTCTATTTATAGGGCCAAGGGGGTGCCGTGGGTGCTGTGAGAGGTCGTCGACGGTGCGGCGTCTCCGGCGTGTGAAAGGGCAAGGTGAGTACTGCACTCGATGGGTGGCGGTATGGCGATGCTCAACCCGCTTTCGGCGCTGCAAAAGCTTGACGGGATCGAGCAAGAGCTTGTGATGATTGCTGCGGTACTGCGGCTCTTTTCGGACGAGGACGACGGCGACATGGCTCCTGCGCGTGATGGAGTGTGTCTAGCAGCTAGAGGAGAGGGAGGGGGTGCTCGTTGCAGTGGTAGGGATGCAGGAGAGGACTGAGTCGACGGGGCGTTGCCACGCTCTGGCGCGTCCAGTGCGCGCTCACCGCATGCCTGGCATGCCCTGGCATGGTACTGGGCGCGTCTGCCTTGGCCAATGCCGTGCTCGCGCGCGCTTGGGCTGTGCACCGTGGTGATCATGGAGTGCATGGCGTGCTTCAGGACAAAGTGAGAGAGAGAGAGGGGAGAGCCAGAGAAAGAAAGGGCAAGCTGGCCGGCATGGGCATGGCATGGCATAGTTTAGTCTTTCTCCACTCTTTAATCAGCAAGGGCAAGGACTGGCAGTGATGCAGATGTCCTAGATGAGCAATGATCATCAAAGATCAAAAGAGGTTTAGGCCAAAATATGTTGTGTAATAGGATGTGTGTAGTTTCTGAAATATTGCCTGCAAGGTGTTTGAGGAAATGGCCGCATGAAGAATTTCTTCGAATTTTTAAATTCTTTTTGGTGCAACTCATTTATATAATTAATGTGATAGAATGGTGGTGGTGGTATTCATTTTGGTGTTGATTTGCAGAGTTTCAAAAATGTGGTCATCTTCACTTTACTCTCATATAGCATCTTGTCCTATTTAACATGGTCAACCTAGGCAGAGTCAACACTTGTGGTCAACATCAAAGTTGTTCATATTGACATGAACTTGGATGAGGTGAAAAGAAGTAGAGGTGTTTAGTTTATGAATCTTCCAAACCAGGGGTGCAAAGAGGGCAACATTTTATAAATGGGCAATTTGACCATTATCATATTGTTATCACCAGATTTTAACCGGATCAAGAGATGGGCCGTGATGAAGATGGGCTTGAAGGATTTACACGTGGAATGTCTCTGAGTCGGCCTTGTACGTGAATTTGGGCTGTGCTTCCCGTGTATCTGTACATTATAGTAGATTGCATCTTAGTTTAGAATTAAGAAATAGAGTTTGGCTCGTACACGGTTAGGTGTACTTCCAAAGATAGAAAGTCTACGGACTATAGATATGTACCTAGGGTTATTGAGAAAGGAGGACGACCACGTTCACAACAAACACAAACCAGGCGCATCGCCACCCCTTGTTTCGAGGGTTTCTTCCGGGTAAGCATCATGCTGCCTAGATCGCATCTTGCGATCTAGGCAGTATACGTTTATTCGTTATCTGGTATTGCTCGTGCTGAAGCATTGTTGATGGCGAGCAATACTGTTTATCTTAGGTGTTTTGGGGCTTGCATTGATGTTCTTACGATCTGCTTGCTTAGCTACGCTGCCCCTCGATATCTAGCTGCCCTTACACCTATCTTAGGTGTAAGGGCAGCGCCTTGCTTTGTCTTTATTTAGTAGATTTGATCTGTTACGGTTGCTCCTTGTTCTTCAAAGATTAGTTTAATATCTGCATAGTTAGGCCTTGCAAACGGGTTCAACGATCCAGTAGCGCGTAGGGTACGGTTTGCTGATCCTAGAAGGGATGTTCCGGGAATCGACACCATGTTGGTTTTTAGGCCTCATCTAGGGTTGGTTTTCTGTTATCCTACGTGTCTGCCAGGCTCAATCACGTGTAGGATGTTCCGGTTATGCGGTGAAAACCATAAACTGTCGTAGATCTAATTAGCTTAGTATTGATAAAGCAAGAAACCCATGTTATTGCATATCTAACATGAACCATGGGTTGATCGGCTCCTTGAGCCGATCTACAGGTTAACCTGAGAGCCGATCGAGGCTCGTTTAATGTTTACGTGTCTACCATGCAGGAAATTAATCGAAGCAATCCAGCACCTTCCTGACCAGGTATAGGTCAGGTGGCACGCCCTTGCATCCGTCAGGACGTGTGCCAGAGCACTGCGGGCCGTTGACCGAGGTACCAAGGCCCACCAGCAGCCTTGGGAGCCTCCCGGCTCTTCGTGTTGCTTAACCGCTGCCCGCCGGTGGGTTTTAGCAGGCAACACATTCTGGCACGCCCGGTGGGACACTCTACAACAACGGCGTCAACGTCTGCAACCGATGTGGCCGGCACACCAGTCACGTACGACAAGCTTACTGAGGACCATAAGAAGAATTATGATGCGATCAAGTCTCAGTTCGAAGCCGATCTCATCGGCTCTTTCGAGAGGACCCGTTCTCATGGCGTCAGGTGGAAGGGATTCTCACCTGAAGGCATGCTCGACGGGGTAGACCTGTCTCTCCCTTCAGAGGAACGCACCAGAGCTCTGCGCCAAGAAGTCAACTACATGGTGGCTCATTCCATGCACCGTTTTTCTGAGAGCCTGCTGAACTCTTTGGAGCGCATTGCGGTGCGTGTGGTGCAGGAAATCATGAAGCACCAGTACTCTCCTTCAGGACCTACCCTAGGGACTCATCAAGGAGAGATACCACTCTACACTAGACCGCATATGCCGTTCACGCTTGCCGCCTCAGAGCAACAGGTTTCACCGGCATACGTCGTTTACAAGCTTGGAGGCGATCCTGGAGATTGCCAATTCCTGTCTGAGCCGCCCAAAGAGATCCCGCATTGATATGTGTGCCCCCTACGTGTCTGACTGCAACAACTTCGCGCGCACAAACCAGGTTGCAGCGGCAGGGATTTCCGCAGGAGGAGTTTCTGGAGCAGAGGCCGAGAAACAGGCGTGGCTAGCTAAATATGCCACCGGAACGAGTCATGAAAGTTCGGCCCCTGCAGCACAAACAGTGGAACAGATCAGTACAATCTTGAGAGACCAATTTGGCATCCTGCCAAAGAGGAGGACAATCGGCTATTCCAAGCCGTACCCCAATGAATATGATTTGATTCCACTGCCACCCAAATATCGGCTCCCTGATTTCTCTAAGTTCAGTGGGTCAGAAGGATCTAGCTCAATTGAGCACGTGAGCCGATATTTGGCACAACTGGGCATGATCTCAGCATCAGACCAGTTACGTGTGAGATTTTTATCGCAGTCTCTCACTGGACCAGCTTTTGGGTGGTACACATCGTTGCCACCAGATTCAGTCCGGACCTGGAAGCAGCTCGAAGAGCAGTTCCACGTGCAATATCACTCAGAGGCTACCGAAGCTGGCATTGCCGATCTCACGCAGGTACGGCAGAAGCGAGGAGAAACGGTGTCAGAGTACATTCAACGCTTCAGGACTGTCAGGAACCAATGTTATTCGGTTCGTTTGAATGAAAAAGAAGTGGTCGAGCTGGCAGCGTTGGGCCTCGCCGCGCCGCTCAAGGATATGGCTTCGCAAGCAGATTACAACTCACTGGCGCACATGGCCCAGAAGTTAACTTTGTATGAGCAGCGCCATCCAGAGTTGTACCAGGACAAGTTCATCAAGCGCCCGGTCACCTTGGTCGAGACAGCAGAGGTTGAGGACCCTGAAGACCAGGAAGTAGCCGTGGCTGAATGGGCTCGGGGGGCAGTCCCTGTGTCCTGCAAATGGGTGAAGCCACAAGGGCCTGCAAGAGGGTTTGACTTCGACATAAGCAAAGTTGAGCAGATTTTCGATTTGTTGCTCAAGGAGAAACAGCTGAAGTTACCCGAAGGCCATAAAATCCCTACGGCGCAAGAGATGAATGGGAGACCATACTGCAAGTGGCACCACTCGTTCTCCCACACCACCAATGACTGCAAAGAACTGCGTAAGCAAATCCAATCGACGATAGAACAAGGCCGTTTGATCTTCAATCAGTTCGCCATGAAAGTGGACACACACCCGTTTCCGAGCGTCAACATGGTGGAGCTAGGTCACCCCGTGCAGCGTTAGCCAGGATTCTCATTTGATATTAACATGGCAGGGCCTGTGCACCACCACGGCAATGACAAAGAAGAAAACGGTCACTCCCGTGGCAAGGATAAAGAGGAGGCCGGTCCGCGCGACCAGTGCCGACAGGAGGATAAACGGTACGTCACCGAGGAACAAGTGAGAAGCGTGCGGTACCAATGACCACTTTCCGCACACCTCCTTAACAAATATGAGCATCAGTACGACCACCGTCGGCGATACGATACAGATGACAAAAGATATCGTCGGTCTGATGCAGACAACAGAGAATCTCGTCGGTATGATAACGACGACGAGGGATATGAACGCCGCGCTTATGGGAGGTCAAGGGAGCAAGAAGACGTAGACAGACACTGGGATTGTCCGTTCTTCAGGCATTGCTGGGATTCAGGAATGAGCCGATTGCCCACTATCGACAACTGCCCGGAATGCAGACGACAGAAGAAGGACAAGGGAGACGTTTCAGTATTCAGGCGTTTAGGGCCTCTCCCATCCCAGAGCAGAAAAGCTGAGTCATCTCAAGGGGAAGACTTCGAGGAGTCAGATGACGAAGAAGAAGATAGATACCACCGGCCAAGGTGGTGCCCTGATGGATTCAGTCACTCCCAGAAGCGCAGGGTGCAACGACTACGTAGTCTGGAGGAAGCCGAGGTACAATACCTATACACGTTGAGGAAAGCTCGGCCCGATCTGGCCGTGAAAATTCAGCAAACGTTGGAGGCGGATACACGTCCACCAAAGAAGGAATGGCGCCCCAAGCAAGCAAAAGCCGATGCAAAGGCATCGGCTGGCACAAACATGGTATTCATACTTCCGTCGGAGTTTTGTGCTCCAAGGATCGAAGAAGTGCCAGTAGCTCAGTTGGACTGTGGCCCACGGCCAGTAGTCTTTGAAAAGCCACAAGAGAGGAGCTACAAACACTTGAAGGCCCTGTACCTAAGAGGTTACATCAACGGGCAGCCTGTCGACAAAAAGCGAAGATCTCATCTCAAGCATGTCACGTAGTCGTGGAGTACAGATAAGGTGTAAACCTTCATTGTGCAATACAATTGCGAAGGAGGCCAATTCCAGCAATCGGCCAAAATTATCCTTACCATACGTTGCCTATGGTCAGCATCGATCTAGCAATCGGCTCATAGATGGCTAGAAAGCCGATATCTTCAATTACTTGAAAGATTCGGCTCGGGGGGCATACACGCATAAGGTACAAAGCTACGAAGTATGTACCCAGGAGCTGATTCAAAAATAGATCGGCCAGTAAAAAATCAAAAAATGATAAAAAATTTAAGTACAGCCGATGCTCAGACATCGACTTTAGAATAAAAAAGCCGATGCACAGCCATCGACTCAAGAAGTACAAGTTGTTACAAACAGAGGTACAGGCTCAGTGGAGCGGTAATTAGATTACATGGAGGAGCTCTACTGAAGGAATGCCTCAAGGGCACGGAGTGCGGTAACACGAACACGATCCAACTCGGCGATCTCGGCCTCGTCGTCTTCGTCCTGGCCTGTCACCAGCTTTTTGTTCAAGGCGCGAATCTTGGCCAGCTCAGTCTTCAGTTCAGCTTTGAGGCCTTCTGCTTCCTCGTGGGAGCGGGCAATAAGAGCTTCCTTATCTTGGATGAGCTGCTTGGTTACCCGGACCCTCTCTTCAAGGTCTTCCAACTCCTTTCGCAAGGTCTCAAGTTCAGCAGTGCTGACAGAGGTGTCAGTTTTGGCATCCAAAGCTGCCTTTTTTTCGTTAAGCCGCTGACACTTGTTTGCAATATCGGCTTTTAATGGAAGCTGGGCGTGGCGTAAGCTGATTCTCTGACGAGCCAAGGTTACCCTTGACTTGTAAGCAGACAGGGTCACAACTGGCCAGAGCTTCACCTGCAACGTCACCGGGAGATGAGGCTGAATGTCTGCAAGAATGCTCTTTATTTCCACGGTATCTTCAACCAATGTTTCGATTGAGGAGGAGAGCAAGGCCTTGAGGTGTTGGAGTTGACCATGGGTAGCGCTGGGTCCCGACTCTTCACTTGCTTTAGAGGCAGCTGGTTCGATAAATTCAGGGTCGAACGTCAGCAAGCTTGAGAGGTCATAACCCTGACAAACAACAAGAACAACGTCAGTACACAGCGAAAAAGCAAGGAAGAGCTAAGGGAAGGAAGTGTACCTCTCCTAAGACCATAGGGGCAGCTGATGAAGAGGCGATCGGCTCTTGTGTTTCTGCTGAGGGTTTGGCCAAGGTAGCAGCCTTGTCAGCTCCGCTTTTGCAGGTTGCTAGGTCCAGGGTGGTGGATGGCATTACTACCTCCTCGGCTTCTCCACTGGAGGTGTCATCAGTCTGTAAAGGAAGTGGTTAGCCGATAGGAACAGCAATAGGTCAACACAAAATATGAGTCAAGGAGAATGTGGAGAGCAATTACATTCGAAATCTCCTGGTCTGATGAAGAGGTTTGGGGCGTCTTGCGAGCTCTCTTGATGCATCAGCTCTTTGTGCGAAGACCACCCTTTCGTGTTTTAGGTGAAGCCTGGGAAGCAGCAGGTTCGGGAGCTGACCTTTTCTTGGAAGCCGACGGTGGCAAGTCCGGCTGGCTCGGCGTGGTGTTCTTCCCGGAGTTGCCTAAGCTTGAGTCCCTTCGAATGGACTGTGTATCCTCACTAGAGTTCTCTTCAGTGGAGGTTTGTGAAGGAAATACGAGCATGTTGCAGAAACCGAGAAGGATAGATGAAATCAGCCAAGGCATGGATCAACTTACGTGCAAATTTGCCTGGGCTGGGGCAGGGCTTTGGCGCCTCAAGGTCTTCCTGACAGCTACTTTCCTCACGGATGTTCTCGCCGTGGCTGAGGCTCGGGGGGCAACCGGCCCAGAAGATACTCTGCTTTTAGAAGCCGATTTTTGTGAAATCGGCTGGCTCTGCATCACAACCTTTTTCAAGGATGGTGAGTTCTTGCAGAAGAGGACCACTGGAGCTGCTGGGAGGAATCTGAAAAGAGAGCCGTCATCGTGTGCAGGTTCTGGACCGTCTTGTTGCTGCAAGAAGATAGAGCAGGGTTATGAGGAGGAGGAAATTGTTGTAAATTTCGAGTTTTCTGAATAGTGGTACCTGGTCTGCAGGGATGTCGTACTCAGCATCAAGTTGTCTCAGCAAGGGTCCCAGAGCTCTCCTAAAGGCATGACTCTTCCACATTGACCACCAGGCCTCAAAACCATCGGTTGAAGAGGTAAAAGAGAGGTTGTGAGGAACAGGGATGGCTAGAGCATCAAAGAAAGAGTAACACCTCTGACCAGTGAGGATGTCAGGCAAGTCAGCTCTGCTCTCTGTTAAGTAGTGGAGAAATAAATGAGGAGACACCTGCCCAAGACCAAGCTGCCGGGCTGCTACGACCGGCTGATAGGATTCATAACCAGGTTTATAATCCTGTTGGAGGTGCTCATGCCCACTGGAAGAAAACAGAGACGAATCATGATGGAATATAATTGCCGGGTGCTGGCGTCATCGGCAAAGCTGTCTAGCCTGAAGGAGACGGGATTCTCAAAATGCTCAGACTCCGTGTAAGGAAAGAAGAGGGGATTGTCCAGGCCTTGGAAGAAGATGCTGAACCATTTTGAGGCTTCTTGGGGAATCAGCTTACTGCCTGGGAGGCTGTACAAAGCTTGGCCGTAGCTAGTGCATCGGATTTGCTTCCCAGTGGCATCTGGAAAGGTGCGAGTGGCCATACGAGGGAAGTTTGGGATGTGGTTCTGGAAGTATAGCTGAGCCCATAGCTGAATAAACCACCAAGGATCTCCTGTATTGAATGTGTTTTGGGAAAAAAGTTTGACAGACATCAGTTGGAGATATCGATAGACCTCTCCAAGGAACAGTTTGCCAATGCCAAGCTGGGTGCCCCTGGCAAGTTCATAGGCCAAGGAAAGGTAATTCTTGGTGGGAGCAAGGGAAGGGCCACAAAATTTGAAGTGCTCCAACCAGAGGTTTAGGAAGGCCGTGTGTTCTTTATCTGTTACAGGGCCTTTGTTTTTCATGTGGCGTCGAAGATAAGCACCCCAGTTTGTGCAGTCTGTTTTGGAAGAGAGCTTGAAAGGGACCTTTGGCAGCATAAAGGCAGAGGGGCTTGGGGATGCAATATCTAGACCAGTGATCATGGCTACGTCTAGTAGGGTTGGTGTCATGGGACCATGACCAAACATGAAGCAATTCAAAGCATCCGACCAAAAGTAGCCGATGGTTTTCGAAAGGTTTTCATGTTTTTCAAGGGGAGACAGTGATAAGGCTAAGGCATCGGCTATTCCCGTAGTTTCCCAGGTGGATTGGTGAGTTTTGGCTATCCTATTATACCATGAAACCCAATCTTCAGGAGGATTAGGCCAGGCTCGTAAGCAATCGGTCCAAGAAGATAGATCTAAGTTCTGGTTCACGAAGGGAATTCTATTGGCCTCGCATGAAATCAAATGAGCAGGACTCTCGGTAGAAGGAGGGCCAAGACAAAGAGAATTCGGAAGGGAAGGATGCGACAGCAGAATATCTGATACCTAAAAATTAATGACGGAATGAGACATTAATTCAGGTGTTTGCTGATAATGCCAACAGTATACTCGGATAGTGAGGAGCGGTTGGGGATTACCTTCAAGCCAGAGACCGTAGTGTTGGTGTTGAACGATTCCGCCATTGGATTCGCCGCGGAGTTGAGTCTGCGCGATTGGGATCTGAGAGTTGTGTGGCCGGAAGTTGGATCTGTGCGAGCGGCGATTTGGGGATCTGAGTTTGCTCTTGTAGGCGAGGGTTGCAGGTTACCGTTTGAATAGGCAACTGGGTTGGCCTTGCTTACGTTTTGTGATAAAGGACGATGTTATGCCATCGGCTCTTTGTGCGTTGACTCGCGTTGACAATCGACAAACGTTCTGTGGTAAAAGCCGATGTGCTGCCATCGGCTCTGTGCGCGTTGACTTGCGTTGACAATCGGCAAAATTAATATGGGAGCAAAAGTGACATAGAAACGTTTTCTTCATTGATAAAGGGGATTTTTACAAGGAAGAGCCGATTGCTCAGACGAGGAAGAACAAAAGAGAAGCCGATTACTACTACTACTAGTCCTACACTAGTAGTCC
The DNA here is from genome assembly GCF_022539505.1 of Lolium rigidum. NCBI lineage: Eukaryota > Viridiplantae > Streptophyta > Magnoliopsida > Poales > Poaceae > Lolium > Lolium rigidum. The sequence continues at coordinate 403,554,953 of NC_061510.1, forward strand.
TAGTCTACGGGCCGTCACTGCCCTCGTCGTCACCGTCGTGGCTGTCATCGGCGCTGCTGCTGGCGGGCTCCTCGTCGCTACTGCCTTAGCCCGCGGCAGAGGCCGTCTCCTCCTCCTCGTCGTCCTCGTCGTCGTCGTCGGCGTCCGACCCGAAGCAGAAGCGCTTCGCCGGCGGCTCGTCGGAGGAGGTGTCGCTCTCCTCTTCCTCTTCCTCTTCGGAGGTGGTGAAGTCGTCCCAGAAGAACAAGTCATCCTCGCTCTCCGCCTCCAGCTCCCCATCGACGAGGAACTGGAAGTCGTCTTCCCCGTCGGTCAAGGACTTGTCATCCTCGGACCAGACGAAGGAATCGTGATCTTCCTTGTCCCACGTCGTTGGGGCGAGGATATCGTGCGCCGCCAGCGAGCCCACTCTGGCGTCGGCTCGCGAGAGGAAGAGGATAGGGAGGAAAGACCCGATGTCCCAGAGGAGGAGGAGGAAGAAGACATGGCTGTAGAAGGGGGTTTTTTGGTGACTGGTACAGAGCAGGGGGATGAAGAAGTGAACTGCTCGATGCGGTTAAATAAAGGGGATATAGTGGGGATTCAATGTTGTGGTGGTTTCCGAGGACGTGGTGCCAAAACTATCGAATCGTGCAGAGAAGTTGAGAAGGCAAGGCATCATGATGAAGGATACTGCGACGGTTCTGCTCTGCCACGACGTGACCCTACGAAGAAAAAAACAGAGTGGTTTTGAAATTATCATTATTAAAACCAGGGGGGCATGTGTTATCACCAGATTTTAACCGGATCAAGAGATGGGCCGTGATGAAGATGGGCTTGAAGGATTTACACGTGGAATGTCTCTGAGTCGGCCTTGTACGTGAATTTGGGCTGTGCTGCCCGTGTATCTGTACATTATAGTAGATTGCATCTTAGTTTAGAATTAAGAAATAGAGTTTGGCTCGTACACGGTTAGGTGTACTTCCAAAGATAGAAAGTCTACGGACTATAAATATGTACCTAGGGTTATTGAGAAAGGAGGACGACCACGTTCACAAGAAACACAAACCAGGCGCATCGCCACCCCTTGTTTCGAGGGTTTCTTCCGGGTAAGCATCATGCTTCCTAGATCGCATCTTGCGATCTAGGCAGTATACGTTTATTCGTTATCTGGTATTGCTCGTGCTGAAGCGTTGTTGATGGCGAGCAATACTGTTTATCTTAGGTGTTTTGGGGCTTGCACACTACAAGAAAAGTTGCCATGGCCGACGAAGTTGAAGTCGCGCCGTGGTTGCTGGTGTACCATGGCCGACGATTTTTGGTCCCTCCGTGGTGCATGTCAAAACTTTGTTTTTCTCGTTTTTGAGGCCACCTAGCCCGACGAAAGCGGCCAAAACGTCGCGTATGGTTGCCCGGGACGTGGTGCATCGCGAATTCTCGGGTTCGCCGGCCGAGTCAACGCAAATCCGCACCGCCCAGGGATGTAGGGCCCAGATGGCAGCCTCTCTAGCATTGTTTTTTTCTCGATCGCGCCATCTCGTTCAACACTCTCCGATCGAGCCGTTTACGATGCAGGATCATGGGTCCCGCTTGTCATCCTCTATGAACCAAATTTCTTTCTTTTCTTGGATTTTTTTTGACCCCCTGATTTCTGGCTACTTCCTTTTTCTTTTGATCCCTTGCTTCCTTGGAAACGTTGAGACCGCTGCAGCTAAATGGGACCCGCATGTCATCCTCTATGAGCAATCAACTTTCTTTTCTTGGAGTTTTTTTTGGCACCTCATATTTGGTCACTTGCCTTTTTTTTCGATCCCCTGCCGCCTCTCAAACGGTGATACCGCTGTTGCTAAATGGGACCTGCATGTCATCCTCTATGTACTATAAAACTTTCTTTTCTTGGATTTTTTTTGGCACCTCATATTTGGTCACTTGCCTTTTTCTTTCGATCCCCCGCCGCCTCTCAAACGGTGATACCGCTGCTGCTAAATGGGACCCGCATGTCATCCTCTATGTACTATAAAACTTTCTTTTCTTGGATTTTTTGGCACCTCATATTTGGTCACTTGCCTTTTTCTTTTGATCCCCTGCCGCCTCTCAAACGGTGATACCGCTGCTCGCTAAATGGGACCCGCATGTCATCCTCTATGGACTATAAAACTTTCTTTTCTTGAATTATTTTTGGCTCCCGATATTTGGTCACTTGCCTTTTTCTTTCGATCCCCGCCGCCTCTCAAACGGTGAGACCGCTGCAGCTAAATGGGACCCGCATGTCATCCTCTATGAGCAATCAACTTTCTTTTCTTGGAGTTTTTTGGCACCTCATATTTGGTCACTTGCCTTTTTCTTTCGATCTCATGCCACGTTTGAAACGTTGAGGAACCTGCTGGCTCATGGGACCCGCATGTCATCCTCTATGTGCTATAAAATTTTCCTTTGTTGGATTTTTTCACCCTCTGATTTTTGGCTTGCCTTTTTCTTTTGATCCCCTGCCCCCTTTGAAACGTTGAGTAAGTTGTTGGCTCAAGGGACCCGCATGTCATCCTCTATGTCCATCAACTTTCTTTTCTTGGATTTTTTTCACCCCTAATTACTAGCTACTTTCTTTTTCTTTTGATCTCAAGCCGCATTACAAACATTGAGACCGTTGCTGCAAAATGGGACCCACATGTCATCCTCTATGTACAATAAATCTTGGATTATTTTTGGCTCCTGATATTTGGTCACTTACCTTTTTCTTTCGATCTCATGCCACCTTTGAAACGTTGAGTAAGCTGCTGGCTCATGGGTCCCGCATGTCATCCTCTACGAACAATAAAAGTTTCCTTTCTTGGAGTTATTTTTTACCCCTAATTTCTGGCTATTTGCCTTTTTCTTTTGATCCCCTGCTCCCTTTGAAACGATGAGGACGCTGTTGGCAGGTCGGTCCCACATGTCATCCTCTATGAACAATAAAAGTTTCCTTCGGTGGATTTATTTTTGACCCCTAATTAATTTCTGGCTATTTCCTTTTTTTCTTTTTATCCCCTGCTGCCTTGGAATTGTTGAGAATGTTGCTGCCTCATTTTTCTTTTGGTCCTGTGCCGCCTTGGAAACGTTGAGACCGCTGCTACAAAATGGGACCCGCATGTCATCCTCTATGTACAATAAAGTTTCTTTTCTTGGTTTATTTTTGGCTCCTGATATTATGTCACTTGGCTTTTTCTTTCGATCTCATGCCGACTTTGAAACGTTGAGGATGCTGCTGCCTCATGGTTCCCGCATGTCATTGTAGGATAACGTAGCATAGAAAACAAAAAATTTCCTACGGCGAACACGCAATCCAAGCCAAGATGCAATCTAGAAGACGGTAGCAACGAGGGGATTATCGAGTCTCACCCTTGAAGAGATTCCAAAGCCTACAAGATGAGGCTCTTGTTGCTGCGGTAGACGATCACTTGCCGCTTGCAAAAGCGCGTAGAAGATCTTGATCACGGCGCCACGAACGGGCAGCACCTCCGTACTCGGTCACACGTTCGGTTGTTGATGAAGACGACGTCCACCTCCCCGTTCCGGCGGGCAGCGGAAGTAGTAGCTCCTCTTGAATCCGACGAGCACGACGGCGTGGTGTCGGTGGCGGTGGAGAAATCCAGCGGAGCTTCGCTAAGCGTGCGGGATATGGTGGAGGAGCGGGGCGCTAGGGTTTGGGGAGAGGGGGTGGCCGGCCACTATAGGGGGCGGCCAAGGTGGTGGCTTTGGTGTGGCCGGCCCCCTCCCCTATGCCCCTCATTATATAGGTGGAAGCCCCAAGTGTTGGACTACAAGTCTCCGAATAAGACCCGAACCCAAAACCTTCCATATGGTGGGAAACCTTCCCAAGCTAGGATTCCCACTAGAGGTGGGAATTCCACCTACCATATGGGGGTGGCCGGCCCCTTAGGGGGAGTCCACTTGGGACTCCACCCCACTAGGGTTGGCCGGCCATGGAGGTGGAGTCCCATGTGGACTCCACCTTCCTAGGTGTGTTCTTTCGGACTTTTCTAGAACCTTCTAGAACCTTCCATAGAACCTTCCGAATCATTTTAATTCACATAAAATGACATCCTATATATGAATCTTATTCTCCGGACCATTCCGGAACTCCTCGTGATGTCCGGGATCTTAACCGGGACTCCGAACAAATATTCGAACTCCATTCCATATTCAAGTTCTACCATTTCAACATCCAACTTTAAGTGTGTCACCCTACGGTTCGCGAACTATGCGGACATGGTTGAGTACTCACTCCGACCAATAACCAATAGCGGGATCTGGAGATCCATAATGGCTCCCACATATTCAACGATGACTTTAGTGATCGAATGAACCATTCACATACGATACCAATTCCCTTTGTCACGCGATATTTTACTTGTCCGAGGTTTGATCATCGGTATCATACTATACCTTGTTCAACCTCGTCTCCTAACAAGTACTCTTTACTCGTACCGTGGTATGTGGTCTCTTATGAACTTATTCATATGCTTGCAAGACATTAGACGACATTCCACCGAGAGGGCCCAGAGTATATCTATCCGTCATCGGGATGGACAAATCCCACTGTTGATCCATATGCCTCAACTCATACTTTCCGGATACTTAATCCCACCTTTATAACCACCCATTTACGTAGTGGCGTTTGATGTAATCAAAGTACCTTTCCGGTATAAGTGATTTACATGATCTCATGGTCATAAGGACTAGGTAACTATGTAACGAAAGCTTATAGCAAATAACTTAATGACGTGATCTTATGCTACGCTTAATTGGGTGTGTCCATGATACGTCTCCAACGTATCGATAATTTCTTATGATCCATGCTACTTTATTGATGATACCTACATGTTTTATGCACATTATATGTCATATTTATGCATTTTCTGGAACTAACCTATTAACAAGATGCCGAAGTGCCAGTTCCCGTTTTCTGCTGTTTTTGGTTTCAGAAATCCTAGTAACGAAATATTCTCGGAATTGGACGAAATCAACGCCCAGGTTCCTATTTTGCCCGGAAGCATCCAGAACACCCGAGAGCCGCCAGAGGGGGGCCCTGTGGGCCCCAGATGACATGGTGGCGCGGCCCAGGCCCTGGCCGCGCCACCCTATGGTGTGGTCGCCTCGTTGACCCTCCTGCGCCGCCTCTTCGCCTATTTAAAGCCCCTGCATCGAAAACCCTTACGGAGGAAGCCACGATACGAGAAAAGTTCCAGAGCCGCCGTCATCGCGAAGCCAAGATCTGGGGGACAGGAGTCTCTGTTCCGGCACCCTGCCGGAGCGGGGAAGTGCCCCGGAAGGCTCCTCCATCGACACCGCTGCCATCTCCACCGCCATCTTCATCACCGCTGCTGCTCCCATGAGGAGGGAGTAGTTCTCCATCAAGGCTCGGGGCTGTACCGGTAGCTATGTGGTTCATCTCTCTCCTATGTAATTCAATACAATAATCTCATGAGCTGCCTTACATGATTGAGATTCATATGATGATGCTTGTAATCTAGATGTCATTATGCTAGTCAAGTGGGTTTTACTTATGTGATCTCTGGAGACTCCTTGTCCCACGTGTGTAAAGGTGACGAGTGTGTGCACCGTGTGGGTCTCTTAGGCTATATTTCACGAAGTACTTATTCACTGTTGAAGAGCGTAGTGAAGTGCTTATTTATATCTCTTGATGATTGCAATGTGTTTGTATCACAATTTATCTATGTGCTACTCTAGTGATGTGTTATTAAAGTAGTTTTATTCCTCCTGCATGTGTGCAAAGGTGACAGTGCGTGCACCGTGTTAGTACTTGGTTTATGCTATGATCATGATCTCTTGTAGATTGCGAAGTTAACTATTGCTATGATAATATTGATGTGATCTATTCCTCCTACATATGCATGAAGGTGACAGTGTGCATGCTATGCTAGTACTTGGTTTAGTCTTTTGATCTATCTTGCACTTAAGGTTACCTAAACATGAGCATTATTGTGGAGCTTGTTAACTCCGGCATTGAGGGTTCGTGTAATCCTACGCAATGTGTTCATCATCCAACAAAAGTGTAGAGTATGCATTTATCTATTCTGTTATGTGATCAATGTTGAGAGTGTCCACTAGTGAAAGTCTAATCCCTAGGCCTTGTTCCTAAATACTGCTGAGTTACTACTCGCTTGTTTACTTGTTTTACTCGTGTTACTACTGCTGCAATACTACCACCATCAACTACACGCCAGCAAGCTATTTTCTGGCACCGTTGCTACTGCTCATATATATTCATACCACCTGTATTTCACTATCTCTTCGCCGAACTAGTGCACCTATTTGGTGTGTTGGGGACACAAGAGACTTCTTGCTTTGTGGTTGCGGGGTTGCATGAGAGGGATATCTTTGACCTCTTCCTCCCTGAGTTCGATAAACCTTGGGTGATCCACTTAAGGGAAAACTTGCTGCTGTTCTACAAACCTCTGCACTTGGAGGCCCAACACTGTCTACAGGAAAAGGAGGGGGAAGTAGACATCAAGCTATTTTCTGGCGCCGTTGCCGGGGAGGAAAGGTAAAAGGTACTCACACTCCGGACCTCGGCTACTAAGCTATTTTCCGGCGCCGTTGTAAGTACTCAAAGCTATTTCCTTTAGACTCTGCAATTGCGACATTTGGTTTCTTGTTTACACTAGTTAGGCATAATGGAAAACAACAAAAATATGAGAGATCTTTATGAACTTTATCTTGAATTAGGACATGATGTGTTTGAAGAAAGAATTAAGAAACCCATGGAACTTTATATGCATGCTAATGGGAATGTTATTACTATGAATGCTTTGAACACCATTGTTGCTAATGCTATGGAAAATTCTAAGCTTGGGGAAGCCGGCTTTGATGAGCATGATATTTTTAGTCCCCCAAGCATTGAGGAGAAAATTTACTTTGATGATACTTTGCCTCCCATTTATGATGATTATGATGATAGTAGTCTTTTGTTACCACCTGTTATGGAGGATAAATTTGATTATGATTACAATATACCTCCTATATTTGATAGCTACTTTGTTGAATTTGCTCCCACTACAATTAATAAGAATGACTATGCTTATGTTGGGAGTAGTAATTATTTTATGCATGAGACTCATGATAAGAATGCTTTATGTGATAGTTATATTGTTGAGTTTGCTCATGTTGCTACTGAAAGTTATTATGAGAGAGGAAAATATGGTTGTAATTTTCATGTTACTAAAACACCTCTCTATGTGCTGAAATTTTTGAAGCTACACTTGTTTTATCTTCCTATGCTTGTTACTTTGCTCTTCATGAACTTGTTTATTTACAAGATTCCTATGCATAGGAAGCATGTTAGACTTAAATGTGTTTTGAATTTGCTTCTTGATGCTCTCTTTTGCTTCAACTTCTATTTCTTGCGAGTGCATCATTAAAACTGCTGAGCCCATCTTAATGGCTATAAAGAAAAGAACTTCTTGGGAGATAACCCATGTGTTTTTTTTACTACAGTACTTTGTTTTATATTTGTGTCTTGGAAGTTGTTTACTACTGTAGCAACCTCTCCTTATCGTGTTTTTGTGCCAAGTAAAGTTTCTATGTCAAAGTTGATGTTATATTTGGGATCGCTGCGCAGAAACAGCATTGCTGTCTGTCACGAATCTGGGCACAGTCCTCTGTAGAAAATTAGAAAAAATCTGCCAATTTACGAGCGTGATCCCCAGATATGTACGCAACTTTCATTAGTTTTGAGTTTTTCCATTTGAGCAAGTCTGGTGCCATCCTAAAATTCGTCTTTACGGACTGTTCTGTTTTTGACAGATTCTGCCTTTTATTTCGCATTGCCTCTTTTGCTATGTTGGATTCATTTCTTTGATCCATTAATGTCCAGTAGCTTTATGCAATGTCCAGAAGTGTTAAGAATGATTGTGTCACCTCTGAACATGTGAATTTTTGATTATGCACTAACCCTCTAATGAGTTTGCTTGAAGTTTGGTGTGAAGGAAGTTTTCAAGGGTCAATAGAAGAGGGTGATATAATGTGATCGAGAAGAGTGAAAGGTCTAAGCTTGGGGATGCCCCGGTGGTTCATCCCTGCATATTTTAAGAAGACTCAAGCATCTAAGCTTGGGGATGCCCAAGGCATCCCCTTCTTCATCGACAACTTATCGGGTTTCTTCTAGTGAAACTATATTTTTATTCCGTCACATCCTATGTATTTTACTTGGAGCGTCTGTGTGCTTTTATTTTTGTTTTTGTTTTGTTATCTTAGTTCTCTGAATAAGTTCATCCTTGTGTGGGAGAGAGACACGCTCCGCTGGTTCGTATGAACACATGTGTTCTTAGCTCATAATATTCATGGCGAAGTTTCCTCTTCGTTAAATTGTTATATGGTTGGAATTGGAAAATGCTACATGTCGTAATTCTAAAATGTCTTGGATAATGTGATACTTGGCAATTGTTGTGCTCATGTTTAAGCTCTTGCATCATATACTTTGCACCCATTAATGAAGAAATACATAGAGCCTGCTAAAATTTGGTTTGCATAATTGGTCTCTCTAAGGTCTAGATAATATCTAGTATTGAGTTTTGAACAACAAGGAAGACGGTGTAGAGTCTTATAATGTTTACAATATGTCTTTTATGTGAGTTTTGCTGCACCGGTTCATCCTTGAGTTTGCTTCAAATAACCTTGCTAGCCTAAAACCTTGTATCGAGAGGGAATACTTCTCATGCATCCAAAATCCTTGAGCCAACTACTATGCCATTTGTGTCCACCATACCTACCTACTACATGGTATTTTTCCGCCATTCCAAAGTAAATTGCTTGAGTGCTACCTTTAAACCATTCAAAATTTATCACCTCTGATTTGTGTCAATGTTTTATAGCTCATGAGGAAGTATGTGGTGTTTATCTTTCAATCTTGTTGGGCAACTTTTACCAATGGACTAGTGGCTTCATCCGCTTATCCAATAATTTTGCAAAAAGAGCTGGCAATGAGGTTCCCAGCCTCAATTAATTAACTTGCATTAATAATTCTCTTCACATGTTTTGCTCTGATTCATCAGTAAGCAACTTAATTTTGCAAATAGACACTCCTCCATGGTATGTGAATGATGGAAGGCACCCGAGGATTCGGTTAGCCATGGCTTGTGTAGGCAAAAGGTTGGGAGGAGTGTCATCCATAAATAAAGAAAAACTAAACTAAAGTACATGTGTAAACAAAAGAGAAGAGGGATGATCTACCTTGCTGGTAGAGATAACGTCCTTCATGGGAGCCGCTCTTGAAAGTCTGGTTGATAAGGTAGTTAGAGTGCCCACTACCATTCGTTGACAACAACAAACACCTCTCAAAACTTTATTTTTATGCTCTCTATATGTTTTCAAAATCAAAGCTCTAGCACAAATATAGCAATCGATGCTTTCCTCTTTGAAGGACCATTCTTTTACTTTTATTGTTGAGTCAGTTTACCTATCTCCTTCCATCCCAAGAAGCAAACACTTGTGTGAACTGTGCATTGATTCTTACATACTTGCTTATTGCATTTGTTATATTACTCTATGTTGGCAATTATCCATGAGATATACATGTTACAAGTTGAAAGCAACCGCTGAAACTTAATCTCCCATTGTGTTGCTTCAATACCTCTACTTTGAATTATTGCTTTATGAGTTAACTTTTATGCAAGACTTATTGATGCTTGTCTTGAAGTACTATTCATGAAAAGTCTTTGCTTTATGATTCAGTTGTTTACTCATGTCATTACCATTGTTTTGATCGCTGCATTCATTACATATGTTTACAAATAGTATGATCAAGTTTATGATGGCATGTCACTTCAGAAATTATCTTTGTTATCGTTTTACCTGCTCGGGACGAGCAGAACTAAGCTTGGGGATGCTGATACGTCTCCAACGTATCGATAATTTCTTATGATCCATGCTACTTTATTGATGATACCTACATGTTTTATGCACATTATATGTCATATTTATGCATTTTACTGGAACTAACCTATTAACAAGATGCCGAAGTGCCGGTTCCTGTTTTCGCTGTTTTTGGTTTCAGAAATCCTAGTAACGAAATATTCTCGGAATTGGACGAAATCAACGCCCGGGTTCCTATTTTGCCCGGAAGCATCCAGAACACCCGAGAGCCGCCGGAGGGGGCCCTGTGGGCCCCGGATGACATGGTGGCGCGGCCCAGGCCCCGGCCGCGCCACCCTATGGTGTGGTCGCCTCGTTGACCCTCCTGCGCCGCCTCTTCGCCTATTTAAAGCCCCCGCATCGAAAACCCTTACGGAGGAAGCCACGATACGAGAAAAGTTCCGGAGCCGCCGTCATCGCGAAGCCAAGATCCGGGGGACAGGAGTCTCTGTTCCGGCACCCTGCCGGAGCGGGGAAGTGCCCCGGAAGGCTCCTCCATCGACACCGCTGCCATCTCCACCGCCATCTTCATCACCGCTGCTGCTCCCATGAGGAGGGAGTAGTTCTCCATCAAGGCTCGGGGCTGTACCGGTAGCTATGTGGTTCATCTCTCTCCTATGTAATTCAATACAATAATCTCATGAGCTGCCTTACATGATTGAGATTCATATGATGATGCTTGTAATCTAGATGTCATTATGCTAGTCAAGTGGGTTTTACTTATGTGATCTCCGGAGACTCCTTGTCCCACGTGTGTAAAGGTGACGAGTGTGTGCACCGTGTGGGTCTCTTAGGCTATATTTCACGAAGTACTTATTCACTGTTGAAGAGCGTAGTGAAGTGCTTATTTATATCTCTTGATGATTGCAATGTGTTTGTATCACAATTTATCTATGTGCTACTCTAGTGATGTGTTATTAAAGTAGTTTTATTCCTCCTGCATGTGTGCAAAGGTGACAGTGCGTGCACCGTGTTAGTACTTGGTTTATGCTATGATCATGATCTCTTGTAGATTGCGAAGTTAACTATTGCTATGATAATATTGATGTGATCTATTCCTCCTACATATGCATGAAGGTGACAGTGTGCATGCTATGCTAGTACTTGGTTTAGTCTTTTGATCTATCTTGCACTTAAGGTTACCTAAACATGAGCATTATTGTGGAGCTTGTTAACTCCGGCATTGAGGGTTCGTGTAATCCTACGCAATGTGTTCATCATCCAACAAAAGTGTAGAGTATGCATTTATCTATTCTGTTATGTGATCAATGTTGAGAGTGTCCACTAGTGAAAGTCTAATCCCTAGGCCTTGTTCCTAAATACTGCTGAGTTACTACTGCTTGTTTACTGTTTTACTGTGTTACTACTGCTGCAATACTACCACCATCAACTACACGCCAGCAAGCTATTTTCTGGCACCGTTGCTA